>NW_013525694.1:733828-874390 GCF_000836215.1 Papilio polytes
ACATTTCACTTCATTCTGTTTAAAAGATTTTAAAAAGTATTTGAGAGCAAGTCTTCGTAGATGCACGTAGCACAAATGTTGAGCCAGAACTTGCCGTAAATTCATAACCACTAATTACTCACTGGTTAACCTCTTGAAACTTAACTCTTTAGATGTAATAAGTGTGTGTACCCATTTCGCATTATATTTCTTCGGCCTCCGAACAGATTTCACACATTTTTGTCGTGTGTACGCGGGACTGACTTTCGAGAGCCTCATATATCATTTCTAAGGACTGTCACTTCACTAAAACATTTACGATAAAGATACAGCGAAAGTAGGTAACGTTAAGTGATAAAGTTAAATGTCAATATATGGGAAATCGGTAAATAAATTTGGTTGATAAAAATATTAAAAGCAATCACAAATAATCGGAGAAATCACACATTAGGTAGACATCAACTCAAGTGATGTATTTTTGTCTTAGAAACTTTAGTTTTGATCTGTATTTTATAGGACAACCCTAAATACATTAAAAACTTCAAAGGAATAATCCAAGCATTTCGGGTGCCGAATGTGCTTATTAATTAACAAAAGCAGTTGTGATTGAAATGGGAAGACCGTCGTTTGAAGTCCCCGAGAAAAAAACTATAATTAGATGCACACGGGGTGAGGGCATTTCCCACAGCGTAGCCGCGTACATAATTTTAGAATGCATGTGAAACTCAATTCTTAAACCATGTCGTAACTTACAGTTCCCTTTAAAAATCATGTACGAAAATATTCGTTTCAAGCAACTTTAAATGCCAACTTAAACTTATTGCCAAATCACCATCATTTTATTCACATTACACACTATCTATCGCCATAATCTAAGATGTTGAAAGATTACTTAGCATACATTTCTGGTACATCTACACTAAGGGACACACTTAGCGATAACGATATTAAGCTGCAATTATTTTATACAATTTAATGGTTTGTTTACTCTAAACTAATTATCACTTAAAAATTTTTACTAGCTTATTAATTTAGTGAGCCATTAAATGTTACATTTAAGCGGAAATGCATTGTCAGAAACAATGACGTCATATTGAATGGCGTCTCGATTAGGACCTATAAAGTTTGGTCTTTGCTCTGGATCCGATGTTTGTAGTGCGCTGACCTCAACTTGATCGTTAAACGAAATGAACTTTTACAATAGTGGCAGTATTATTTCAAACTTAATTGTGTAGAAACAGTAAATTTTGCTTTGGGTCGTATATAAAATGTGATAAAGCAATTTGAGTCTTTGTGAAATAAAAATAATTAAAAAAAAATGATACGTTATAAACGTTATCTCGAACAATTTAAATAAAACCTGTTTCTGTATCAACACGATTCATGGAGTGAATTTTAAATTTCACTTTCCTACGTAATATTTTCTAATTTCAAATAGGCATATGTTCTTACGGTGAAGAAAAACATCGTGATACAACCGGCACATATCGGCAGAGAAATTCAAAGATATGAGTGAAATCAACCAAAACGCACCGGGCCAGCTTGGTTGACTAGTAGCCTAGTCATCCTAACTTAGGATAGATTCCGAGCCCTTCAGTGAGGACGTATAGTGAGCTGTTGCTGATGATTATATGTCCATGAAATATTAACAAAAACGTCATAAGTGACGTATATGTTTAATAATTTTAGCGTACCATTGTGCCATTTAAACTAAAACAGTGGATAATTTAGTGTTTTCTATAATTCATTATGACAATAATTTATTTAAGCAATATTGAAATACTTGTTGAATGTTGATTCAGTTATGAATTATAGATTTACTTGATGTTCATTATACATCATGGAATTTATAATAAGTATTATGATGTTAATAATTTAGGTATTGTTTATTTACTTTTCATGCAACATACACGCATTAAATTACAACATTAATATCTAAATAGGTGGGTAGCGAATTAAATTCTTTAACTGTACTCTTTTATGTATATTTATAACTGACCTGTTGTACCGTTTTAATACATAAATTCTGTAGCTATCGTTATTTACTTGTAAACTAATCATGCTTCGCTACAATTAAATAAGTTATCAATCAGATATCCGTAAATATGTTGATAACAGTTGTTGCGAAACACTAATGACCGTGTATGTTTATATTATTACATATGTTTTAATTTTAATTATCTGTTTTAATGTAAAAAATGTTAAGCACTTTTTTGTGTAGCAATCATAGCTATTTATTCAAATTATTTTGTGATAAAATACACTAAACTTAGGACATGCTATTGGCTATATATTTGCACGCTGTACAATTTAGGGGTGAAAAATTTAAATAATCATCATGTAGGTAGAGGTAGGAACATAAACTAGAAGCCAACAACAAAAAAGCATAATTGGCATAGTAACAGTTATTGTTAGCAAACGACAAAAGCCTTCGTTGTCATTTAAGCATTTAAATTTTGAAATTTGCAATTGAATTTTTTACAGAACTAGCAATTAAATGAAGTTTTTTTTTATAATTTATTTTTTTATGTAATCCAAAAACCCGCTGTGCCGACCCTCGGGGAGTAGGATAAAGAGGAGGATGAGGATGATGATGATGATTATGATGCGTATGAAGCTGCTCGGGAACACCTAGTATAATAAGTTATATATGGTGTTCCCGAGCGGCTTCATACTACGTCACTATCCTCCTCCTCCTCCACTATAAGGAGGAGGATAGTGACTTAGTCATACAACCACATAAAATCAGGATAGTTGTTCTAAATTATGTTTTCCTGTTTCAGGTACGGGACATGTAATTTCTGTTAAAATTTGGTAAGTTTAGTAAAAAAAAAATTGTAACATTTACAAATGTGCCTTCTTGCTCTTAGTCAAGGAAAGGACAAACTGATGAAAGACTGAGCGCTAAAAAATTTTAATTTTTGTTTACTATGATTACTAATGTGGAGGTACACCGGTAGAGGTAGACCTAGAAAGAGATGGACGGATTGCGTAAAATATGACATGATCAAAAAGGGAGTGAAGACAGGTTCCAAAAACGTAAATTCACTATATCCCATCGTACGGGTAGATTGCTCACAAATCTTTCCACAAAACAATTTGAGGGACGAATTATTACCTACGGACTATTCAGTTGGCTGATAGAATTACCATTTACGTGGTTTCCCGTGCGTGACGCGTATAGACCGGATCGTCGACCCACAGCCAAAGAAAGCCTACGCCTATCGCCACATAGGACTATGACCTCTGGGTTTATGGTAAAACAATTTCAACAATGCTTCGTTATAAAAACTTTAACAGAATCAACGTTGATTCATGCGAGGAATATGAAATAAGGGCGTAAGTTCATTATCGCCTCGAAATTACATGGCGCCAGAATTATACTTCGAGCGTTGAATTTAACTGTGTACTTTGTATACTATGGGCTAGCCGGTGATTGAATCTATACATACCTATAATAAAATTGGAGTGTCTGTTTGTAATATCAAAAGAAAAATTCTAGATTTCGGGAAGATAATGTATTTGCGCAGCTGATAACGAAAATTGCATTTAATTTTTTTGTCTGTCTTTCACTGAAGGGTAGCTGACATAGATGGGCATATTATAGGCTACTTTTATCTTAATATTGCATGGACGCAGTCGCGGGCAACAGGTAGTAAATAATAAAAACGAGCTATTGAATTTTTAAAAGCAATATAACAGTTCTATCGTAGGGCTTTTTCATTGAAATACAGTGAGACCTCACTATCCGTGCGGATATTCCTCAAACTAACCGCAATAGAGGAATCCACGAAAAAATTATCTAAGTCTAATAGCGTAACTTCAGTTCAGACTTAAATCAAGTTAACGACACAGTCAGTTGGGCATGTTAACAATGCATTATTAAGTTGTCCGGGGTATTAATGTAGGGTTAGACGTTTGAAAAGTCATCAAGGGCCTACGAGACTCGTATAATCACAGGCATTAGACACCGCCCATTAAGAACGGGTTACAGTTTTCTCACGTTCAATGTAATCGTGCAAACAATGCTATTGTAATTGTTTCTAGAAATTGATGTTAGTGCCATGACGTCATTGCAAAATTCAGTATGTCAGGATTTAGTTAGAGGCGTTTATCGGTAAGATAAAATTGTGGTCCCAAAAGCGAACCTCAAGGGACACCCTGATAGAAAGTCTACAAATTGCGGGAATACCCGTCCACATAATGTTCGTGAGGTAAAGGTCACGTAATGTTTATAGAAAGTTTGATAATATATTGTTCCGAATGTATGAAATTACTTTATTAAGGTAATTTTTTCAACAAAATGGAATATATTTGTAACAAGATATAAATCAACATTGAGTATAATTTAAGGAACATAAAGCTTTTAGGGATTTAGTCTTTACGTTGTTTCTCCTGGCGGTTACTTACGAATGTTTTAGCTACTGAATACAAATAAGAGAATTTGCCTCGGAATATTTTTGAGTTCTTTTCTTTTATATTATCACATCCCTTTGCGTATCTCTTGACTTTGTCATTGCAACACTTTCGGTTAATCAAATAAACTAGTAAACTTTTTATAATGTCTGAAATTAAATGACAATCAACTTCAATTTATATGAAGATTTATGAAGTGGTTGTTGATGTAATATTAAGATGGTCAAATTGTAACAATTGCTTTTACATGCGTCTGCGCAACCTCATTGTCGATGATCACACTGGATGCTGTAAGACATTGTGTTACGCAATTATAACATCGATCGTATAATCATAATGTATCATGTTTTGTAACTGTTATGTAAACAACGACGTATTGTATACTGTTAACAGTTAACTGATCTGGTCGAGCATATGAAATTTTAATTTTGATGTTAACTAAAATGTTTACTGTGGAACTGAGTTATTTAATTGTCACTTAAGTAGTCTTTAGCTTACATTCGTCATCATAATTTCAGTAAAATCTTCTCGAGTTAGGTTTGAAATTGAGCATTTGCATTACTATTGCAACTAATACAAAACTCATTTAGATCATTCATTTAAGGAAGCATTACTTACATATTTACTTTTATTCATAAAGAATGACAGTATAACTTCTCCAGTTCTTGAACAAGCCCATTTACTAAATTATTTTACACGCACGTTCCGGACTGTTTTAACTTGTGTGTCTAAATATACACAAGTCCAGCTCGATCCCAAGTTCAGGGACCTAGTAATGTTAGTGTGCGTCGTTTTGTCTAGCTTGTTAGTTTGTGAACTGCAGTACTGTTAACTTACTGGTTTGTTATTGAAGTAACTAAATCTACTCATCAAACTTATTGTGAATATGTTTGAAGTAATGTCTCCGAGATATTAAAACATCTAAAATATATTCTTTGTTGTTCCACATATGTGGTTGGTATTTTAAAAATGATGTAGTCAAGCATTAATTATAATATTGTTGGCTTTCAATTTATTCTTAAACATTTTTTAGATTTTCAATTGAAAGTGTGTGCTAATTAATGTTACACGGTGTAATTCGTATCGAGCTACTCGTTTCTCGCTAGTTTCCTCGTAAAACTAACTGCGTGACTGCTTGTCGTGAAACATGTTTCATTACATCGCATAACGTAGATCAATACCCTTTAGACTACAATATTTCTCATTTCTACTATATAAAAAGACTGTATACCGTATATAAAATGGCAACCTTTTTCCACACGAGGACGTAACGTTTTAGAAGATTGTCAATGTACACGTGCATGAAATTAATAAATACCTCAGCCTACGTTCAAAACTGACCGGCAACTTGAGAGGCCTTTGCGAACGCGGTGACACGTGCTACCAGATTTCTCCGGTCAAACGGTTGACAATATCAAGAGCGGCCATTTTTAAAATTATCCCCTTTGTACGCATTACGGAGGTATTCCAAAATTGTGTAGTACATCTGAAGGATTTAACAGCTGTTATTTGTGTTGTGGATCTGTTTTTCTAATTGTATATCGTTCCCCTCAAGTTGTATATTATGAAATTATAAGTTTTGTTTTCAGAATATGTATATGTTGTCTGTTATTGTTAATTGAAATTGACTTTTACAGTGAGAAATATCTAGACTTGGACTTTTGTAGTAAAATAAATCGTAAAATTACAAAATAAGCTAAGGCCTTTTATAACTAATACATTACAGTTTACTGAAAACTAAAACAGTAATTAAAGCTATGTGCACACGGTGTTCTGTTTATCCTCGTAACCGCAGCTGATGCGCGACGTGACTTTGAAACGTTGCTTCCACGTGGTTACGTCTCCGAAGCAAACGATATTGTTCGGCATTCTCTACACTATTTTATATTTAAGTTTTAATTTCGTTCAGTTATCGACCAAATATTTATTCGATAGATTTTTGAGACACTTAATAATACTATTGTATCTTTTTACACCTTCCTTACAAATATAAACAAGACAATAAACAGGAGTTCATGTATGTCTACGTCTGTCGGTAATTTAAGATAATTTGTAATATTTATTTGTCAGTTTATATCACCATGAATTCCTACAGCTGGATCTTTAATTTTGCACAGATGGATCCACTTTTACTACTGTATTGAGTATATTATCTGTGCAATGTTTGTATAGGTATCCGTGTGCACTCGGCCCATCTGTTTGATAAGCTCAAACGAACGTAACGTACGTACGCGACACGGTGCATGTGCCTCAAAGTGTAATTGACCGTGTCATACAAAGGCAGTACTATACGGACTACCAATAAACTATAGGGATGTACTGTTAAAAAACTATATCTATATTTAATTACAACCGAAAAAACAACAGGTGAATTCTCTGATTCTGTTGCACTTAACGATGTTACTAAAGTACCTTTATTATGCAAACTTTATCATAGCCAACGCCTATCATTGTTTCAACTTATCTGCTATATTTTCACTTAAGCCTTTTCCGTAAAATGTCTTACTTCGTTACGTACTTTACATTCGATTTTTCTCGTTACAGCCGTTCCGATATTTAATTAATCTATTTAACTAACCGATAACCTTGTAACAAAATTCCGTATTGCAACACGACCGCATTTCGTTAAGACAAGACGTGTGGTCAATCTGTCGGCGCGTCGCACAAATAGACCTCGCACGTGTAAGGCCACTCCACTATTGGCACTTGTACATGCGGTCACGGCTAAATACCTGCATTGTTTACTCTAATCATTTTTAAATCTACCCCTTTGTGACCCCTGGCTTGATTCAGCAATTTCATCCAAGCCTTTGATATCATCATCATCATCAGCTTACGTCTTTGAAAGACTCGGAGCCGAACTTAAGTTAGAGAAGTTAAGGCCATAATGAACCAAAGGTAAGCGCTCAGTAACAAGAAATCTTACACCAGCTTTCGTTTGTCAACAACGATTACACATAACCTCATTTATCGGTCATGTGGGTCGTTTAACATCGCCCGTGAACGAAAGCTATTCTTAACTGAGTCGATACCAAGTATAGAGTTATAAACATTTAGACATCTATAAGTCAGATAGAGTCGACCAACAACCTCATTCTGGTTATAAAATTGTTTTGTAGATTTAGTTTTATATCTTCTTTGGTCTTTCGTTTTTTTAAGCAATTTTTTCGTCAAATATAAGCGTAAGTAATTTTGTATTATGTGGCCTTTATGATTTTTCATGCGTAGTTGTGTCATAGAGGGATATATTGGTTCACGCCTTTGGTCAACAGTCCATCGATGTACGGCAATATCCTTGGTCACTTGTTGACCCGTAATGTTTGTGTAGACATTCTCATTTTTTTTTTTTTTTTTTTTTTTATTTGTTAAGCTAGCGCTTGACCACGATCCCACCTAAAGGAGGTGACGATGCAGTCGAAAGGTGGTACGAGCTAGCTTAATAGGTAGCTGTTTACTCTCATTTCTTAGGACCGACGTGATTGATGAGTTAAATTTTCAATTTATTATTAAAAAATGTGTTATTCAAACGTAGAGTATTTACAGTAGTTATGGTTTCCTATTTAACAGAGAAGGCTAGACACTAAGTTACAGTGTAACTTTAACTGCACGGTTGAGGTACCCGTCTTATGGGCACTCTAAGCCCGAATGAAACATGCGACAATGCTAGCTTTGTCTGAGTAGTGTGCACTGAACTTTATTTTTTAGACTCACACTATTGGATGACTTGTATGTACACATTTTAAATGTAATTCAATTATTATGACATCGTATACTTTACACTTCTGTTAGTTTTCGTGAAAATACGCAATATATATACACAAATTTGGATATCGATGAAATCTCTAGATGCGTGTAATCTAGTTAGGGAGAGATTGTTTTAAATATCTCATTTGAGTAATCTCTAGTAATCCCAGTGATAAAAACAAGCGTTGAATAAAGCAGTTTGCTAAAACTGGCTGACATTGTAGTCAAATAACTCTGTATCTGTAAATATGCGATTGTTAAAAGCCTATTTGTATCTCTTATGTGATATAAATATTTTATCGTTTATACGAAACATATTGGTTTCCTTCATGCAATAAGTTGCGTTCTTTCCATTTGAAGCGTAGCTCGTAGATTTATAATCTGTGCAGCGGAGTAGCGCTCTATTTCACACTTGAAATGTTCGAGACTCGAGACGACGGCGACGGCGAGCAGTCTTTGAACCTCGGTGTACAATGTCTGTGCTCACCTTAACGTGAATGCTACCAACTAACATGAATGGTACAGTCACCTTCGTACGCGGTATTCCACTTACAGACATTGCCTTGAAACTCGTAAAGTACGACCTCACCTACTTACAATTAACCAATTAGGTTGTCGATGTTTTGATGAAAAACTATGTGTTTCCTGATCTATAACCCTGGTGATTGTTTATTGTGTTACATTTACCGAAATTTACAATTAAAAGCGTTCAATGTTACTTTAGAGATGTAATACCGTCAATAAACGCGACTGTACCTTGAGTCTATACATATAGATGTACGTTGAAGGTGTATGATAATGTTTTGTCTTTTAGAAAGGTTTTTATATTCAAATAAGTAAGTCTAGACAGTATATTGCGAATTTTAATATATGATCTAGGAATACGATATTTTGTTTGGAAATTGTTTAAGGTTATTTTAAATTTCGGTAAATTAATAACGATAAAAATTAAGTTAGTACATAGTAATAAGCAATAGTGTTAAAAAGCCGTTCCCCCGGTTTGTGACCTGAAACGCAAATAAAGAGGCTTTCTTCCACTATTCGTGTGGTGTGGGCGATGAGATGACGCTTTTGTTCCGCGTTGTTCCTTTTTCCATTATCTTTTGTTATACATATGCAGCTAGTCCTACAGCCGTAGGCTTCATACACTAGGTGACCCTTGTAAATATGTACGTAGAAAATATTTTATTTTACATTCAGTGTGACATTTTTTACAGAAAAAAAAATCTGCCGCAGTAGCAGTTATTTAATGGTGATTTGTACTTAGCATGGATTTATTTTTAAGTCAAATTTAAGGAGCTTTTAGTGTCCACTTAACACTTAACGTATAAGCGGAAATTAATATCCGTATAATTTTCTTAATTGCGTATCAGGTTTTATACATATTGAAAAACAAACATAAAAATGCAAATTTTAATATTCGTTCTATGTTAATGTATATTTCAATTTTATATTTTTCGATTCAATCTAGGTCAGTAGGCCCTTTCTGTGTAACATCGACTGTACCTATGCAATGTATCAGTCGCAATCATGAAACAAGATACACTTCGTTAAACTAGGTCGAGATCGATCCTGAATTGTCATTAATTAAAACTTTGAGCGTCGAAATATTGTTACTGTCATTCCTTGTTGAGTGTTCGTACAATTTGGTAAATAATAAATTCATTTTTATTTTAATTTTTACTACATTTTACCTTACTTTGTTGTATTCAGATATGACAGCTGATAGATGTATGGTAAATCAAATTTATTTATCAACATCAACATTAATAGTAATTCATTACTTAAACTTAAATAACTAACATCTATGTAATTCTTGATTGTTACTGAACCAATAGGATATTTTTCATAGAACTGGTGGATTCTATAGATTCGGAAGGCTCTGGGCCCAACGTGGAACACCTTTTTAGCACCTTTAAGACAAAGATATACATTTTCAGCCAACTGGATATGCCCTTTAATATTAAAAAAGTGGCAAACGAGCGAACGGCCACCTATATTCGCCGAAGAAGCAAAACGATCGCTGCTCATATACATCTGCAATTGTAAATGCGTTGCCTACCCTTAATCAACGGAGGAGACATAAAGAGGATATTTCCCCTTCTGTGTATCTCCACCGTCAAATCTATCTCAATCCCTTGATATATTTAAGATACAAATATTCTACTCACTTTCACTGTCTACCAATCGTAACGAATCATGTTTACACTGCCTGTCTCACTTTACCCGTAATAAAATCAGTATTTTATTAAGACCTGTTCTTGAATTGCAACAAACATGCCAACACGATTGTTGATTCAAGACATTTAATTTACCTCTGTTATTTCCATGGAGATTGTTACGTCGCTATTGATAAATATTAAATCATAACATTTGTTGTTTTTATTTAACTGTGTGTTAATTGCGACTTCGAAATCCAGACTAATCTGGAGATCTGTTCCGTTATTTTAATGTAATAAACATTCATACATCCATCCACACAAACAGCTATCATACTAATATTATAAATGCAAATGTTTAGATGGATGCATATTTGTTAGAGTTCATAGCCTAAACGTCTTACGGATCTGGATGATATTTGGCTTAGATGTAGAACATAGTCTGGAAGAACACTCAGGCTACTTGCTTTAGTTTTTTTAATTCCACGCGGACGGAGTCGCGGGCAAGAGCTAGTATGTCATAATTAATGTGCCACTAATGAAGCATCAATTTGTGAGTATTAACTAATACTTTCATATTTATATTTCCTTATCAAAACAACGGTTTAACGATTAGAAAGTTATTTTTATGTAACTTGATTAGAAGTTTTTCACACCGAGCGATGTTATAACTTTTATAAAAGTAATAATTGTACCAGGAAACTAAAAGTGAATTATTTAATAACACAACTTTGTACTGTTAGTAACAAGGAAACGAATTAATAGGTGATGAAATGTGGTTTTGGACGTAATTAGAATTTGGCAATCATACTAATATATTATATGTTTGTATGGATCGATATTAATACTACGTAACTCCAAAACGGCTTACGGATCTCGGACGGAAGTTTGTTTGGATGTAGAACATAATAAGGAAGACAAAAAAGCTACTTACTATTTCTTTAATTCTACACAGATGGGGTAGCGGACAAAAGCTAGTAATTTCCAATTCCTCTGGTATTGCGGATGTCCTTGATTGTCCTTGTTTGTCGATGAACATATCGCTGTTCCCGCCGCTCATTTGCCCCCTTTTCTTATAAAAAAGTGTCAAGCGAATATTCTTAGTTCTAGATTATAAGGCGTGTCCCAGCGGTGCCGTAACATGTATCGTTACGCACTGCGTTACAGCGGCATTGCAAATTGTATGAACTCTATCAGTTGGAGAAAGTTGTTTACGTAATTCAAATTCAAGTCGAAAGGTTTTTTATTCCGTAACATGTTAAACAATGTGAACCTAACTGGAGCATAAAATGCTTTCATATGATCTCTCGAGTGCAACGATAAAGGTGGTTTATGCCCCGCGATGCGTGTATTACTTACGTGGATTTGGATATACAAGTTTTAATTTAACGTGTAATTGAGAGGCAGCCTTTATAGAGGTAATACCTTAGACTTAGACTATTTAGACCTAAATGGTAATACCGTCAAGATTAGTGAAATAGTTACGATGAGCGGAAGCAAGAGCACCTGAGAACTACGAGCATGTACATGTATATAATTATCTAAAATGCTAAAGGTCTAACAGGATTCCGTTTAACAGAAGTTCGTAATCTCTTACTCATTTGTTTTACTGGCGTAAGTCGCCATGGTCTTCCTCCTCGTCCTACTCCCCTAAGGTCAGCGCAATAGGTTTTGTCCTCCACATAACTCTATCATACGTCATCTCAGTCATCAATCTCTTCATCATATCACCTTTCACGCAATCTATCCATCTCTTTCTACGTTTCCCGGTGTACCCTTCCATAGTCATAATTAATGTTCTCCTTGTTACATGCGATTCATCCTTCCTCATAACATACCAATACCATGCTTACCTTTTACTCCTTACCTTCTCTACCACTGGGGCTACTCTCAAACTTCCTCTGACATAATTATTTCGTATCTTACGGCCATGAGTTTTGTTGTATTATAGTTAAAAATTTTTTTACCATAAAATCTACATATATTACAATTCAGTAAATGTCTTCCGGGCGAACATCTAGGGCATCACGAAGCCCCGCAAATTGACAGTCTTATGTCATGCATATTTCCTCATAATACCTTCCTTCTATCGCTAACACAGTACGTAAATATCGACTTATAGTCTCAAGAATTTTAAGGACATGCACGGAATATCAAACAAAACAAGTTTTTGTTCTAAAAATGAGATATCAGTAATGTTAAAAAAAGTTTAGATGCATGGATGGATGTTTCTTATAGTTTGCAGCCCAAACTGTTGAACGGATCTCGACGAAATTTGGCACAGATGTAGGTTAGTCTGGAAGAACTCATAGGCTACTTATTTTTTTAATTCTAGTTATAAATAACAAGTTTATCAATCGTTGCAGAATTCTATACGTACTTATTGTTTTGCTTACGCTAGCTGTCTGAATTCGAGGGGGACTAAGTAGTGCCCATAGTGTAACCTAAGCGGTGGGGACGAAACGCGATACAAAGGATAGAGTTTTTATGGTTTTAGCGTTATGCGGTCCTTACCACTCACTGTCGACACTTATTCAGTCTCAGGGGGTCGCTGTGCGTGGTATGTTTTATTTATGTATGTCCCCCCATTCGTCCGTTGGTCTTTCACAACCACGAACGGTCACAGACCCTTTCTTCGTGCACTTTATTAATAAAAAGTTGATTGTTGATTTTGTTATTGTACTCAAAAACAGTCAAAAATAGTAGTTTGTTGTACATAACATGTACAAACTACTATTTTTGACTGTTTGTGGGAAATATTTCAATATCTACGCTGTACAATAGCGTGACAAAAACATATCACGCCTTTTTATGTTTTACGTGTTTTTCGTGCGTTGAATTTGTAAAAGAAAAGCCAGCACTAACAACGTATCTAGTTAATTCAAAACATATTTTAACGCATCACATCGTCTTTCGCACTAATTTAATGCCATTAAACTTTCGAGCGTTGTAATTTATCGTTTCGGAGTAATAATATTTTCGAATAATTAAGACTAATGGGTCGTTTGTTTAACCCTCGTGAGGTTATATTGTTACGCACCTTATTTCTATTCCTATTAAATTAAATAAACCACGGTATAAAGATCCATGTCGAACATTTCAATGCAAACAGTTACATTCATGTCTTACGAGGTCTTTTGAGAATTGTAATTCTTAGTAGGAGAGGTCGTATTCAGGTAGCATTATCTCACAAAATAGTTACAACTTTGTTCAACGTAAATTCGAGATTAATTTTTAAGCTTTTCCTTTGTTTGCGTTAAATACTTCATTCGGCCCGAGGGAAGAGTAATAAGGCGAAAAGAAAAGGGAACTACAATCCGGGCGATACAAAATTACCTGTCAAAGACCCGGACAAAATCCTTTACTAATTACTTGGCAATTACTACCAGTACTATTGGGTTCGTTGGACTACAAATTGACCTAGTTCATTGGATAATTACATGATTCTGTTATACAAGTTAGTTTTGTTAGAATCATTTACGTTTCTTTGATAGGTATTTTGTAGAATGTCGTGCAAAAGAGGCGTGGGAGATGATTTGACAATTGTCCTTAATCCATACTTCTATACTAATATTATTAAGAGGAAATATTTATATTTTTGTATGTAGATTACTCAAAAACTACAGGGTCGGTTGGCAAAATTCTTTCATCATTAAAAAGCAACGTTATCCGTGAATGATACAAGCTACTTTTTTATTATTTTTTTAATTTCACGCGGCGACATCGCGAGCAACAGCTAGTGATATAATAAATACGATCAAAGTGGAATAGACATTTAAACAAAATTTGTACCCTAAATCTGTTAAAACGTTTTGATTACACATTAAAATTTTCAGGCAAGTATTTTTGTTTGCTCAAGCGTAGGTAAAGGACGATTCTAAAATTTCCAACATCGGGCGTGGCCAGTTAGTCTCGTCGGGACCTGTAATAAATTGCCAGAGACCGTAAGTTTCTTACTTCTACACGTCACTTCCTTTGATTTACTTCTTTTATATCTCAGATTTATTTTACGATTGTAAGATCTTGCTATGTACCTACTTTAACACCAGAAAAATTAACGCTAAGAAACAAAGTGTAAAGATAATTTCTTAACATAAATATTTCATACGGAATAATACTCGATATTTAAAGGTTAAGCGGGTGAAAAACAAATGCGTATTCCCACAAGCGGGAATGCGACATTCCCTCATGTGGTTCTATAAACCTCTAAATTGTCACATAAATATAGGGCTGTCACTTTGAAATTTAGCGCTGATTCCAAACATATTTTGTTGTTGGAATAGAACGTGATAGTAACAAAATTATTATATAGGTTGTTTTCATTATTTACAACGGTATAAAATTGCAACAGTCGCAGCTATACATATTTGTACAGCCTTACAAATTAACGCGGTATAAAGTTAAACTTAGGAATAAACTGAGTATAAGCAAATTAGTACACATTTTGATGGCTGATAGTTTTTATTCAAAATCGATATCGTAAAATATTTAAACCGAAATCTCTACTCATGAGGTGAATAACATTTTTTTATGGTTTATATTTTGTCCCGAAATAATTATTTGAATTTCAAAACCACTGAGAAATAATTTCTACCTTTGTACAACCCTGAGATGATATTACACTAATGGAAACTGTGTTTCTTGGAAAGGGAATAAGATTTGCTCGATATAAATGTTATCTATACTAGTATTATATTATTAAAACCCTATAATAAAGATGTTTTAATGTTATATTATACTTAATTGTTTGTACATATGTTTAATAAGAGTGCCGCAGTGTCTTCAGTCTTTTTTGGATATAATGGGCTTGTGACTTTATTATATCCGGATGATTGGAAAAGTCGAATGATTTTGAAAAACACATTTGAGGTTCTATTATTATTTGTACGATAGTTGCGTTTACCTATTCGTTACTTTTTCGACAATTGTATGAGATTTGTTAATGTACTTTATGTCCGGTAGGGGCGCTGCACAAACAATACAAATGTTGATGACATTACTATGATATTTATAATTTAAACCGTTAAATATTTACTAATAAAATATTTATCCTCAAGGGAAATTAGATTGTAAATACGGTCTAACGACTTTTAATTACACAGATATTGCCAATTGCCATTTGTGCTTTCCCTGTTTGTAGGGAAATAAATAAAAATTTCAGAAGCAATTAAAAATTTGTTTCTCCCTTGTCCGTTCGAGAGTGGCGTCGTTTATCGAGCGGACTTTAGTAAATGTAAATAAAGCGTGAAGTAAAACTCCAGAGCAAGACGCTGTCTGTTGTAAAAATAAAATAGCAGTGTCTATAAATCCGGTAAAAATCACAGACATGGTATGCTTACGTTGCTGGTAACGAAAAATCTATTCTTAAAAATCTGTCTGTCTGTCCGCAAATAGCGTTTGTATAATCTCCGAAATAGGTGTACCTATTTTGACGGTCGGGACTTTTTATTATAAGCTACTGATTTTAAATTCTGCTCCGACGTAGTCGTAGGCAACCGCTAGTATTTTAATGTTGTTAAAGCCTACTCGTGTACATTATGTTACACTCATAAATGGTCACCACGAGTCTAGGGGCCAGTTACTGACGTCAATAGGAAAGAAGTGACGTATAGCAGTTCTACTGCGGCCTTCGGTAACCTTAACGGTTTAACCTGTTTTGGAGTGATGTTCGAGTGTATTTGAATTCTTAGAGCGCGCGCACACTATCGACTAAACTATCGCAAAACTGTTTAGTCTCGCTTTAATTCCTATGAGTTGTGCGACTGCTGGATTTTTAGTTGTGCAACTAATCAGTACAATTTGCTGAGAATCAATCGACAATCGCATAACAGTTTTGCGACAGTTTAGTCAAAGATGTGGCTATTCCTATCCGGAGTGTCTGTCACAATTTAATGGCTTTATTTGCCGTTTGAAGTTGAAAAAGTATAATATTATATTGGTGATAAATGGCTAATACTAGTAAGGCAGCTCGGCGTTGCGTGAGAGGTGAGCGCGGCGTCGGCAGGGAAGCCCTGAGGTATTGATCGGGCCTCATGCGTTATGCCCATCGGTAGTGACAATACACTTCCCTATTTATAATCAGGATAAATGTAATCCTAACGAATAGGCGTGTTTTTGAAAATAAAAAAAGTAAAGTTTTCTGAAAGTTTAACTTACAGAAAGTGTTTAAGTTGTAATGTTAAATAAATTGAATTAAAAAAAAACTTACAAGTATTCTCAGTGCAAATTTTTTTTTTATTTATTTTACAGTTTAAAATATACAAAATGAAGGGTAACAAAGTGAAACGTGTAGCAAGATTTCAGTGACAAGAATTCTGAACTGAACTTTTTTGTGCTTAACTATATGTACGAAGATAAACTAGTGAACAAATACCGAAACCTTCCGAACACAAAAAAGCACTTATCGATATGATACGATCCGGTACAATCAATGTAACGACAAAAATACGTTGAATAAATTCGCCAAACATGAAAATAAATCTGCTACACACATCAATATAAATGATTTCTTATTATCTTCATATCTCAAGCATTATTACTGCGACAGCGAATATCTTAATCTAAATTGTTCTCAGACGTACAGTCGACAAGCAATATTGTTATTTATTTCGCCCACGACAACGTCTGCGTGAGATCAGTTCAGGTTAGGCTATAAAATCTAACATAAATCCATACTATTAGTTTGAAGTATTTCACGTTACCATTTTTCTTGTTTCTGTTTTTCTCGTTAATTTGAATATGTATTAGATATAATTATTTGAGTATACGTTAACGATGTTTTACAAGTTTTATTTTCTGATTAATAATTCTTTTACATCACCCATACGTCATAACTATTTTATGGTAGAAAATTAATGAAACAGGTGAAAATCGTTATAATTTAAATTCCTTTTGACCACATTTTTAAACAAGTTGTTGTTCAAACATTTGACCGTATATCCTGTAAGCTTTGACGCACTCTGCGTTTAATTAAAATACCAATCAAAATTGTTTAATAATACGTAGTTATATTTACAAAATAATATTTAAAGTGACAAGTTCACGAAATCATATCGAATAAATTCGTAATCTGACGACCCTTAATGATATACCGAGTTAGCTGTACTAGTAATATAAAGAAGATGATTTTTTTAATGTCAAAAATTATTTTACCATTTAAAAGTTACATTATCACCGAGTGACATAGGTTATATTTATTACTAGAATTCTCTCTTAATTCCGCGTGAATGAAGTCGGGTGCAATAGCTGTTTCATTAAATGTATCAAGTTTCTTTCGACACAATTTACGCCCTTGGAATTTGCTCTTTTTTATAATAAATCTGAAATTTAACTACAAATATCAGGACATGTCTCCCATAATTAAAATACATGGTTACTGTACACAGGCGACGGTAGGGCGCATCGTCCAGTAAATCGAGTACGCCTAACATGTGTACAAGCCACGTTAGGAAGCCACACTATAACGCTCATATTTAATAACACGCTAATTTTATACTTCGATGCATTTTCAATGACATATGGGTATGCAATATACAGTATTTTATATTATACATTAACAAATGCTTAGCTCTTCTAGTGTTGCTGAACTTGTTTGCCCCTTGTTATATAAAAAAGCAATACTACTAACCGTCGTGATTTACATTAACAGATGTAGTTCTTTTTTTTTTCAAACATACGACACTTACAGCCGGGGTTAGGCCTGCTTCAAAGATCGCCACGATGATCGGTCCTGTGCCTCTCTCATCCAGAATACTCCTGCAACCTTGACCAGATGCCTATTAGACCAGGAGGCCTATCCACTACCCAGAAATAATTATCAATCACAAATTGTGTGTTTTTTTTTTTAGAATAATGAGTTGTAACAGCATTATATAACACGTTTTAGTAATATTAAAATTTATACATATAGCATAATTAAGCACGGTTAATCACTGCAAGAGGTCGATACAATCGTGTTCCGCATCTAATCAGCTGACGATCCATCGCGGTGTTTGCGTTCACCACGTCATTACATTACCCTGCGCCGTACGATAACAATTTCACATGCAAATTGTACACGCGCTGACAACATTCGCTTGCAGAACCAATTTACGGTTATTTTTTTATGAAATCACGGCTTATTGATAAAAAATAACCTCAAATAAATTAACCTAAAATAAATTGCTTAAATAAAACTATGACCAGGAGTTTAATTTTGTATTAGAAAGCCAAGAAATCAAATATTTATGTTCATTCGGATACTTTAAACTTTTAAAGAGTGAATAGATATGGTTGCTTGGTCATATCCGTATTCTCTTGCTAGCTTTATTGCGATGGTAAATATTTGTAACGGCCTTCCTTGTTGTTAAGCAAAAGATCGTGATTGGAGTCAATTACAAATATCTACTGACCAATTGATTACTCGCATTAGCCTTATCAATATTTATTTTATGGATGCCCTGTCTATTGCTATTGTTTCCAGTAGACTGCCGAGTAACAGAAAAGAATAGTAGTATTAAAACTGATCTATCAGCTGTATTGGATTCCAGTTTTTTTTTTAAGTATTAGTAGGAATTCAACTTTTCGTTGAAATTTGTCCCAATCGACGTCAGCCTCGTGTTTTATAAGCAAACATGTAACGTCGGCCGCGTAAACATCCCGTGGCCAAAGGAAGTGGGCTAACCAAATATAATTCAATCAATTCCAGTCGAGGAAATGAGTTAACCAAACGTTATGTTAATTTAAACTCAGTTAAATCTTTTCTAGTTTATTTTAACAGCCTCCGAATTCTAGACTGTAAATCGGCTGTTAGTTTAGCCGGACTCTTGATCGGTATGAACATTTACGGAGGTGCGCACATTATAATATTGCACATACTAAAAATTCTCTCTTAATTCAAACTATAATTTAAGGAACACTTTGTGCGTTTTATATTGTTAACCTTTATGAATGAATACTGACAGAAAAAAAGAAAAAAATGGTTGTATATAAGGGTGAGATTCATCCAAGCGTAGTTAAAATAAAAGAGGAGGATGTTAAATAAGGGAGTGTACTTCCAATTACGTTCCTAGACAACGATTTTTATAGAGAAATTTATTTACATCAGCCAAATATAAATCATCACACAACAGTCGCTAACAACCTACCTTAGTATCGATTTTACTTAGGGAATACTTAAGTAATCATCCAGCAGCTCTAAAAGTCAACAAGATAAACACTATTTACACCGAAACGACAATAAGGGTCACGGGGTACTTTCAGCCCACCTGCGTATTGCAAGGGCTTTGCTATTCCGGTAACAAACCGGCGTTATGCGGGCCCATTGTTATCTCGCATTGTCCTGAACCCTCGCCCGCCATCTACCGGAAATAGATAAACAAGATTAAGTGCTTACCGCCACCCAAAAATGGTGAACTCTTAAAGCCTTATACTGGTTTTAACTGTATGCATTTACTTCTTACATTTATAGTTGGATTATCGACTGAAAAATGACATGATCAAGAAGGGAGCGATGACTCATGTGACGGTAGGTAGATCGGAACGGAGATCTGTTGCGCTGACTCTAAAAAAACTATAAAATCTTAAATACGGACTAGCAACAGAGAAACAATTGAACAAATAATTGCACCTATGTCCAACAATTGGCAGATAAAAGCTGATAATGATGAATCGAAAAATTGCTAAATGAGAGCGTTAAAAATTTTAAGTATAACTTAGGAATGGTATAAAATAGTGTCGTTGTGTAACGTTAGTTTTAAGACGGGCGAAATATGGCACATATTTCCGACGTGCACATCCTGGCTCGTGTGGGGAATGTAGCCGGACCAGGCTTCCGGGTGCATTCAAATGTATTTCATACATTTTTTATATTAGACTACTAATTATTGCTTAGTGTGTGTCCTCTGTGCTACTAATATTAAGTCATTTCATCATGATTAGTAACGGTTGTTTGTGCAATGTTTAACTAAATAGAATTTTTTATAACGAGAACTTTTTTCACACAAACCGAGACAATTCTTTTGTCGAAATAGCCTACATTATCTGGTATTAACATAGTATTATTTTGGTGTAGTTTATCAAAGAGTTATCAAAATGGATAAAGTTTTTCAACTAATAGATGATCATTAGTTCAAATCCAGCTCAATTATAAACAGCGTTTCATCCAATCAGCCAATTTGTATCGACGCGCTGTACCATTGTAATATCTCGATAAAAAATCGTATTGAAACTGTGTTGAATTAATTGGAAGTGAATCGTTATCGCACCGAGCGTATTAGTGACGCTTAGTTTTTATGTACAGTCACGCTCGTAAACTCTTGTTGCGATTGCTTTTTACTGTCTCGCATAATGGCTGAAATGATATGCCAAAAATGTAACCAGGTTCTTAGCTTACGGGCGTTACACCTACAATCGGCTATATCTATACTAATATAATAAAGCGTAAACACACACTACTTCGTGGCGTAGGATGTCAGCAATCACAGCAATAAAAAGCCCTACACTTGCGACACGCTTTAGACTATATATTTTCACACCATTCAAGTTAGGGGCAAAATAAATTTGAAAAAACCTTCATGTGGGAAAGAGACTATAAACTACAAGCTGCCAGCATCAAGGAAGCAAGGTTGCCATTATTTCCTTGATCCTGGCATAAAGTTTTTTAAAATTACATGCGGATGAAGTCGCTCGGGAACAGCTAGTCTGTTATAAAAATATCTATAATCTTTATCCTATGTTTGGACATCGATTATCTAAAACTTTTGAGGTATTGGCACATTATTTGTAATTATCTTTGGTTGACACTGGAGTCTGGATGACGTTGAAAGTTTATTGAACTGTTATTGACCTTAAGCAGATTCATTGGTCCTTTTTACGGTTTTAGTCTACTGACACTTTAAAAACTAAATTGAAGCAGTTAAACCCGTCTTCTACTCTACAGTATAATAAAACATAACTAGTTACAGATAGGATAAAGAAAAATAATCCCGCTTCTTGTACGTCCCATCCAGCAAATTTATAATGGATACGAGGAGCTCATTAGACGCGAGATGCCCGGAGCGAAGTCTTTTTAAAGACTCGCACAATAACATATCCCTAAGTACGTGGATCGAAACACGGCTTAGCCGATGTATTAAGGGTTCCCATAGAACGGTTTCCGGCGGAACTCGTCTCGTAATAATTCCTCGGTACCTGCAAGAAACGTGCATGGCGTCTTAATAAGGTTTATAATCACGTCACAACACTTGTAACTTGCCTTAGCAACGTCCCTGGCATAATCGGTACTAGCGTCTACTGTTTTGGTTTGTTCAAGGTCCAGTGACACCGGAGTCTTGGGAACCGATTCTTTTGTGGCGTTGGGAAGCTATTAATGTATTCAGAATGTTACTTTGTTGTGTCTAACGTTTTTTGTTTATGTAGAATTTCTTTTGTAATGAAGCAATAGTACAATGATTATTTTAGTGATAAATAAAAAAGAGTAGTATGGACTGAATAATTCATTGGATTTTATCACGTTTTTCCAATACTAATCAAATTATAATGCTAGGCGCCATTCAGTTGCCTTCATTGAACCAGCGCAATATCTTTTTACCAGTTATCTTACTATTTTACTTATCTTACTAATATTATAAATGCGAAAGTTTAGATGGATGGATGGATGGATAATTTTAGAGATTGTAGCCTAAACACCTATACGGATCTCGATGAAATTTCGCATAGATATAGAGCATAATCTGGAAGAACACATAGACTAAATTCTTTTGTTTTTTTTTGTTTATTCCACGCGGGCGAAGTCGCGGGAATAAGCGTTTATAATAAAGCTCGTTTTTATAATCTTTTAATAATCGTATCCATCCATCAGATACAAGTTTTTTTTTTGGCCCTTTAGACTTAAATTTCTCAAGTTTATCTTTAATTTCTTTTTGCAGCTCGAAGCTCAACATTGATCTTATCTTCACAAATAAAAACACAACATGAAAAGAAAAAATTATCGTTGACATTTTTAAAATTAAATAGCGGACCAAGTATAATCCAAAATTCAGTTAAAAATATTTTTAACACAGACTCCACTTTCGCTGAGCATTACGTGTCGACACCGACACTATCGCTTACAAGTTACGTAAAGCACTCTGATGTAATTAAAACTTAATTAACTTGATAAACATCTAAGTAATTGTCTTCCTTGATGAAAGTGTCTTGGGAATAAGGAGACGTCTATTGAAGACATCGCCACATTGTTGTCATACGTTATCTGTGATTACTTTTAATTATGTAGGTAATACCTAGCTGTTGTCTGACTTTATATGTATTGGACTTACGTGGTGGCAGACATACTTCAGAAAATTCGCATTTATGTCTTAATAATATGATAATAGTGAAAGTTTAGATTGATGAATTGATCTCGATGGAAATTGGCACAGATGTAGAAAACATTAGCAACTTATTTAGTTTTTATGTAATTGTGCGCGGACGGCGTTGCAGGCGAAGGTTAGTTAGATATATTACTTAGATACAGTGGACTATGATTTTAATTTTATCCTCCATAGACCTATGATGACCGTCGGATATCCTTAGGGATGTGATTTATTACTTTTAGGGGAATCCCTAAATGTTACAATCCCTCCGTTTTGTTTTGGATATCATACACGACATACATTTTTTTATACTTGAATACATAATAAATTGAAAAACCACATGTTTATAAAAACTGGCACAAAACAAGCACGTTTTAATTAAAATAGTTATATGAAAATGTATGTTGGGAACGGAAACCAAAACATTGTGTGGGCTATTGTTTGACCAGGGTCGAAGTCAGACGTCCTCCATTGTCAAGTTCAACTGAATGTACATGGCCAGTGTTGCGTGCAGTTTTTCATTTTTCAATTACATACTGGCCACTGCGAAATTCATTACTTAAAGAATTTGTGCGGCCAGTATTTCTGTTATAAAAAAGTTTTTAACGCCGAAAAATTCAGTATCAGATAATTGGATGTTTACCTTTAAACATTGTTAACTATGTTTAAACTATATTCGAATGTGTTTTCATTTTTTTATATGATTTTAAAATCTGCAAATAAATAGCGATGTACTTCATTATGATCATCTAACTTTGCGATATAAATTCTAAATCAATGTAAAATAAACAAAAAAGCTTATAGAATAAGCGATTACAAAACGATTTCTCTGCCACTAACTATTCTATTTTTTTAATACCATGAAGATTATTAATGTTACCGCATACGTACAAATATCCATTAAATAAGCTGAAACATAACGATCGTACGTCTTCCATCATTTGCATTCATATAACGATTTCGTCCTTGATACAATGCCAGATTTTTTTATGTAATTATTTCAAGACAGCCTTACTCATTACATAATCGAGTCTTGAACATAACTGACTAAACACTTCTTAAACTTAATTCTTTTATCTAATAATTTTCGATATTAAAATATTTTAACATATCCGTGGTATTTACAATTTAGTTTTTCAATTAAATTGGTTTAAATTACTCTTAAAAATTACAATTGATTTCGAAAAAAATAATCTATTCATAATATCCTTTATAATCTACAGAATTTACTATCGCTCGCAGAGTTATTAGGTCATTTAAAACGCAAAATAGCGTAAATTTTCTATGAGAACTCTAAACGACTGTTCAATACCATTACGTTATAAATCCACTTTATATTGTGTAGTTATCTAAGCGAATATTACGTTGAATTGAGAATTCAAGTTCAAGATTCCGCCCCGCGTCGGGTTATTGACCGAGCTCGGAACATGCGCGAGGCGGAAATACACTTTCCACCAGAATACCCGATATAAGCGAGCGAACTTTGCACAACCAAAATAATAACGCCATCTATATTAACTATATATTTAGCTAAATTACTTTAGTATTGCTTATTGTAAAACAATTTTCTTTTGGAACAAAAGAACTCAAGCTATAATTTTAAAACGAATTATATTTACACGGTAAGCTATAAAACAAAAACAAAATCATCTCATAATGTTAACACGTAACAATACTATGGGTGTCACATCCATGTTATGCTTTAATAAAATATAGTCTTGTTTACTTCTTATGTTTTCTTCTAATTTGCACAGAATAACCTTACCAATAACACTGTTTTTCCATGTATCAAACTCGCCACTATCAATATGGCCGTCGTGTCGTCGAGCCAATGCAACACCCTTATTTTGACATCTGACTACTGTCCGATTATTAACATAACAAGTAGAATTCCGATATTTTAAAACCATGACATAAAACAACAATTACAAAGTTTATATTGTTATTTTGAATAAAGTTAAATGATATTGATTTTTAGCACAGACTAAATAACCTTCAAGAATACAGAATACATCAAAATAGTTAAAAAGCTAACAATACAAAACGTGTTTCCTAATATCTTTAAAACGGTACCAACAAAAACCACTGTTTTAAAACTCAACCCTTTTAACTGTCTTGCAATGTAATGCCTTTTCTGTTATAAATATTAAAAAATGTGTACTCAGGTGTTTACAGCAGATAGGATCGTTGTTAATTTTTAGCATCCATTAAGGGTTACGTATCGATTGTTCTTATCCCGAGCTCCCGTTTGCGAGGGATTTCGTGAATCCCCTTTATTGCGCTGCCGTGTTTGCTAACGATTACTTTCTCGATGTGATTTATTCACAGTATTGTACTTCAATGGGCAGAAACATAATGGTTTAAAAAAATTAATCCCTATACAACGCCAAAAATGTTAATTTAAAACTATACAGTAATTTGGATAAAAAGCAACTTATTTAATAAATAGGTTGTTTTTATCTTTTATTCATAATATGGTTATTAAAATAATTTCCTTATATGAAACAAAAATATATCGCCGTTAAGATTTCCTTATTACATAATAATCTAAATTGACAAAATACAATTCAGATCTTCCTCAGAAACTGGAGCAATGCTTAAAAAGCATATTAAAGCTATTTATACTTCTCGAGGCGACCCAGTTTTTAAAAAATGAAAATTCTTTTTTTTCTATTTCGTCTACGAGAAAAATACATTTTAAAACTGTTCATAAATTTTAGCTTAATCGCTTTTATGCAAACGGCCAATCCAAGCTTAAAACTGAATTAAAGCGTAATACAAAATTGAAAAGACAAATTTTTATTACTTAAGTTAATATGCAAATATAGTTTGATAACTATTTTACTCTCCATAAAGTTTTTTATTGTACTTTACGCCTTTGTCCCTGTAGAACAACTAAATAAATTCTGTTACTTATATGGAAACTGCATCATCAGTGCATTTAGTAAGTGCATTGCTCATTCTCAGTATATTACTCTGTGTTTGAGGGCTTAGGGAACAATGGTACGATGGTGGTGTTATTGATTGGCGGCAACAGGTGGTTGGGGCGTCCCGCCGCCCGCGCTCCTCTCAAACCTCTCTCACCCAGCGCAGCCCAAAAGTCCACTTTCGTCTTCGATTCGGTTCAAGTCTCTCAGCCAATTCCCGAAGTTATTACGCTATGAGACATGGCTATATTATGTAACGCTTTGGTTAATGTTTTACGATTATGTGTCTGTTACTTGTTAGATTTTTTTGTCGCTTGAAAGACTATTTTAGAGTTTTTAGTATGAAATTTACTTAAATATCTACATTGATTCTTGTAAACCACATAGAATGAAAGATTACGTTTGAGTCTTTATTCTTGACGCATAGATGAAGAGACGAAAAACAATTGAATGTTGTTCTACGCAATTTACTCTTATCGATACTAATATAAATAGGAAAGATTTGTATTTTTGTATGTATTGGAATAACCCGAAAACTACTGAGGCGATTTTTTTTTTTTTATAAAAAAAAGGGGGCAAACGAGCGGCGTGAACACCAAGGTGGTCAACGGCGCCCATGGACATTCGTAACACCAGAGGAACTACAGATGCGTTGCCGGCCTTTGAGGAAATGATAGGCTCGCTTCTTGAAGGACCCTAAGTCGTATTGGTTTGGAAATACCGCCGAGGACAGACCGTTCCACAACGCGGCTGTGCGGGGCAGGAAGTTCCGCGAAAACCGCACGGTTGTGGAATGCCAGCCATCGAGATGGTGAGGATGGTACCTGGCGGTCTGTCGTGTCGTCCGATGACGAAACTCGGCGGCAGGAATCGTTCCAAACAACTCCTCGGAACACTCCCCGTGGTAAATGCGGTAAAAAATGCAGAGGGAACTGACGTCCCTCCGCAAGGCCAGAGGATCTAGCCGATCGGTAAGAGCTCGGTCGTTGACGATTCGAGTCGCTCTCCGTTGTATGCGGTCAAATGGAAGAAGCTGGTATTGGGGTGCTCCCGCCCAGAGGTGCGAGCAGTACTCCATGTGGGGCCGAACTTGCGCTTTGTAAAGTAGTAGGCGGAGGATAGACAATTTAAATGCTCGAATAGTGTCAATGTGTGATTTCTTTTTCCTTTCACATTCCTGCTGCTTTCTGTTTGTAAATTAAAAGATAATAGCTTACGTCTGAACAGTGTTTTTGCAGTCTCGCTGAGCTATTTTTCAGCTGTAACGGGCTTTTATTACGTTCAGGTTTTCAGAAGCTGTTTAATTTCCCGTCATTGCGAACTGCTCCTGTCCTAGAGAGCAATTTATTATTGTTAAGTATTGCGAAGTAATATAACATGTAATTAATCAAAATAAAACATCAACTGTATTATCTAATATTTTACTGAAACAAACTGAGTTATTGATCCGATCTATTTGGGTTTGTTTTTTAAAAAAATCTACTATGAAATATGTAGTTTTAAATATTGTCTAATCATTTACGTCAAGTTTCATGTCATTCAAGTAAATATAATTTCAACACAAGTAGCATCAAACCGTCAATTTCCACTACTGTTAAATATCCTTAAAAATATACATATACTATTTTTCGTATGAATCTTTCGATCTCGTAAATTTGGATTAATTTTCGTTAAGTATATAACACTTTTCAAATTGATTTCAATATTCTTGAATATACTTGAATGTTCTTAAACAATTTTGACAAATCTACGATTATCTAAAGTACACATTGATATGGATTGTATTTGTACTGTGACGTCACTGAGGCGGAACATAGTTGTGTATTCGACACACGCGAGGGTTTATTGACTAAACGAACCTTCCCTGGCGCGCCTCGCTAGAGGCGTATCCCCAAAAACTAAACGAATTTATTTCACATTACATATTTAGAATGGAATTAACACGCTTACTGAGGCTCTTGCAACCGGAGTCTTACTTCACTAATCGAATGCACGTTCACTATCTTATCTGGAACAACATATAATTAAAATAGATTCAAAATAACAATAAATAAGCACAAAATAAAAATCGTAAGTAGGATATACGAAGTTCGTCACTGCACCTAATTTGACAATCCCGACGGTTATTCGTGAAGAAACTTCTCCTGTGAACAATAACAAAAAGTTATGAAAACAAAATTCGTAAAATCTCCTTACTGCTTGTTCCATTCATCATTAAAAGTTCTTCAACAATATCGCTGCCGCGTACAAATGTTGCAGCTGACAACACTGACGTAATTAAAAAAGCTAGATTTACCGTTGTCCAGTAGCATTATGCAAGCCTACGCAAAATGTTTCAATAGCCATTATTTGTTAAAATTCGCGCAAGGACCTCGAGAGAAGGTATAAAAGATCTAACATTTGTTTATAATACCTGGCTTACGCCCGTAAGTCGCGAATTAAAAAAAAAGTAACCTGTCTGGTATCACCTACATCTAGTCTAAATTTCATCATGATCCATTCAGCCGTTTAGAGTACATACCTTATCTGAATCACATTTATTAGTAAGTAGTAAGATTATGTGAAACATTGTGGTAAGATTTTTATGGTAAGGTCCTGATTTAGGCACTTACTATGTAGCTATGCATCAAAATCTGTGAGTCGTGGGAACTGAGCGATAGGGCCGGCAACCGATATCATAGCTCGATAACGCTGTAATTAATGTAATAGGATTAAACTCCCATTGATAACAGATGCCATCGAATTAAGATGATCCGTTGCATGTGCCGAATTTGGTTATTATTTTATACGTATATACTTGTGTATTATGTAAAATGTATGTATTTTTGAATTATGTAATGTATTTTTGAATTAGAATAAGGTTTTACGAAAGAACAAAGTATTATTATTGATTTTGATTTTATTAGGGACGCGTTGGTATGACCGTTGTTCCGTGTTCTGTATTTTTTGAGCCGGTTTAACGTACAACAATAAATATCTTGTGTTGAAATTCAAATACTCTTACAATCACTAAGATGCGTAAAACACTTAATGCAAACTGTAAAATCAACCGCCCGTATATCGAACAACACATATTAACTGTCACCGGCAAATTGTGAACTAAAGCTGTTTGCAAATTTACCTACAAAGTCTCAAAAAACCCTACAAAAAATATAGGAATTCTGTCTAATTTGTTAGTTGTGCAACGATCAATTAAATCGAGGTAAATAAATGTATTTCACTTACATTGAATCTGTTTTACGACTGCTAATATCATCACCTATAAACCTTGTAATTCAGCCGTTTGCTTCCAAGGTAGATTTTGTAATGATTGATATTAGACGCGACACATTTCCAGTTAATTAATAATACATTTGATACAATAATGTGGTATCAAAGCATATAATGAATCATTAGTAAACTAAATATAAACGTATATGTACACTCATTTGTTTAACTCTGTACAAAGGTGTTTCGCTTAATCATTTAATGGTAAACTCCATGTTATAGAAATATTCAAGTAAACATGATTGTTTATAGAAGAAAGGTATATTGGTAAATAAAACAATGCAAAACTCATAGTATTATATTATTGACCATATATATAAGTGTTTGTGGTGTAAAGGTATCACTTCGCGTTATTTCAATATACAGTCGTGTTGTGTGCGATCATTAGAAAAATATATATAAATTATATCAAACTGTACTATATATAAAGTATCCAACCGTGTAAATCCGTGTGTATTTGCATGTGTTTAGACGTTTACATTTTAGAAATTCTACTGTTTCTATGTTTGTAATAAGTGAATTTATACATGTGTTCTAACCAAACGGATTGTCATATACCAAATGTGACAATATTTACGTGGAATGTTTAAGTTACAATATACACTATAGTTTATATTGACTGCTTACAGACGGAAGACGTTGTCACGTTTAGTGTAAACATGGACTGTTTTATAATATAAGGTGGCTAATTACCACCGCAACCATCACCGTAGTGACCCGTAAGAATCTTCAAGTTGAGGTTACTGATCCATTATTGTCCTTTGTTGAACAAGGGAGACGTTCAGAAAGATATCATCCTTTTGTTTATATCCATTTCAGTAACACTTCTCCATTCCAATCTATTTCCTAAGTATTTATGTTTTTGTTATCAGGAGCAGCTTGGCGCGGCGTAGCGGGCGGGCCGCGCCATGGGTAACAAGTGCTGCAGCCGCCGCCATGACCCAGACAGACCACTAGGTGAGTTAAACCACTTTAACTGCCATAATTAGTTATTAATTGCTCACTAAAAAAGTCGTGACGTGAGAGATCCCTTACTACCCCAGTACGATTCCGCAAACTTTAAAGTATAAGCTTGTATTGCGAAAGTCGTAATAGCTTTTATGGACTTTTATGGAAAAGAGTCAAACTCGAGTTCAATCTAAAATCCATAGACTAGAAAAAACCTTTTTAATCGCTATTTTATATTTTTTTAAAAAGTCTAACACGCACATTCGTTATGTAAGCATTTCATGTTATCTCGTGTTTGCATATAAAGTCCCTCATCGCGTTCTTATTCTGTCTTCAGAATCGCGATTCTTAGAAAAGGAACTCTTTATCTTTCTATGCACACAACGTCAGAATAAGACCCCATGAGTGCTCGATGTTTCTACTTAAACGTGTACCTTTAATACATACAACATTAAACATGCGAAGCTGATATTAATTTGTATTTCTACTGATACTAGAAAAACGACTTCTTAATAGATTATTCCCCTCGTTAATATTTTCCCAGACCACCGTTCCATCACTGGACGTCTCAAGCGCAAATCTATACTCACTTCATAAAGTTGAATTGCGACTAAAGTGGGCGGAAAGATTTAACAAAACTTAAATCCCTAGCCGCCGCTAGAGTTTTCTTTTTCAACTAACTTGGTAACTTGGTGAAAGTTCGAACAGATTGACTGATAGACCAATGTGGTACAACCAATTTAACTTTTATACATCGAGTTACGGTTATCGGTTTTTAATTTATTTTTTTATTATTTCGTACTTGCGTATGGAGTATAAAAAGAATAATATAGTAATCAAATTAGTCAAACAAAATTAATGTCACATATCGAGGAAGGTCATATTGTTGTTGCAAGAAATTTATTGTAGAATAAGACATCATTTGATGTTAGTAAAGTATTTATGATTTAAACATTTTTTTTTTAAATAATCGAAAGCGACCGCTGCCCATAAACATCAGCAATTGCAGATGCGTTGCTACCCTTAATTGACGGAGGAGACGCACGTAAAGAGGATATTTCCCTTTCCTTTGTGTCTACTCCAATGTCAAATTCACTTTTCCTTGCTATCCTTCTCTGTTAAGAAAAGGGTGGAAAGGTAAAGGGACTAAAATTAGGGATCTCCGAAGAACTTTATTCGTCGAGTCTTATTTGTGTAGATTTAAATTCTTGGTATTTTGTCTTATGAAACATGAATAATATATACCAACTTATCGATGAAAGGCTTACACATAATATGATATCGCTTCCTAATACCAAAGGAAACCGTAAAGAGGATTAAACTTCCGTTATTCTGTTACCTCAGGCGAGCTACGAAATGTTCGTAAAACAAAGAATGTATCCTTTGTGGGCGTAATGATGTAAAGAACGGCAAAACTTTGATACTTCTTAAGGAATTTCTCTGTGATGTAATTGAATGGTTAGGTGTAATTTATTTCGCTTTGTTAGCGATAAAATTAACAACGCGATTAATACCTAACAATATAAAAAATATATAAATATGTACAGAAATTCGTTTCAAGTTTAACCTATGTTCACATATTAGGGGCGAGGAAAATATTCTTTTATTGTAATAATAGCTTTTGCCCGCGACTCCGGCCGCGTGAAATTTAAAAATAATAATAAAGAAATGAATAAATACAGCCTATGTTACACATAGATAAATTACCTTTCTAACGTTGAAGGAATATTTAAAATCGGAGCAGTAGCTTTTGGGCCTATTCATACAATAAAACTAAGTTTTCCTCTTTATAATATTAGTATAGATATACGCAATGTACAAAATTACAGCTAAATTTTATAATAAAGTCGAGTCGTTAGTAACTGTTTAGTTGCGATAATGAAGTTCAAATGAGGCCAGAGACCCATTTACCTGCGGTCAAGAGTAATCACTGCGATTTTATAGCGAACACCGCTGCCTGCTCGACTCGACGTATACCGGCTTTTTGTTACTTCTGTGTCAAGATATTAATTTAATGTTGTTAGATATTTCATATTGAATAATTAATCAACATTTTATAATACACTAGCTTTCGCCCACGACTCCGTCCGTGTGAAATTAAAATAAACAAAAGTGAATAGCCTATGTTTTCTTCCAGACTTTCCTCTACATCTGTGCCGAATCCGTTGAGCCGTTTAGGCTACAAACCCTAACAAACATCCATCCATCCGAACTTTTACAGTTTACTTTTATAATATTAGTAAGAAGTTACATTAGTAAGATTATACAATTATAATTGATTAAATTGTGTTATCTCCATCTTTCATCGAAGATTTATTATTATCAATCTTGTAACTTGCACTCAATGTAGCTTGCAATCATAGTATTCAATTTGTTGTTGCAGTGTACCCGGCGTACAAGAAAAATGAGCCGGGCTTCACTACCTGCCCCTCGCTGGAGAATCGCTACACCGGAGAGCCCAACAACCGCGTCGTGTCGCGCCGCCCCGCAGACATCGTTCGCACACGCAACCCCGGCACATGTCAGTTAAATTTACTCAACATATAAAAATCATATAAATCTGGATTGGAAATTAATCGTCGTTAAATAAATTAAGAATAAATAAAAAAATCGACTACACTCACGTTTACTTAGTTCGAAACTCATAGGGGACCACAACCATTCCAACTGAGCTCTAGGCTTGTGCTAGGATATGGTTCGCAATTGTCTAATGGTGGGATTCGAACCCTCGGCCATAAGAATAGTGGTGCGTACGCCAAACTATTGGGCTATTGGCGCTAATTAATCTGTTATAGTCGATGTCCGCACAGGATGATTTGCGTGAGTGTTGCCGTTGCTGATTTAGTTATAATACCTATATGTAATAGAAATAAAAATCTTAATGTCTGTAATTTCAGGTATATCAAACGGCGGTAGACGTGTAGTGAAAGCATTATGCGCGTACACGGCGCGCGCGGAGTCCGATATATCGTTCCGAAAGGGCGACCGGATGGAGGTGCTGAGCGATGCCGAGCCCGACTGGTGGCGCGTGCTGCACCTCACCACACGCCGCGAGGGTCTCGTGCCAGCTAACTTCGTCGCCGAAGAAAGCTCCGTAGAATGCGAAGAGTAAGTAACACAAACAGCAATAACACACACTTTCTATGCACGACTAACACAGTAATAAAAACACTATTTCCACTGGTGCTTCTATGAATGACAAAAACAGTCGCACAGGCTTTCTCCTAGGGAATTAAATATCTTCTAAACAACAGCACTCAATGTTGATGGTCAATCTCTTGTCCGGGTTATTAATAGTGTTAATAATCTAAAGGGAATATAGAGTACTTAGAGAATTCGAGTTATTTTACGATGACAATGCACATCGCAAATTTAATCGTACAGGAACAAGGATATTAAACATTTGGTTCAACTAATCCATGAGAAGAACCGTCAAATTCAACACAACCGACGGACACGTAAGAACAGGCGGCACCTTTGGAGGAAGCTAAAAATTTTCTAAATACATTTATACTGAGCACACAAATACACTTAAAAGCTACAATTAGTAATAATTGTTTACTGTAACTTTTATACAAATATTTAATGCTAATAAACTTTGTTACTTGAATGGCATCTTTTATTTGACGATAAGTCCAATAAAACAATATTTCCAAGTACTGTGAACACTTGATTTTTTAATAAAAAAAATTTCTGACACTCACACGACTTAGACTACACACACTTATTTACCTTTTATTCTTTTCAAACGTTATACAAAAATAATTTCTTGGTTCCTAAAACCAAAGGTTTCGGTATGTTTGCTGAAGAGAACACCCAAAATATAAATAGTCAAAAATCATGTTTTTAAACAATGTATGCAAACAATATACACAAAGAAGTCTTAAATATTGTTTCATAATTAAATTGTTTGGAAACAAAACAATATTAAATACTGTTTTCGTCTTAATTTATATAAAAATAAAACGTAACAAAATGAATACAACGATTTCTTTCAAAATAATTGTACTACATCGGTCATAATAATTATTGTATTAAAACTTTATTAACCAAAGTAACTTATTGTTTTCAGTTGGTTCTTCCCGCACGTATCACGGAAGGAAGCCGACAAGTTACTCTTAGCGGAGACGAATCCCAGAGGAACATTCTTAGTGAGACCAGCGGAGCACAATCCACATGGCTTCAGTCTCAGTGTCAAAGACTGGGAGGAGGGGAGAGGCTACCATGTCAAACACTACAAGATCAAACCTCTTGACAACGGAGGATTCTACATCGCCACCAATCAAACATTTCCCAGTCTTCCCGCGCTCGTAATGTCATACACAAGTATGTCGATTGTTTACTTTATTTGATTAGTGATGTCAGGCTCGAGGGACCAGTATTTTGATATTGGTCCTTCGAGCATGTTTTGTACTTGAATCATAAATGGCTTATAAAGATATAATACGCTTGAAAATGTAACTAATATGCCTAACAGTTGTGTAATAAATTTACATTAACAGGTACCGTGAATAAATGTGACTAACTGAATGTGAATAACCTTATGTATGTAAAGTGTACTAACTGTCCGCAGAGAACGCGCTAGGGCTGTGCCACGTGCTCGCGCGGCCGTGCCCCAAGCCGGAGCCGCAGATGTGGGACCTCGGGCCCGAGCTGCGCGACAAGTGGGAGATCCCGCGCAGTCAGATACAACTCATCAAGAAGCTCGGCCAGGGGAACTTCGGGGAGGTCTACTACGGCAAGTGGTCCAATAACATTGAGGTAAGTCTTTGGTCTTTTGTTATAGTTGCCAACTCTATTAATTCTTTGTCTTCAATCCTAATACATAACGAGCTGTTCCGGTGCGGTATTATTTTTATTCAATTGTATTGAAACGAATGTAATCATTATAATTCCAGGTCGCTGTTAAGACGCTAAGGGAAGGCACGATGTCGACTCAGGCGTTCCTCCAAGAAGCGGCCATCATGAAGAAGTTCCGCCACAAGCGGCTGGTGGCGCTGTACGCCGTGTGCTCGCAGCAGGAGCCCGTCTACATCGTGCAGGAGTACATGTGCAAGGGCTCGCTGCTCGAGTTCCTCAGGAACGGCGACGGGAAGACCCTTCAATTCGAGGACCTGGTGTACATCGCCGCACAAGTCGCCTCCGGCATGGCCTACCTCGAGTCCAAACTCCTAATACACAGAGATCTCGCCGCCAGGAACGTGCTAATAGGAGAAAACAACGTCGCCAAAATATGCGACTTCGGTCTGGCGAGGGTGATAGAAGATAACGAATACTGCCCCAAGCAAGGCTCCAGGTTCCCCGTCAAGTGGACCGCACCCGAAGCGATCATATACGGTAGATTCTCCATCAAGAGCGACGTCTGGTCGTATGGTATCCTTCTAATGGAACTGTTCACGTACGGGCAGATACCGTACCCTGGGCTCCACGGGAAGGAGGTGATAGAGCAGGTGGAGAGAGGGTACCGGATGCCGAAGCCGGTGGGGCACTACCTGCCGGACGCTATCTACGGGCTGATGCTGCAGTGCTGGGACGCGATCCCGGAGAAGCGGCCGACATTCGAGTTCCTCAACCATTACTTCGAGTCGTTCACAGTGACCAGTGAGACGCCGTACAGAGAAGTGCAAGACTAGTGCTGTGATATAGTGAATTAAATGTTGGACTTTTCACAAGTATCGAGGTGATTGTGCGCTTGCTGACGCTCCGCCTCCCTCGTGCCTCGTGCCTCGTGCCTCGTGCAGCCGGAGTGTGACAGACCTTTTGTGTAACTTGTAACGGACTGAGGGAATTATGATGGATGTGAGATGCTAATTTAAAAAATTGCCACATTTTTCTAAGCATTTGTGATTGTTATGAATCATACTATAGTATTCTAAAAGAGTTTTATACATTTCTAATTCAGACTGGGGTTTTTGACAAAAATTAGATCCGACAATTAAAGTGAGTTTTGTAAATTGCACACTCCATTGTAATTCCTTTTGTTTGGTATTTTTATACTCGAATCTTTGACTTAACAATACAGGAATGTGGGAGCTTGTCATTTTTTATTATCACGCCTTTTCTTTAGTTTGTGATCGGCAGATATATGAAGGGGCTTAATGCTCCCGAGCGGTGAAAAGCACACGAGAAAAACACGGATAATTTGTTGTTAAGGAGAATCATAGTCTTGTGAAAACACTTTCTATTTTCTTATTTATTAGCGGTAGCTTAAGCACGGTTTAGGATATTGTTTTGCGTAATGTACAAAACTGAACTGTAACGAATAAGCAATAAGGTATAAAATGAGATTGCGATATTTTCATATTCTAAAGTGAAATGTGATATTTTTTCGTATCACTTAAGTCCTTAAAGATCGATCTCAGTCCCATACTCGATGTTATCACAGAGTATAGAAACGTTTTACTACTCATATGACGTTATTCCATTTGTATAAAGAATATCATAGTTTTAACATTCCTACAAATGTATGAAAATGTCTATTCTTTGCAAAACAAATTATTTGACAGCCTTTAACTAAAGGCTTTTTTAACTCCAAAGTCCCTTATGTTAAAAATTAATCACAATTTGTTTAATGTATATTGAGTGTGTTTATTTTAGAAAAATCATTTGACTATAAGATACTTTTTGTAATCAGAATATTATTTTATTTTTAATTATGAATCATTATTTATATTTCGTATTTAGAGAGTTGTATAAATAATTGTGTATTAAGACTGACATTATTCATTGGTCATTTTATTTTCAACCCTATGTTTAACTGCATAAAGTCTCTGTTCACCCGCTCACACCGAAGGCTCCTTTGCTTCTAAGATCACTTCAGTAAACCCGTGCCTCAATTACTTATTTCGTTAGTTAATTTCACTGCAAAGGGGCCAAATACCGAAATATATAAAGACTAGATTTAGGACCATATACCAAAGAGTTTTTATATTAAGAGCGATTTTAGAGGCGAAATATTTAAGTTCTAGAATAAGACCTTATGATCCTCACCAGTTGACCAATAATCTCAATTTTGACATTTATACAAGTATTGCCAACAAATGTATTTAAATAGTATTGCTTCTAATGAAGCAATCGGATTTTAACTAAAAAAAACTCGTAAATAAAAAAGGCTTATCAAAATAATCATGTAACATTCTGATCAGGAGATTTAAATATACTCGGGCAAACATTTAGACGGAAATACACATGCCAGTAACTGGCATGGCAATTACTGGCACAATTTGTTTGTCAAGATTCGTACCTCTCAAAATTATTGTGCTACTGAAAATCCAGTAGCTGGATCCGGCTTGCATGTGTATCGCATTTTGGAGATTACAATGACTGATGGATAGTTTATACCAATAACATAATCTCTGTTACTTTTGCTCCTTCCAAAAGTTTATCACTAATGCTTTAGTAACTGCGACCAAATACTGAAACTAAAATACTTCGTTCGTAATCAATCTGATTAACGTCATAATATGTAAGGAATTTGTAGTGAAGCGTGGCCTTATCATTTACGCTGTTAGATATTCAAATGTCGTTTCAGTATTCGGCCGTTTCATTTCCCATTGTCCTAGATTTGTATAAATCATTGAATAGTGTCTTAACATTCCAGATATTCGAAACACATTAAATTTGGACACTTTTGTATGAAAACGATTAGGTTTGTAAGATTTTGTACATACAATGAAATAAATGTCATTGATATAAAATTTGATTTTTTTATTTACTTGTATATTAATCTTTAAGGGCCTGTCCCAATACTAGCTAATAGACTCAGATAGCTTAAAAATGACGTCACTGTCAGATAAAGGAACAAGATCCGATATTTCCATCACTTATTTTACACGCAGGATTGGTATCAATTTACAATTTGGTGGGACAGTCCCTAAATCTTCTAACAAGGTAACCTAAAGTCTAATTTTAATACTAATGGCCGGTTTCCAAGCTACATTTAACCTTTTATGTCGTTAGTATTTTCGATAACTTCATGAAATTCCTTTCCGAACTGCGAAGTTTAGTTTTATTCCGTTGAAACTTAGATCAATCTAACATTAATGAATCACTAGAGATAAAATATATGGAATTCCAGCAGCCCAGCACTAGTTATTTATAGACTGAGTGAAAATAAATATTTGATAAACCAACATATTATCTGTTTACTCGTAATTCACTTTATATGGTAATAGTACATGGTAGTCTAAAGTACATAATAGATAGTTAAGAAAAAGCTTGGAGCTAAAAAAAAACTCATAATAAATAGGAACTATTTATTTACAAACGAAATTTAATAATCAACTTTTTGTCTTATTTTGACTGTCATATTTCATATTAATTACATTAAATTACACAGTTATTACTTAGTAGACACAAATAGAAATAAAACTAACATATACAGTAATAAAAATATTTTTTTTAAATACTACGATAGTTGTGGCAACACATTTAGATATTGACTTACTTAAACAAACTATACTTATAACAAAAAAAAATTAGGCTATTATAGATAAATATTTCTTGTATACAAAAATTAACTAATAGTACTTAGTCAAACTGTATCTGCATAAATTTTACTCTTTATTTTAAGATATTTATATTCAGATTGGTAGAAATTCTGCAAGTAATGGCAACACAAGCGCACTGGCTGAGGCACGTACTGAGGGTGTTTCTTACTGTAGTGGTTTAAATATATTGCAAGCGCTACTAACATTCCCGACCAAACATACCTGAAATAAAAACATACAATATTAAAAAAAAAACATATAAAAAAACAACCCTATTCATCCCTCGAAAACCTGAAATTTCTGGGATGAAATGTTATATCTATGCCAATTTTAAATAACATATGTTGTACCGTTGCAGAATTATTAAGTAAAAATGAAAAAAATAAAACTAAATTGATGTATCTCACGGGAACCGTAACTATTAACGACTAGCAAAGTAGCCTATGTATTCGTCTTAATTATCTTCTACATTCATACCAAATTTCATTTAGTTTTAGTACACCTATTGTAATACTATTAGTGCATAAAGTAATAAAAAACCATAAATACTTACTGGAAGACAAAGGGTTTGCTGAACAATAAGAACGATATAACAATGGAGAGTGCTTTCCTCATAGTGGTGACTGTCACAGCGACGGTGGCTCCACAGATCCTGACCAGTGTGAGCACAGCCTGTAGACCCATGTAGCCGCTCACACTCAGCAGGAATATGTTAGTGTACATTGATATTGAATTCTGAAAATAAACAACACTTTAATAATATTGATAGAAATACAGTATATTAGAGGAAGTCTAGTAGTAGGCCCAATGGTAGAAATCTATATTCTATTTGTATCTATACTAATATAAAAAAGCGTAAACACACACTTCTTTGTTGCCCAAGATATCTGCAATTACAGCATATTTTAGAATAATTCTTTTTTTAATAAAAAGCCCCACACTTACGTCACGCTTTAGGCTATATATTTTCACGCAGTTAAACTCAGGGGTAAAGATTTTGGATAAAATCCCTAATGTGGGAAAGAGACCGTAAGTTGTTGCCAACATCAAGAAAACAAGGTTGCCATGGTTTGACATCATGTCATGTCATTTTGACATTTGCAATTGATAATTTGACAAATGTAAAAAATAAAATAAAATCACTATAATTTCATGCGGATGAAGTCGCATGGGTACAGCTAGTCTTTAATATAGTGATTAGATAGTTTTTTATTGTGCATGTATGCCATTATATCAAATAGAATATGTTTAAAAAAATGCAATAATACCTGGGAACAATAAGTGAATCCATTGACAAAAATTCCAGTAGCACCTGTGATAACCAGAAGATAGCAGCAAGCGATTGCATATGAGTAAAACACCACTTCATTGTTTGTAGCAAAGAATTGTTTCATTGCTTTCTCCTGGACGTTCCCGATTATTGCATCACAAAGTAGCGCTAATGAAATAACCAGGACACCAACAGCATCAAAGTTGGGGGATGTTTTTGAATCAGCTGAAATTTATATGTAAAAACTTTAGCTGGTACAAATAAATTTAGTTTTACCACTACAATGCTATACACCTTACATTATAAAGAGGAAAGATATGTATTTTTTTTATGGAATAACTCAAAAACTACTAGGTCAATTTCAAAAATTGTTTGTCTATTAGGGAGCTATTAGAGAGTAACATAGACTATATTTTTTATTTACATGTGGGTGTAGTTATCAGCAATGAACAGTAAAATAATAAAACCTTACCTAAAGTAAACATTGTCAAACCAATGCACATTACAATTGCTGCTACATAGTCTAGGAAGCCGTACCTCTTGCCCAAAATAATAATACTGCCTATCATCACAGGGATGAGCTTGCAACTCTTGAATATCAATTGAGTTGGATAATTCAGGTAACTAAGTGCTAAATTTGACAGAGACATTGTCCCTAATGTTAATGCAGCTAAAACTGCATAGGTTTTTAATGGTACCCTGAAAGTATAAATATAGTTACAAAAATTTACTTATTTATTTATTATAATTAATTTATATAATATTATTTATAAATTAATTACAATAAATTGTTAACAACAATAATTTGTTACTTTTTTTTCTATTTTTGATGTATTATGTATTCTTAAAAGTTATTTGTTAATCTGTGCTATTTAGTAATATGTTTACATTTAATTAAAAGAACAATATTGTTAGGAAAATATTAGGAAACGGAATGAATAGTAGGGGGTAATTTTATAAAATATATGGCAAAGAGTGGCTCATGCTCAGTCGCAGTCTCGGCGCTCAGTGTTTTACTAGTGGTCACAATGGAAAATTCGATGTATTTGTGTTGTCACATTGGATTTTAGTTTGTATGTTTTAAAGTAATTGTTAATATGGCCATCCGTCTATATTTTAAAGGAAGTCATTTGTGGAAATATCTTACAATATAAATTATAATATTATTATTAATTATAATAAAATATTATTACTTAAAATACTAACATCTGTAACAGCCAACTTATGGTAAGAATTACATTTCTTAACATATTTTTGTAACATCTATTAGTTTCTTAAAATACATCAAAACAAAGCAATGTCGACCTTCTTGTTTTCTTTTGATTTATTTAAGTAATAAGAACAAAAGATGTTATAAAATTATGATCAAACAATAGTAAAGCCAGTTTTTTACTTTGAAAGTTATTAAAAATATTTCTTTAGAAATAAGCTAGGGATATGTAGCGGTAAAAACTATTTAATTTTAATATATGAAATAATACTTACTTCCTTTTGATTGGATTTCTTATCAAAGACTCAACATAACTTAGCAGCATTGTGATTAAAAATTGAACAAATGTTATATAGAGACTGACTGGTTTTACCTCCGCTTTGGAGAATATAAGCTCGAGGAAGTACCCATATGCTAAATAACATACAAATACGAAAGCAGAGCAGCACATAAACTGTACAAGTTGACTGTATGGAGTAATATTGAAGCATAATATATTAATCTCAGTGCTTGAACTGTCTTTACTGCTTGTCGAGTTATCAATTTTTATTATAGTCTCTTTGGAAGAATTCATTTTTATCACAGAATAGGGTTTTAAATAATCGGTTTAATTTACTTTACAGCATTTTCTAAAAAATAGAAAATAAGTATTTGTGTTAATGATTTATTAACATTTCTATTCACAAATGGTACTTCATAAGTATAATTTTATGTAATTCACCTTTGAGATAATAAATAAACTTTTAACATTGTTTATACGCTACGTGTCATATGTTTTCAAGCAAATGGCATTGACAGTTGACAGTAACCTTTGGTGATATTTCGAGTTTATTGCCATAACTAAAATCACATAATAAATCTCCCTATTGAGGTATTGTGAGGAGTTTACAAATAGAAAATGCCTGCAATGTAATAGAATCAAAAAAAAAATTGATTATTATAAATGTACCACATTACTCTGTAGTCCTAAAACATATAGATCCGATCTCTATTCTTAGTCTGAGAAATATGATACACTTGTTACGATAACTTTATGGGGTCAAAAATTAAAATACCCATTTTACTAAAACTTCAACTGCATTTATAAAATTAAAAAAATATTGTATCAGAAATTGGTTTTTACATGAATCTACTTTTTTCATCCCAATCAGAAGGTTACACATTATGCACCACGGAGTACTTTGTAACATACTGTTATGCACTAACTTTGACTTTTAGCTGGCAATACTTGATTCTTATTAGTCTGATAATTTAGCAAACAGATAATTATAAATCTTCTTTTTTTAATATAAATCTAATGTTTTTTTGCGTTTTATTAATATTTAATTAGAAAGGTGTGTTCTTAGTTTCTGAAATTTGCATACGTGTAGTGTATCAATGTGTTTTCGCGCAGTTTTTAATTCTTCATGTCAACTTTCTCAGATCGTCTAATACGCCAGAGAAACTGGACTGAGGACAACTATGGATTCGGACTTGTCCGGGGCAGATTTCTGTCGGTTCTGTAGATCAGAAGCATCTTCAGACCGACCCCTGTTCCATCCCTGCATATGCACTGGCTCTATAAAATGGATTCATCAAGAATGTCTAGTACAATGGATGCGGTACTCACGAAAAGAAATTTGCGAGCTGTGTGGTCATCGGTTCTCCTTCATGCCTATCTATTCGCCCGATATGCCTCGACGACTGCCGATAAGGGACGTGATGGGTGGTTTGGTCACCTCCGTGGCGTCGGCTGTGAAAGATTGGCTACATTACACTCTGGTGGCCCTTGCCTGGCTGGGTATCGTTCCACTAACCGCTTGTAGAACTTATCGAAGCTTGTTTTCGGCTTCCTTAGATCCAGTTATATCCCTGCCATTTGATATAGTATCGGCTGAGAATCTTGCTAAAGATGTTTTCTCTGGTTGCTTTGTTGTGACATGTACTTTATTCTCGTTCATTGGCCTCGTTTGGCTCAGAGAGCAGATAATGCATGGTGGCGGCCCTGACTGGATGGAGAGAGAGAACTTACCTGCTCCTCCTCCAGAAGAAGCCCCATTGCCTGAAAATAACAATGACCGAGTCAATGAAGTTCCTGGAGAGGAAGGAGCAGAGAGAGAGGAAGGAATTGGTGATGCAGGGGAAGATGCTCTAGTAGGAGATGAGGCAAATTGGAATCCTATGGATTGGGACCGAGCAGCAGCTGAGGAATTAACATGGGCTCGTCTTCTTGGTTTAGATGGCTCTATGGTGTTTTTGGAACATGTGTTTTGGGTTGTATCATTAAATACATTGTTTATTCTGGTGTTTGCATTCTGCCCATACCACATAGGGAGACTGGGAGCTGCCCTTGCTGGTTTGACTGCAGAGGGTCCGTTTGCTGGCCCGCTGACAGCTCTGTCTGGGTATGTGTTGGTGGGAGCAATACTAGCAGTGTTACATGGTATAGCATCATTGTTACATCTCAGAAGTGCAAAGAGGACCTTGGGTTTCTGCTATGTTGTCGTAAAGGTGGCCCTCCTGTCTGTTGTGGAGGTAAGTTTAAGATACTTTTATTTTTTCATAATTTCACAAAAGCATAATAAACTGTATTTTTTTATCTGTATTGTTTAAAAAATTGTAGATACTTTTAATTATATAGTGTTCTTATTTTGGTGATATTACTTGAGTTCATTCACTCTATATCAGTATTTTTTTACATTGCGGTCAATATCCTGTCTAGTCAATTTGCCTAACATGTAGTTATATAAAGTAGAATTCTTGAGGTTATTGTATCAGGTAATTACAATGTAATATAAAAAGGTGATTTACATTCATTTAATCATAAATGGTAATTTTCTTTTTTTAAGTACATTTAATGTAAACAATTGCACATTATTGGAGGAATAACAAAGAAAATAGTTATTCTAAAGCTAATTTAATACAATGAAATTCCAATAATGATGGTATTCTATTAAAAAAGCAATTGTTAATCAATGTTTTTATACTTATAATAAACTGATTTATGACATTTTTAACAAGTAATTTAATAATTATCAATCAATACAATTTTTCTTTCCATAAATAGACATTGAAATTCAATTACTTTTCAGTTCCTTCATTATATTTTTTTACATGTTTACATCAATTTCTAAAATCAAAAACATAATGAACATGAATCTTTTTCATAGATTAAATATTTTTTACAGATTGGTGTAATACCACTTGTGTGTGGTTGGTGGTTGGATCTATGCTCGCTCTCAATGTTTGATGCGACCCTTAAAGACCGGGAGTCAAGTCTCCATGCAGCACCTTGGACATTAATGTTCATACATTGGCTTGTCGGCATGGTGTACGTTTATTACTTTGCATCATTCATCTTACTACTAAGAGAGGTACTTCGTCCCGGTGTGCTTTGGTTCTTGAAGAATTTGAATGACCCTGACTTCAGTCCTGTGCAGGTAAGATTCTTTTAATTCTGGACTCTTTGTATTTATGTAAATTCTTGCAGCCTTACAAATTTGTACTAATATTTGCTTATACTCAGTTTATTCCTAAGTTTAACTTTATACTGTGTTTATTTGTGAGACTGTTGAAGTTTCATTGTAAAGATTTTTTTAAGGGATATAATGCATGGCACTGAAAGTGTTAAATCAACTAATATTTGCCTATTTAAATATAGGGACAAATGGTGTCCTTTAAAGTCTTCCGCAAAAAGATTTGAGGACAGTTTCAAAAAATTGTACTTGAAACGACACATATAATATAATAAAACAAAAAATAAAACATTTATTGGAATCTAATTGGACCAAATAAAAGTGTAAATATATGTGTATTATTATGTTGAGATGTTTTTAAAAGTATATACATATACAGTTTTTCCAGTCATTTATTTCTTAAAAATTAATATTACAATTTCATTAAAAAATGTATAACAATTGTATCCCATATAATTTTTTCTCAGCCTATATGAAGAATAATGTACAATCATAGCTAGTTTTATTATGTAACAAAGAAACATATATGCATGTATTATAGTCATATAACAAGGAAAATTGATTTCCTGTCTCATTGTACATTTGTACAGCTGTTTTTATTCATAAAGATTGTATTGCATATTGACCATTACATGTGATTAAAAATACGTAATGTTTTATTAAACACGAGCTGTCGCCCACAAACTTCGTTAGCGCATATGACCACCCAACGCCATTTTGACAACGCAGAATTAAAAAAAAATGTTGTGTCCATTTTGTCCATTTTTTTTTAAATGGGATTTTCGTAATCTAGAATTTTTCTTTTGATATTACAAACAGACATTCCAATTTTATTATATGTATGTAAAAGATTTCTATTATTTTCAGGAAATGATACATCTTTCAGTATGGTCGCATATTAGACGTCTTATTGTATCTGCAATGATATTTGGTACAGCTGTACTCTTTATGCTGTGGCTACCGATAAGGGTCATCAAATACGTTCTACCAGGATTCCTTCCGTATGCAGTGGCTGTGCACACTGAAGCACCCGTGAATGAATTAAGCTTGGAATTGTTATTACTACAGGTATTGTTTGAATTGTTAAATATTATATTTAAACTAGCTATTCCCGTACGGCTTTATTAGCATCAAATTATGAAAATTTTGAAAAAAACAAATGCCAAAATGACGTGACATGACAAACCTTGACAATCTTGCTTCCTTGGTGTTGGCAGCAACTTATGGTCTATTTCCCACATTAGAGTTTTTATCCAAAATATTTACTCCCTAAGTTTAATGGCGTGAAAATATATAGCCTAAAGCGTGACGTTAGTGTAGCGCTTTTTATTAAAAAAAGAATTATTCTAATAATAAATAAATGTAATTGCTGACATCTTAGGCAACAAAGAAGTGTGTGTTTACGTTTTATTATAATAGTATAGATTGTATGTTACATGTAATAACAAACATCCATCCATCTATCCAAACTTTCGCATTTATAAAATTAGTAATATATGTCCGAAGATAGTATTGAATTCAAGGTCAAAATATATACAATATACATTCTGTTACTATTTGTCTAGTTTTTTAAATCTTCTTATAGTTTGTTGAATATCTTATTTGTAATATTTTGGACTTGTCATAGTAAATAAATAACGTGGATAATTTCTGTGGTACGATGAAATAAAATAATAAAGTGTCACCTTGAATACAGGTTAAATAAATTTGCATAAAAGTATTATTTATTTCTTATAGTTTTATGTTCATTACCGCAAAGCATAACTAAATATATACCATTCTTTTTTTAATTAGTTACTGATTTAAATACCTTTGAATATCAATTAAGTCGTCGGACCTTGGCCGAAAATCGGTCATGATAATGAGTTTTTAAGACCAAAAGGACATGGACATGGTCAAAGATATTATAAAAATAATATCTTTGTCCATGTCCATGTCCAAAGTCTCATTTTAATATTCAATTAATTTCTCATGAGATGTCACAAGTTTAGGTGTTTTAAGACAAATAATAAATAGATGTTATTGAGAAACATTACTTGGCTATAAAAGTAGAAGACATAAGAAAGTATGGCTAGATTGTGTGAAAGAGGATATGCTTAGGTAACAATTCCGATTTGACGTCTGACGTATAGGGAAGAACAGCACATACTGTGCCTATCTATAGAAAATAGCTGTTCCCGTGCGGCTTAATCCGCATGTAATTACAAAAAATGTATTTTATTGTTTACATTTGTCAAATTCTTAATTGCAAATGTCAATATTCAAACGCACAGGTGTCTACGAAGGCCTTTGATATTTAAATAACAAGTACCGTTACCGTGATAACCTTGCTTCCTTAAAGTTGGCAGCCTTTAGTTTATGGTCCCTTTCCCGCATGAAGATTTTTTCCAATTTATCTACCACCTAAGTTTAATAGCGTGAAAATGTATCTCCTATAGCGTGTCGTAAGTGTTGAGCTTTTTGTTAAAGAAAGAGTTATTAAGAATATGCTGTGATTACTGACATACTACGCCACAAAGTAGTGTGTGTTTACGCTTTATTAGTATAGATTACAACTGACGCGAATTTGTATGAAGTTGTGCAGTGAAATTTTTAGATTTTCTTGAACAAAGAGTATTTTTGTACTCTATTAGTTATTTTTAACAATGTAAGATAATATTTTATTATTTAGGTGATTCTGCCAGCTCTGTTGGAGCAGTCGCATACGCGCAAGTGGCTGAAGGCCGGTCTGCGTGCGTGGTGCGCCTGCGCTGCCGCCCTGCTCGGTCTGCGATCATACCTGCTGGGAGAGGCGGCGAGGGATGAACCCAACCCGCCTCCTCATCCTCCACATCAGCTTGGCGCTGCACATCAGGTGAGGATTTACCATCTTGTGTCAATTTTGGGTCATTTATATATGCCCTGGTGTACGAAAAGACGTGCTTAAATCCAAGATATAATCCGACTGATTTAAATATATTGCGGTACTTACAAACTATTTACTTATATACATTATTCTAAGTTGATTTAACTTCGGTGCTAGATTTGAATTCCTGACAATAATACTTTTGGTAATTACTGTATCAAAGGTTTTATGAAACTTTGAAGGAAGTGACATGTATTTAAAAGCGTTTTATTCCATTTTATTTTTTTCCAAGTCTCATGTGTGCGCGAAGCTTAATTTTAGTTCCCTCCCCACCCTATTGTTACAAAGGATGGGAAGGGGATTTAGCGGGGAATTTATGTATAAGTACATATTTTATTTCTATAAAGATGAACTTGTGTAAACTTGTGTATTTGTATCGTTTTCGCCATTTCGGCGAATTCTGTTCGCTGGTATATCAACTGGAACAATATAAAGGCGCTGGTGTGGCGCGAGGGCCCGGCTGGCTTCGAGCCGTACTCGCGCGTCTCCTGGTTCCCTCTGCGACTGGCTGTCCTGATGCTGCTCGTCTCACTGTCACTGATTATGGCCAGTGCACTCACCTTGGTAAGTATATAATGTATTACATAAAAAAAAAACAGTAAAATAACGAATTTAACATTTCTGAATAACTACCACCAATATACAGGCAACACTAAGGCAGACGCATACGTTACTTGACTAGTTAAATGCTAAGCTACTGAACGACTGAACGAAAACGACTGAACGCCTCTTGTGAAACTACCTCTACCATTCCTTCCGTGTCCTTACAATAATGTCCGGTTCACACTTGGCCAGTACAGTTACGACAGCCAGTCATAGATTGTATTCCTTGGCGCCAGTAAGCGTTCACACTGTTGCAGTTGATTGCTACTCCAGTTATTGGGCGCTACTAGCCAACTGTACTGACCAAGTGTGAACGCATATTTGTATTAAACCTCCGATATTGTTTAGGCGAAATTGAAAAAATAGCTTGCTAGCCTGTGTTCCTACATCTCACCTAAATTTCATCTAAATTTGTTGAATCGTTACGAATATACCTTATAATGAAAATCATCTAAACTTTTGCATTTATAATATTAGTAAGTAATTAAATTTTATAGTCATACTAGCTTTCGACCGCGACTCCTTCCGCGTGGAATTAAACCAAAAGTTAGTAGCCTATGTGTTCTTCCAAACTATCCTCTATATCTATACCAAATTTCATCTGGTCAGTCGTAAGGTACAAAACTCTAACATCCATCCATCCATCTACACTTTCACATTTGTAATATTAGTAAGATTAACGAAGTTTGTAACTATTTGTAGGTGATTCCAGTGGCGATTGGTAGGAAAGTGATGGCTCTGTGGCTACCTAAGGCATCGGACGGAGTGCATGAACTTTATACAGCTGCTTGCGGTAAATATTACATTCCACTTTTCTTTAACATTCAATCTCTAAAACCGTATGATCACTAATATCGATTTTCAAGTCTATTAAAATTAGGTTTCATGTTAAAATAACATTTTAAAAACAATTATAGTATGGTTTTCTCGTATAGAAATCTAAGATGATAATTATGTTATAATATATAAAATAGTGCTTTTAAGTGTTATGCTAAGATCATTGAAGTGTTAGGTTATGAGAGTGTTGGTTAGGTCCATGTGAAGGTGTTAGTGATGAGCACATGTGCAGGCATGTACGTGTGCTGGGCGGCGGGGCGCGGCGGCGCGCTGGCTGCGCGCTGGGCGCGGCGCGGGCGCGCGGCGCTGCTGCGGCGCGCTGCGCTGTGGACGCGGCGAGCAGCGCGCGCGGCACTCGCAGCACTCGCGCTGCTCGGACTAGTCCCGCTGATGTTCGGACTACTGCTGGAATTGGTAAGTTTTTTACAGAGGATAATTGGATGGACAATGGATAAACTGTGGTGTCTATTCAATATTTCGACATTTTTGCGCTGATTTTCGGTTGTTCGCGTTAAAATTTAACTGATAATATCGTTAACATCAAAAGGCGCGTTTAAATCTGAATGATGAAAGACGTGTCATTTCTTAATAATCGACTATACAGTTATATTTATATGTTTGTAATAGATAATAGTAAGCATTGAAAGAAAATGAGAAAAGAGACGGACAAGTAAGGGTTGTGGTTATGTACAAATTAACACAACTTGCGGACTAGGTCTCTTGTCTTTATTCGTTTTTTCTAACGTTGTTGATGGTCGTTTGCATATGGTTTAAGCACTTGATTTGCAGAACGTGGGTTCGAATCCTACTATGTACCAATATATTTTTGTATGTTTACCCGTTGTTTTTACGGTGAAGGAAGACATCGTGATGCAACCCGCACATATCTGTGAATATATTCAAAGACGAGCTGTCGCCAGCAAGCTTTGTTAGCGTGGATTTTAAAAAAATGTTCGTCTATAACATTTCCGCGTGCATTTACTTTTTAGCAACTACCTTCCAGTCAAAGTCTCGTCCAAATCGTTCCACCCGTTCCAGAGATAGCGGTCCGGTCGCCATTTTGAGAGCGCGGAATTTTAAAAAGTTTCCTATAATATGCCTATCCTTGTCAGCTACCCTTCAGTGAAAGTTCGGTCGAAATCGGCCCAGCCGTTTCGGAGATTACCCGGAACAAACGCAGCTTGCGGACAGATAGACAAAAAATAAAATTTTCGTTATCAGCAATGCAAATAAATACATCATCTTCCGAAATCTGGAATTTTTCCTTTGATATTACAAACAGATCCAATTTTATTATATGTATAGTTATTTGTAAAATCAATCCTCAATAGGCCAGAGTAGTTGACTGAGGGTCATACCCTACCTTACTGTAGGCTGGTATTCCTCATTGGGATGTGATGATGGAGACGAATGTTGGGCAGGTGCTGGTGATCCCGCTGCGCGTGCCGCTGGAGCAGTCGCCGGTGCTGTTCGTGTGGCAGGACTGGGCGCTGGGTGTGCTCTACACCAAGATCCTGTGTGCTCTCACTATGATGGGACCGGACTGGGCGATGCGCCGCGCGATAGAGAAAGCCTACAGGGATGGCATTAGAGAGATGGATTTGAAGTGAGTTCGTTCAATTAACATTGATTATTCAAATTACGATTGTATTTCTAACTAGCTTTTCCCGTGCGGTTTGTTCCGCGTGAAATTTCTTCAATTGCAAGTGATTACAATTATTTGAATCCGTACAAAAACCCACAGGGCTTAAGCGTATTTACTGGTCGTATATAGCATATAAAAAATAATAAAAAAAAAATAGTCTATTTCAAATTAATTGTTGATCACGATGGACAATATTATTATGTGTATAGTGTAAACGCAGTTTATTTGTGTACATATACCAAGGACGGATTCATCTTTGGCGCCAGGGGGGTCATAAAGTCGTAGTCAAGTCAAGAGTTTGACAAAATATGTAAATATATTTTGTCAAGGTCTTGCCAACCAGCTCAGGGGGGTCATGACCCCCATGACCCCTCCTCCCTGAGCGACAAACACATATTTCTTTTATATATGTGTTTGTCGCGAGACTGTCTGTATTAAATATATAAATGAATATGTGATTGTATGAATGTAACATAATAAATAATAAATAATTAAATGTAGTGTAATCTGTAAATAAATAAATCATACTTCATACTAATATGTTTGTTAGAATTTGTTGCCTAAACGGTTGAACAGTTTTAAATGAATGCAGAGGATAGTCTGGAAGAACACATAGGCTACTTACTTTTGTTTTTTTTTTTAAATTCCGCACGAAGGGACTCTCGAACCAAAGCTAGTAATAATATAAATAGACAAGTACACTAGAAGTGTGTGTGCAGGTTCATCCTGCGCGCGGTGGCGGCGCCGCTGGTGCGGTGGCTGGGGCTGGCGCTGGCGGTGCCGTACGCGCTGGCGCACAGCGCGGCGCCGCTGCTGCTGGCCGCGCCGGCGCAGCGCAACCTGCTGGCGCGCCGCGTCTACCCCGCGCTGCTGCTGCTGCTGCTGCTCGCCGCGCTCGCACTCTTCCAGGTATACATTTACCCAACCGGCATAGCACCCGGCAAATATCTTTAACAATACATTTAGTTGGACAAAATTCGATTTTACTGCCTTTTTGGCGGGGCAAGGGGGACGCGAGCGCGCTCGCTTGCTATTGGTTAATCAGTCAGTCTTTGCGTCCCGCTTCTTTCCCCACGTTCCGTTTACTCCCGAGTACACTTATCTCCAATTTCGTTGTTACTTGTTTTGAGTGAATGAATGAATGAATAAATATGTATTTATTGCCACAAAATAGAAATTACATAAAAGTAGAAGTTTTCGGTAATAATTGTTTGTAGTTTTTTCTGTTGTTGTTATTGTTGAGACTTTTTTGTTTGTTATTGTTAAGTTTTATTTGATTGTTATTGTTTCGACTTTTTGTATTGAGTATGCCACGAAAAAGTAACATTGTTCTAAAAAGGCAAGCCAGGAAATTGGTATATGATGTATATTATTTAATGAAACAGTAATTTTAAAATTTAAAATTATGTTTTATAATTCTCAATTAATACAAAGAGTCAAAATATGTCAATTATTTTGTCTAGAAGAGTAGGTATACAATACCTTTGCACGAATTTGTAAGTCTACATGAATAATATGTTTAGAGTTTTTCATCACTTTTATCAAGTCTTAAACATATACAATCGTTAAACGATTATTTCTCAAGTACTAAAATCTTAATTTCTAGATCCGGCAGTTCAAAAAGTTGTACGAGCACATCAAGAATGATAAATACCTCGTGGGCCAGCGTCTCGTCAACTACGACCATCGGCGGCACAAACAACAGCGCACCACCGTCGCTTCGACCAACTAAGACCGTCAGAGACCGTCTCAGACCGCCGGAGACTGTCTCAGATCGCTACAGACCGTCTCAGACCGCCAAAGACCGTCTCCGAAATTCTGAGATCGGTCGAGACTGACCCTAGATAAAATTTATACTTAGTAATTTTAACCATACTGTCTTAACAAGTTTGAACACCCTTTGTATCGCAATTATCACTTGTATCTATTCAAGATACAAGTTATACAAAAATATACATGATACAACTATCTCATCATGATAACATCTTTTATATACAAAATAATGAAGGTTCCCTTGATAGGAGACTTTCAAGTGTATTTTAATAAAATATCACTTGTGTATATCTCGTGTATACAAGAATATAACATCGTGGTATCAAGTATGCTGTATATTACGTATTTATTAAATATATTCTCCCAAAACGCAAGCAAAATACGTACTAACTACGTCATATATTAATATTCGTGAGATAAATGATACAGAAATAATTAAAATGATTTTTGTATCCCGTTTGTATAAACTTGCGATAAGCCAAATGTATCATTGAGTCTACATTTAGCTTTTATTCTTAGTAATTTTTCTTTCAAACTTAATAAAACTTGGTTAATATGACAGTAGTATATTGTAGCTGTGTTTTTTTTTATAGAAATTGGGAAAAAATAACTCGTTAACGCAACATCGAGAAGAATGTATACCATTTTGTGATTGTAAATAATTTTCTTTGGAATGTAGATAAAAATTGCGCCACAGACTATGAATTAGGTATTAAATGCAATTGCATTTTTAACATTTATTATAATTGGTGTGTTAAAAGTCCCGATCAGTGAAATCTCATCCATATTGGAGATTATTAGTAAAACAATTTTATTCTAATTAATATTCACTGTAAATCCGCCTGGCATGTAAATAAAAAAAATCTATTTTTTTAATATTAAAAGCAGTTAATAATGTGAAGGAAAAGTAACAAATGAATGGAAAAATATTAGAAAATTGAAACTAAAACGATTTTTACATAAAAATTCGTACTTTGACCCTTCCTCGTGTGATATGTGATGAGGCCACATTCACAAAAAACATTAAAAGTATCAAAATGTATTACATCAGTGAGAAAGTATACTCTTAATATATTATTTTAACTTCACTCTTTGGTGATTTTTCAAAAATTTTTCAAGCCTCATTTGATTCATTGACCATTAACCTTGATAAAAAAACATGTTTTTTGATACAACAATTTCTAGTATATTATGGTTTAGGAATTGAAAAAAAATGACTTCTGTCAGGGAATGGATTGTTCTAGATCATTGATCGGGATTTTATATACAGGATGTAATTTAATTACTTTCCTTATATTGCTAGTTGTCGATTAGTGTTTGCTATAACGTAATGTACAGTCGCAATTATATTTTTATTACGATATTGCTAGATTAGATTATAGGCATGTATTTTCGTCAATTTTGTAATCGACGGATATGAGATATTTGTTCGCTATTCTTTCTTTACTTTTAGACAACACATTTAATTGATTCTGTCGCTTTAAACTCAGAGCAACACTTCTCGTCAGGATTCAGGTTACGCGCCAAACCATACTTCTAGTGACATTGACAGCTGTCAGCTAGGGACGTGACGTTCATGCCGATAATCTAGAGTTGCGCCAACTCTACAGCATGGTACTATTTTTTTCTTAACATTACAAACATTTATATACAGTTGAATTAATTTATTGGACGTGTTATGCTTATATTTAAAAAAAAATTGTTTACATTAAACGTAAGATATAAATTTTTTTTGCTTCATTACATTTTTTGTTAATGTTTGTTTTAGGCTGGTTTTTAGTATTTTTGTAACACGTCCTTTTTATGGTTTGTTTTACTTATTCAAGCATGTATTGTAAAAAGGCTTTTTCTAAATTATTCAATATTTTTGGCTGTAAATTTTTTTAATTCGCCTTGCGTACAAATTATTGAAATTTATCTTTATTTTTCCCTATAGATTTTATATTGTGGAATTGTTAGTCAATAATTTTATTGGTAAGTAAAAGGGACGAGCAAGTAATTTTGAATTTCTGCTAAATTTTTCTATTCAGTGCTTAGCATATAAATATTTAGGAGCATTATTTTGATGTAATTTTTAACAGTAACTTGGAATTAAGCTGTTTAGAATTTAAATAAAAAACTTCCATTTGTATTGACTCAACATACATTTATGTTACATTTTTACCTTTTTAGTTAATTATTTGATTACAGTGATTAAATTTAATTAGGTATAAAAATACTTAGATATTGAAAAACTTTGAAGATTAATAGAAAAGGTACAGATTGTAATTTTTTGTTGTAATATGTTAAAAATTGTTTACTACTATGAGTGACGTCACAGACTTTAGTATGTTTACCAATTTTTACAAATATGATTTTTCTATTCGCCTTTACTACTGATTTTAAATTACTAATCGAAACTTAATTAAATAATTGTCAACATTTCAATAGAAAATAATCTGGTTCAGTAATGTTAGTAACAAAATTCATTTTTGATTTTTAGACACGTTCCATTTTATGTATTTGATACTTTTTTATTGCAGATAATGTGCATAGAAGTAGAATGTAACAAAATCATAGTCTATTTGAGAGCATTTCTTTTTAATTACATTTTGCTTTTAAATGATATTCGATTTTCTAAGATTTTCCATTAAAAAGATAACAGAATCCATAGCTTCTCATTTTCCTTAAAAAAACGAAGATAAATACTATAATGGTGTTTGAAGAATAAACGAATTAAAATTTGAATTCTGTAGTATTGTTAAGTAGTTTTAAAATTTGTTTTCTTTTATGTACTGCTCAATCTTGTTATTATATCATTTTTCTTTTACTGTGTTTCTTGTTATTACTCATTTAAAACATTAGAAATAAAACTGATTTCTTCGTACTGTAACAAAGATGACAAAATATTTGCTGTATATTGCCTAACCTTTACAAATTGTGTCCCAAACATTGATGGGGTACAACATAGACATAGTAGTATTGATGATTCATTTTATTTCGTAATTGCAGTACCTTAACTTTATTTATTATAAATGTTTGAATCTAATGGGCTTTTAATTTATTTACGTGAAAATAGCAGTTCTTCTAATTCTACACTTGTGAACGTGGAACATACGCCGCTGGAATACTACGTTTCAGAAGCAATTTGAAAAAGTTAATTAGTACTGTAATGTACAGGGTTATTGAAAATTCGACGTTTTCCTTCTAGGAGGGATAATTTTTGATAATTTTGTCCCCCATATGCGTTAAACAAAAGAACCATTTTTGTGTTACCATGATTTTTAATTATACACAAAATTGCTATGTGTAAAAGAAATCTTAGGCTTTATTATCGTTGGCTGAATGTCACTGATGCCTTCGTCGCGTCGATATGTCAAAAAACCCAAATGTCAATTAAATGTAACCTCAAAAATTCACGTTGAATTTTGTAAACATAGATGGTTTGTTTATATACTAATTTATAGTAAAGTTAAAATAAAACATGGCAGAACAAGTAAATCAACGTATTGAGGGTATGATAAATGAGTTGGAGCAGATGAAAAGGTTAAATTTGTACGATGACGATGAAATAAAGTTAGTATTTTGTTTATAAATTTTGTTCTTCATTATAACGTTCTAACCTTAATTTGTAATTTACTTTTTTATTTCAGAGAAATATCCCGTAAACGTAAAGAGTTTGAGTATAGAATACAACGAAGAGTAAAAGAAAAGGATGATTTTGTACACTACATTGCGTATGAGTTAGCGTTACTTGAAGATATATCACTCAGGCGAAAGAAAGCACATCTATCTGAGAAAAGAAGCGACATAGAATATGCTATAGCCAAACGTCTGAATAAGATTTTCAAACAATTTATCTATAGATTTCAAAATAACATTGAAATTTATTTTGAATACATCAAATTTTGTAGAAGCGTTGGCTTTCAACATGCCATTTCTGGAATTATTAGTCAGATGTTATTGGTACGTGTAATAATAGTGGATTTTACTATATATTTAGTGCTATATGCTAAGTTTACTATTCAGGTCCTGATGAGTTTCTTTCCATGTGAAAAAATAGTATGACCTAAAATGTGTTGAAAAGAATTAGTGTCAAAGTTTATTACAAATCAATGAAATTCTAATAATGCACACAAAACTGACTGTATTTGTAGATGTATGAATACTGTGTGTCCTCGTTTTTCCAAACCAATACATCTTAGACTTCAAGAAGCGAGCCTATCATTTCGTTAAAGACCAGCAAAGCAACTGTAGTTCGTCTGGTGTTGCGGATGTCCATGGGCGTCGTTAACCACCTTGGTGTTCTCGCCGCTTGTTTGCCCCCTTTTATTATAAAAAAAAAAACATGGTATAAAAATGTCAAATCTCACCTGTATTTCTTTATTTTGTAGGTGCATGGTGATAAACCTAAAATGTGGCAGATGGCTAGCAAATGGGAGAGTAAAGAACAGCAGAACTTTGAAAGTGCCAGAGGTTTCTTACTTAAAGGAATTCATAGACATCCAGAGTCTGACATTCTTTATATAGATTTGTTTGAAGTTGAACTCATTCTCGCTTTTAAAGCTAAAGATGATGAACAAAAGGTAACACAATTTTTTTTATTATACAACATTTATCTCCTCATTATCCCACCTACATAGGGCAGTAACAGAGTGTCAGTGGCTCAAGGGTTTAGGCATTTGACTTATAATCCACAGGTCTTGGGTTTGAATCATACTGTACTGATGTGATTTTCTAATTTCATGTATACATAATTTACCGACATTCTTAGGGTGGAGAAAAATATCGTGTCACAACCTACACATATTGGAAAAAAAAATTCAAAGATAGATGTGAAGTCAATCAACCCACACTTGGCCTAATTTATTCCCTTTCCCTTTTTTAGGAAAGGATAGGAAGGAAAAGTGGATCTGACGGAGGAGGAGACACATAGGAAGGGGAATTGTCCTCTTTATGTGGATCTCCTTCTTCGTCAATTAAGGGTTGGCAACGCATCTGCAATTGCAGATGTTTATGGGCAGCGGTCGCTTTCCATTTCGGTGGATTCAGGTGGCCACTTGCTTGTTTGCCACCTTATATTATAAAAAAAAGTATGGTTGACTATGGCCTAGTCACCCCTTACTTAGGGTAGACTCCAAGCTCCGCATTAGGGACATATAGTGAGCTGGTGTTGATGACGATAAGACCACTCATATCAATCTTTCTTCTGTTATCTGTTTCTCCTGTCATCTCACTCCCCTATGATTATGTCAACTTTCACACAGCCAACCCTTACCTCTGTAGTGCATGTGCAGTATGAGATAATAATGTTGAAACATTTATTTCCACAAATATTTCCCATTTTATCATCTTAAAAAGTTAAATTATAAATTTCAGGAAATTTGCATTAAAAGGGCTGATGTTGTATGGAAAAATGGTATAAAAACTGTTGGGGATATAACATTCCTGTTTAAAGTTTGTGATTTAGCTATGAAGTGTGGAGTTGAGGAACTAATCAAGAGTATTAAAGAAGAGATATGGTCTAGAAATGACCAAAAAGAAGTATGGATTTACATTGCTGATAAAGAATTAGAGGTATGTATTAGTTTATTTTGTAATTCTTAGGGCTTAAACCATCTCTGGCATCCTAAAAATGCCAGAAAAAGGCTTCGAAATTTACCTAGTTGTTAGGGAACGCATAAGGCACACACATCTCAGACCACATTATCAACAAATAAAACTCAACATAGCTGTAAATGTTTGAATTTTAGGTTATTGTGTATGGGATACTATACAATGTACTGTATACTAATAAATATATTTTCAGGGTTACCATTGGGAAGTGATTGAAGAATTTATTAATGAAGACTATCATTTTTCAAAGGAAATTAAAAATTATGTTTCTGTATATGAAGAGGCTTTGCAACGGGTTAGTAAATCTTGCTTTGATTTAATCTTAATACAAATGATGTATGCAGTATACAGTATATTTTGTTAATCTTTTATTTTTAACTGAATTTATTAATGATTATTTTAATTCAAATGTTAACAGCTGATATGAATAAATTGTTGACACATTTTCTATCGGCCTTTTTTGCTGATCATATTAAAAATATTAATTAATCATGATGATTGAATTTTAAAAAACAAAAACCTGTTGCGCCGACCCTACGGGAGTAGGATAAGAAGATGATGATGATTGAATTTTAAAGAATTTTTTACATTAAACATCTTTAAACTTCATCCAAATACTCATTACTCCTTCCTTATATAGGAAATCCTAGAGAATTTTTGCAGTGAAGGAAAACTTTGTGAGTTGCCTCACAAAGTTTTCTTTCTACACATTTCAGCAAAAAAATTAAAAGATGTATAAAGGACTATGGCCAAGTTCCCCGTAACTTAGGATGGACTACAAATCTTTCAGTGAGAATGTTTAGTGAACTGACTAATGAGAAAGTGTGGATGGATGATTGTTATCATAGATCATAGTCTAAATTAGCACTGTTCTAGGTTGATTCATTTAAAATATTTCACAAAGGTGCAAACGAAATCTCTTGTATTTGTAATTTTTTAGTTTCCGGATGAGAAATTATGTACAAAATTCATCCATGGCATATTGAGGCTGAACGACACATTGTGCACAGATTTACAAAAAATCAGAATTGTAAAACAAGCTTGGATGTTTGGCCATGAGAATGGAGTGCTCTCAAATGATATGTACGCCTTTGGTATTGAGTTATTGAAGTTTGAAAATACATTATCGACTGAAGATTTTAAACAGGTATACAATTTTTTTTTAATTATCTATTTTGTGTTGGTTACCAAAGTCTAGTCTTCGCACAATTCCCTTATAAGAAGAGGATGGAAAGGGAAATATATGGGGAGGAATGTTTTTTCTGTATCCTTCTTTGTCCATTAAATGAAGGTAACATGTCTGCAATTGTTGCAGTTTCGCTCTTTTTGCTAACACAGGGTCATTCCTTTGTTTAGCAACCTTCTACTAAGAAAAATAATAATTTATTATTGATAGGATAGCTACATTGTTATTGAAAATTATAATAATTGAGCTATTATCTTTTATTAACATCTATAATCCTATTATCTATCATTATTTTTGTATTAAAAAATATTAATATACTAACCAAATATACCTTTAGATTATAGATACAGCATTGGTTAAAAATCCGAATGCAATGTTTTTATGGAAGGAAAAATTACTTTTAAACACTAAAGATGAAAAGCAACAGTTATTAATACTGAAGGAAGCTGGAAAAGTTTTTAAGGCTAAAGATTATTTGCACCTTTGGAATGTCTTGTTGGACAACATACAAACAAGTGAAGCAGTGAGTATTCAAGTTTAAAAATAGTTATGTTAATATTCATAACTAGCTGTGCTTGCGACTTCATTCGCATGTAAAAAAATTGTTAAAAAGGCTTATATCACTCAGTGATAGCATAGCTTTTTAATGGTGCAAGAATTTTTGAAATCAGTCCAGTTTTTAAGTTATTTTAATACATACTAAAATACAAATATTTCCTCTTTATATTAGTATAGAAAAAAAATATTGAGTTAAAAAAAGCTAGAATTTATCTTTGCTGGGTGGTAATTATGTAAATTATTGAAATTATACTTTATTTGAATTTAATCATTTTGTATTAGATAAAAAGGTGATATATAAGTATTCAGTCCTTTCCGGTGAGTTTACTTTTCGTAGTGGCACTACAAAGTGTTAACATGTAGTGGCTATGACTGATAAAAATGTTTTCTCAAGATAATAGAGATAACTACACACACACTAAAACCACTTGTAAAATGTATTTCTCTTTGCTAATAATTCTTAAAATAGTGGTACTATATTAAAAAAAACATTAATATTCTTATTTCTATAATATTTTATGATTTAATGTTCAAAATGTGAATGGTTGATATGCAAATCTATTAGATTTAAATGGCACAAATATAGAACATAATCTTAAAGAACTCATAGGCTACAAATTTTTAATTCCACATCAATTATTTGGGGGCAAAAGCTAGTATTGTTATAAATTCACTAATTTCTTTTCCATTTCAGTTAAAAAGTTGCTATGAAAAGTTTAAAAATTGCGAAGAAGCTGTATTATTAGCCATTAAACCTAAACTTCTAAACAAAATGTATAAATGCAGCGGATTGAAAGCAAGTAGAGATTTGTATGAAGAATTCATCAGAACTCCGCCAACACAAATTGAAGTTCACACAGTCATGATAGATATAGAGAAATCACAACCGAAGCTTAATTTAAAAAATATCAGAAAATGTTTTGAATGTCTTGTCCAACATCATGGAGCAAATAGCGTACAGGTCTGGATAGACTATATTAATTTTGAAACACAAAATGGTAGCCCTCAAAACACTCCAGCAATCTACAGAAGAGCAGTAGCTGTACTCAAGAAAGAATTAGTAGATGAATTTATTAAAAATCAAACATTATCAAGAATAAAGTAGACATTTGTTTTATTTTGTAATTGGTTATAAATAAATAATAATGAGGAACAAAATATAATTTATTACAACCACACCTTTATGTCAACAATCTAGCAAAGGTACTAAGTAGTACAACCTTTATATTAAATGTATTTACAATTATCAATAACATTCAAATTTTCTACAACAAGTTGAATCTCTACTTTGGTGATCGTGGATAACACTTAAGCAAATAAACACATAGATAAATGCAATGTTATATTCATGTTCCTGCAATTACTGCATCGCTGCAATTGGTGCTATGTAGTACCTGAAGATTAGTGAGGAACCGCGCTTGTGCTGCTTGTTCCGGAGTAAGTCCTTCCAGCATGCCTGCCAGGAGGTATATATGGGCATGGCCGGAGGGTTGCCTGCCTTGAGGCTGGAGCCCGCCACTGCCATGCATGTAGACACCACCACAAGAGGATATGTCAGAGTGCTTGTAATAAATGTAAGTATAGGTACAGTATAATAACGGAGGTCTTTAGTTTTCACTATATACTTATTGACATAATATGCCAAGACTCCTGTCACTGCTATACATGTCAAATCTCCCAGTAGTTTCGGAATCAATCCATGGAAGAAACCGAGTATACCATCGTCTTTGTAAATAGATACAACTGCTCCAAGCAATGTGTTATAGTCCTCCTCTTTCCCAATAAAAGAAGCCATCATTCTAACAGAGACGACATGGAAGGGATACGACACTATAACGGAAGCAGTGTGCATAATCATATCGCGACGACCCATTTTCACGTAGTCTTCTAATTTCGGCTCATCGTCAGTTATAATATTTGGTGGGTCGCTTATTTCGGGCAAGTCGATGCCGCACACACTGATTACCTTAGACGAGAGTTGGCTCGATGCTATTAATCCGAGGATCCGCGCCGACAAACCCCTGTAACAGCCGAAGTAGCCGTCTGATGCTTTGATGAATTTTATATACTGGAACACATTAGGTAATATCATAGCAGGACGACCAAATAGAGTAGTCGACCGGCGTGGTGGCAACGGCTCATATCCAAGTTGAATAAGAACTTTTGCATATTCCATGGGGTGGAATATTGTCGTAACAAGCAATTGCGAGTGAAGCGCGGTTATTTTTTCTTTTTCAATTTCTTCCATCTTTGCACAAACGGATTATGGGCCTACTTCTGAAATTAAAAATGACAAATGACAGGACAATAAATGAACCAAATAACCACAGATGTAGATATGAGTTCACAGATAAGATATAAACGTTAAAAAACATCTATGCGTCTTTTCCTTTCTATTTGCACTGTTAGGCAAATCAATTCATAACATGGATGTATTACAGGATAGAGTTCTTGTCGAAAAATTGAAGGCAAGCGAGACCTCAATAACTGTACCATTTTTCCATCTCTGGCCATGGTGACTATATTGCAATATGATGAAAATTATGTTTAAAGCTATTACTTATGAAGAAATCACAATCAGGATAATTCTCGCTTTTGCAATTAACATAAGGTTTTATTTTCTTTATTTCAACTGAAAGATGTACAGAAAGAACACACTACTGTTGTACATAGTATTTATTACCTCCATGATTCATTGAAAAAAATATGAATTACGGATATAATATTTAATTATGTAAAGAAAGCATGATAAGAATACTTATCCAGGATTTTGGTTATTTTTTTTTGTATCCTATCCATAAAATTATGCGTTAGGTAATGTGTTTGTTACCATTACAAAATACCGACGTGAAAATTATTCTTCAATAATTGAAATATAACTAAATATGGCCCATGGTTTTAAATCGTCCGTTAGTATACTTTCCACATTGAATCTTAAATACCATCCATTTATAGCAGTTTGAGAGCGAAAATGAAAAACAATGATGCAACACTAGATCATGTAATATTAACATTAATTAATTACAAAATTATTTAGGCACTCGTAGTTAGTTGGATTGAATTTTCTTCATCAATTTTATACGGTGATTGCGAAGTCATCACCGGTAGTCCGTTATTATTTTTTTCGGGCAGGTCATTTGGTTCCTGTGAAGAATACAAGGTAGTTAGTTCTACATTTCCGTGCATACGAAGAGAATTACATGTAATGGCTTATAAAATTTTGTTTTTCATTCATATAAAAAGGAGATACTTTATTAACCATCTCGCTATTACCGTTTTCTCTTCACTTGCTATTTCCTCGTCATCTTCTGAATCATTTTCTGAAGTATCGTCATCTTCGTTTTCTAATGTTTCATCTTTTTCTTCTAATGTCTCAAAAGCGACATCTTTATCTATAATTTCTGAAAGAAGTTTGATTTTATATTTATTATTCGAATTATTGCAAATAATTACGGAAGAATGACTGATGACCAAATTCTTGTTACTAGACTTTAAACTTAGAAATGTATATTTCTGTTAATTACAAGACATGCTTCCATCAATCTTAGATTATACCTCTAAATCTCAAAGAACCCTTTCTGACAACTGGTTTCTCATCGCTGGTTTCCACGATTACCGTTGGGGTTATATCTATTGTAACCCCATTTGCTTTTAATTCTTCTTTTACCTGGACACCATCTTCTTTATTAAGCTGAAAAACAATACCATAATTATAATATGACAAAAAATTCAATGTTTTTATGTTATTGGAAATGTGTACCTGTAGAAACGAGACGCTGGGTTCTTGCAGTTTTATAGCTTTCTCTTTATTTCGCATTATATTTTCATCGGTTTCTTTTTCTAAGCGTAATTTATGAGCTTTGTGGGTCCGCCACATCTGTTGAATTAAATTGAAGTTAGTAACGCTATCTATTAACGTGAAGTTTTATCAGGTTTCCTGGCAAGTAGTATTATGTTTATACTCACATGTGAACCACAATAGAATAGTCCAAGTAAGAAAATAACTATTAGAGCTATGAAGAATTTATCTGTATTCTCTTCCTCAGTGTCGGGTTGTTGGTGTATAGAGTCGTACGGTGCTCTTGCCGGTGGATCTTCAACCCACGTCTTATCGACACTCTGTTAAGGAATAAGTTAAAGTTAGTGCCAGTTTCTACTGAAACACTGTCCTTATGATTTAAGAGACAAAGATAAAATTATATTTTATAAGTGTTTCGTCATTGGAATACAACGACATTTTAACACGACGAAACAACAAATGTGTGAGTTTATATCTGAAAGAACCTTATAACAGTGGTAGAACCCGCTTTAATATCTTTGCACGAATAGGTCGGCTCGCCTCCAGCAATACCACGACCACACAGTAACAGGCGTAAAGTGGAAGCAATTGGAAGCAAAGATGAGTGTTGTGCCGGAGGCCCAACGTTGGTCCCTTTTTCTTGCCACCCTTTTTCGTATAGGAAAAGGATGGGAAGGGAACATGGACTTGACGCTGGAGGAGATGCATAGGTAGGGGAAATAGGATCTTAATGTGCTTCTCTCCTTACATCGATAAGGGTTGGCAATGCATCTGCTATTGCGGATATCTGGGTAGCGGTCGCTTCGCCAGTTTGGCGGATTTAGATGATCGCTTGCTGGTTTGCCAATTTATGACGTAAAAAAACCTGATTGCTGTTTTAAGAGGATTGGTTAGACCGTTAAACATTTGATTACCGTTTTAGCTGTATTGGGTAGTAGTTTACATGACTGTATTAGCTAACTTACGATAAGGAAGCTTCCATTGTGTGTCGCGAGCTGATCCCGCTCCGGCCAGGTGTCGTCGAAGTCCGCGGAGCACTGCGCGCTGCGCACGCCGCGCGCGTTCACCGCGTTCACCTTCTCGGCGTCAGAGCGAGTGAACAACATGTACTCTTCTAATGGTTTCATCTCATAGTCGTTTAGTTCAACGAATATGTCTATATCACAATTAGTACATTAAAATCTATGTTTAAGTAATTTATAAAAAATCTAACTAACATTACAAATGCGAAAGTTTAGATGGATGGATGTTTGTTAGAGTTTGTAGACGAAACTGCTGAACGGATCTCAACGAAATCTGGTAAAGATATAGGGGATAGTCTACGCAGACGGAGTCGCGGTCAAAAGCTAGTTGGTTATAAAGCAATCATTCTATGCCATTCATACAAAGCCTAGAAAGAAAAAAATAGTAACTCCAGACTGAAATCAATCACGGAATTAATTCTTTGAATATTAAATAGCAAATTTTAATATGTAAAACTAGTTGTTACTCGCGACCTCGTTCACGTGGAATAAAAAAAATAGAAAATATAGCCTTTGTTACTCACTGGTAACGTAGCTTTATAATGGTGAAAGAAATTTTAAAATCGGCCCAGTACGTTACGTACGTTTTTACGTTAATCGGATACATACAAAAATACAAATCTTTCCTCTTTATAATATTAGTATAGATAAAATGTAACATACTAGATAGACATCCGTTATAACCCTTGTAAATCATAAGTCGGGGGTCAGTGGTGTTGAGGCCCCCTATTTGCACTTCGTTAGAGCCCACATCAAACACCTCCCAGAGGCCTTGAGGCGGGAGTTTCTCGAGCGGCACCTCTATTCTGTCTATTAAGAGCTTCGCTTCCTGACCTATTCTTGTATAGTACACAGTATGGCGGGCGCCTGACGACAAATTCAATTTATTAATCACATATTGTAGCTTTGTATGTATACAAGTAAAGTAACTTACATTAATTTTATTCTGACGAATGATATGTAAAGACGTTTGTATCTTATAAAATTTGACTGATATAAATTCCGAGGAACACTACAAGAGAATGAAACAATATCCACTTCGTTTAAGAATATTATGTTTTGTAATTAGTAATTAATTTTACCATTTAGAAAGTTTCTATTCTTTACTTCAGCGCCGTAAGCGTACTCCTCTCTGTCCTCTTCAAACTTAAGATATCCATCCTGTGTTATCGCCACAAGTAAATAGTAGCTACGTCTAAAAAAAAAAAACATTTTAAACTATCGCGCTTAATTGCACGGAAGAGCCAATAGCCTAATGTTTTCATTGTCGTTAACCAAATCCTAGCACAAGACTAGACCTTATTTGGCATTCAAATTAAAGGTCTCTGTTTAAAAAATCTACTAATGTATTTAAAAAACTTATTAACTTTATTATTGACTTAAAAATGTTTACATTAAGTTTCGTTACCTCCCACATTTAATGAATGTTGTATATTAAATTGTCAGTTCATTTGCTATCTTGTTACAAAATGTCATACGAGTATTTAGCATTAGTTAATTACCTTAAAGTAGTCAAGTAAAAAATTTAATATTTTATTAAACCATATCTACTTACTTATTTTCAGTCTGTACCAATAAAAGAACTGTATTCTTCTGTCTGAGATCATTACTAGAAAAGGCCAATTTTATTTTTACCTGAAAATGAAATTTATTTTACTTCCAAACGTTTAATGTAACCATCAAAAGGAAGTCATACTTACTTTAAGCACTGGACCTAAGAGAACAAATCGCCGCTGGAGAATACTCTCTCCATTGAAGTCGGCACCTTTCTCCTCCATACAATACTCTCCGAAGTAACTCGTCAGTTCGCAATCACAGCTGCTCTCCTGATTAGTAAAGTCCTCAGTACAAACGCCGCCATTCTTACAAGGTTCAGAGTCACATTTCATATTACATTCTGGTAGAACTCCCGTTAGATCTGAAAATGTGGATAGGTTTAATTTTTAAAAGATACCTTACATCTATAATGCATAATGCCATCCATTACTAAGTATAACAGAGTGAAATGAAGTTGTAAGAAAGACTTCTAATGTTTAATTAAGGGTGATCAACAACATCTTAGCACAAGTTTATATCTTAGTTGGAATAGTACAAGAAATATTAGTGAATCAACAAATGTCTGCTAAAATTTTAAACAAAAAAACATTGCAGCCTTTAAAATTTATAATCAGGTAACTTTACTGCATAAATAATTTAAATGAACAACAGACTTGTTTAACGTAACTTTATTCCTCCTCTTCTGTGAAAGACTTGGCTTCTGTATTTACAACAACAACGATAACACGTTGTTTTCTTGCTTAAAGTTTTGTAGAGCTTCTTATCCTGATTAAAGCTTTAAAAACAACCTACTAAGATTTTAAATTCTGAAAACTTTAGACTGTGCGGGATTTCTTAGAAATTATAAAACATAAAACCTAAATAGCTTATTAAATACTGGAATATTGCTACGTCTGTCTGGTGGTAGTTTTTATTGACAACTAGCTTTCGCTCGCGACTCTGTCCGAATAAAAATAAAAAAAAAAGTAGCAAATTTCATCGAGATCCGTACTATACGTACGGCAATTTAGGCTATAAACTCTAACAAACATATATCCATCCATCCTTTTAAACTTTCACATTTATAATACTAGCAAGATAAGAACTAATTTAGATGCTTGTTCAAGTTTTTTTGTGTAGTACCTTGGTCTATATTTTGCAACGCTTTTCTCGACAGATCAACAACGTGGTCTGCTATTTTGAATCCTCTGACGCAGCCGACGTATCCTCCTTGCGGCAAAATGTGGGCTCTCGGCGCCAGATGTAAGGAGTATGGATCATAACCTCCGAGGTTCATTTGGAAGTAATCTGTTGGTGGCGCTGGCGGTCGTTGTGGGCGTATCACCTCTAAAAATATTAAGTACAACCTATTGCACATCTATTGACTTCGTCCGCGTGAATTTAAAAATAATAAAAAATATATACAGCCCATGATACACACTAATAACGTAGCTTTTTAATGGTGCAAATTTTTTTTAAATCGCTCCAGTAGTTTTTTAGTTATTGTAATACATATTAACCAATAAAAATTAACTTTATAGATAATTTTGAAATACCATATATGCTAATATTGCTTACGAGATATATTATAAAAGTCACATTAAATTATTATAAACAAACCAGCCTTGTTCCTAAGAATTAGATATGCGTATATAATAAAGCTATTTTTTAAATTATTTATTGTTAAATAGAGTGAACAATTACAAGTATTATCAAGACACAATTCCATCAGTGTTTCTCTTTGTTGTAACGCGTTTCACTTAGTAAACCTTTTCAAGTACTTTGAAATTGTAAAACTAAAATTTGCCCGACACAAATTTAGGTGAGACAATAAACGTAAACTACCAACTCGAGTTTAAGTTCGCAATTTCTATTTACACAACTACAGCGACTACATTAGAGATAAGCTAAAATTTCAGATGTTCCGGGAACAAAACTTACCTAATTCTGGGTTAATCCAAGGCTTATTGGTATAGTTTGATAGAAGTTTCGCTACTTTCCGGATTGTATTGTTCTTATCGTTCACGTGTAAAGTTGTCGTGTTTTCTGTTCTGATGATAGCGATCTGTACACTCTCTCCTTTATTTATTTTATCATAAGTTACATTTAATTCGATAATTTCGTCTTCATCATTGAATAGATAAACAATTTGTGTTCCATTGTGAATGAATAAATGTATGAAATTATTAAGATTATCATTAGCATAGAGTACTAAGGCGTTATCGTCATATGTTCTTAGATTCATTAGGACATTTTCCGTCATCATTTTCTTCAATCTATGTTTCTCAGCGTCTGTTTCGTTGTCGACTAAATAATTCTTTTTTAAATAAGCTTCTTTCGTTTGAAATGTTAATGCCTTTTCGTTTATATCTGTGGAACGTGTTTTGAACATTACGCGGTGCGGAACATCAATTAGGATTCGACACGATGTTACGTACGTAATAATTGCTATTGTGCATACAAGATATTTCCTATAATATAAGCCATTACTTTATGTAATTGCTAAAGTGTCCGCTGCGATGATTTATAAAAGCTGTAAAATTTATTATCGTAATATCTCGAGATAAGGAAGGATATAAATAATTTTATTAATGATTGTAACATTGTTTCATCTGTCGTCGTTGAATTGATAGTTTAATGTAAGTGATTAGAATTTGATTTATTCGCACAAGAAAAAAATTACGTTGGCTTTAGGAAGAAAAGTTTTAATAACGTTAAGTTTGTTTCTGAATATTCATAAGATTTAGAAGAAGCAATTCTTAGAAGTCTCTAGAATATGTACTAACGTTTTTCCTAGCATTGTTTGTATATTATTGTATAACTAGCTTTTGCCCGCGACTCTGTCCGCGTAGAATTCATCAAAAACAAGTAGCCTATGTGTTCTTCTAGGCTATTCTCTACATCTGTGCCAAATTTCATCTGAACTTTCGCATTTATAATATAAGTAAGATCAGTGTAATACTTACTTTCTTCGCAATGCACACCGAGATGAGCCCAGGGATTTTTGCAGATACATTCATAAGTCGACCAGAGTTCTTTGCAAGTCGCTTTATTCTGACAAGGGTTTGGTACACACGAGGGTTTGCAGTCTTTAATGATTTCAGACAAGTGCACAGACATGTAACTGTATATGTCTAGAACTTCCCCGTTCACGACTAAACCTCTAAAACAGCCTATTAGACCTTGATGTACAGCAGATTTCTTCAAATGTTCCCTGGAAATATAGTTTTATATAAATTTTGTGCTCTTGCGAATTATCTTGTTTTAGGTCTCAACAAACGGCATCACCAATTTTACTTATTATGAATACTTTAGGTAAAATATGCAAACTAGAATAATATTGTGAATTTTGTTTTAGACTAGTTTACGCCCGTGACTGCATTCTCGTCGAATTAAAAAAAAAGTAAATAGCTTATGTGTTCTTACAGACTTTACTGTACATTTATGTCAAATTTCATTGGGATCCATTCAGCTGTTTAGGCTACAAACTCTCAAAACATCTATCCATCCATCTAAACTTTCGCATTTATAATATTAGCAAGATTGTAGGATGGAACAACGTAAGTTTATTTAATTCAACAAATCAACTTACGCAGTAGCACCTCCGATAAACATTGACCCCTCGAAAGGTCCGAATTCTTCTTCTTGCAGTAAATTCAGCATTTGGTACTCTGTGTTCAGCATGAATCGGACGTGATAGAAGTTGTAATCTATCCATATTTTGTGCCACTCTCCGCCGTTCAGCTTTCTCTTGGAGTTGATGACCAGTTTCCTCGTAGTGCCAGTGTTCAGTGTGAAGTTGAAGGTCAGCTCGTGTTCTGGAAATCAGGAATTTATAGTTAGAAAATGGCATTTTAATTTGATATCCTTAACACGTGAATTAACTAAAGTTTAGGAAAATGTTACAATTTTAAAGTAATCCTGATCATATTGTAGACATGAAAAGCGTATAGTAAACATTTATTAATACTAGATTTCTGAAAAGTCAGTTTTAATAATCTGTAGTATTAATTATAATGTATACTAATATTATAAAAAGGAAAGATTTGTATTTTTGTATATATTATTTTTGTATATTGACTAGCTGTTCCCGTGCGATTTCATCAGCACAAAATTATTTTATTGTTTACATGTGTCAAATTGTCAATTGCAAATGTCAAAATGACATGACATGACAAAACTTGGCAACCTAGCTTCCTTGATGTTGGCAGCAACTTATGGTCTCTTTCCCACATTAGGGTTTTTATCAAAAATATTTACCACTAAGTTTAATGACTTGAAAATATGTAACCTAAAGCATAACGTAAGTGTAGGGCTTTTTATAAAAAACGAATTTATTCAAAAATATGCTGTAATTGCTGACATCTTAGGCAACAAAGAAGAGTGTGTTTACGCTTTATTATAATAGTATAGATAAGTCAAAAATTGGACCGATTCCAAGAATTCTTTAACCATTGAAAATCTTATTTGTAACATAGACTATACTTTTTATTATTTTTTTTTAATTTTGCGGGTGAAGTCCCGAGCAACAGCTAATGGTTTTATGAATGTCGTGTTATTTTCGTATCAAGTTTTTACTAGTATTCTCTTTGTTATATTTCAGTACACAAAGGATTTTGCAAACATTGAAATATGTTTGAAATTTTCCATACAGCGGTCTCCCGCGAGGTGTAATACTTTGCCAAACCTCTGGCAAAACGAACCTTTGTGTTTTTATTTGTTTAATTTATTACAGATTCGAAACATTTTTAGGCTCGGCTGAGAAATATTGTTTACCGATACTTTATAACATGGTCTGCCAATTCACGTATATGTTTTTAATCCGCGCAAATTTAAGGTAAAGTTAACAAGGTTGGTTTATTGTTACTACACACGAGCATTGAATCCGGGTCTGAAAACACAAAACTATAAGAGCCTGTCCCACTAGCTGATAGAGGCTCAGATAGCTTAAAAATGACGTCACTTTCAGATAAGGGAACAAATTCCGATATTTCCATCACATTTTTACACGTTGGATTGTTATCAGACAATTTACGATTCAGTGGAACTGGTCCTTAATCTCGTAAACTAGGAATGCTAGCTTAATAAAGAAATAAATTAACATTATTGTACAACAATATGATTTTTTTGAATTTCAATGTGTTTGAGTTGGCTTCTCGTCTTTCCATTAGTATGCTGTACACCAAGTTTCTTATACGATCCTCGTTAATATCTCCATTCCTCTATGTAGGAGAGAGAAACTAAGAAGTAATAATACCTTGATTTAAAGAATATTTAATTTAATTAATTCATTAATCTAGCATTGTCAGTCTAAGAAATTTTTAGGTTTTTTAAGTGACCCGGATTCAACGTTCTTGAGTGTATTTAGTCGTAATTTAAACAGATCCAAACAAAAAATTGTTCTTATATTTACCACTAGTCAAAGCGACCATAAATGATGGATAGTTTGGTCTGATTGGCGGCTGGAACAACAAGATGGCGCTGGTTCCGGTTGTTCTAAAACTGAAGGCAATATCTCCTTTCCTCCATCCGGGCACTTCGATGTAGGATTGCGAAGTTGTGAATGTTACGACGTATCGCTGAGTATCTGGTGAATAGAACATTATGTTGATCAAAAATTAAAAATGGTCTAATATAAACAAACATGAGGCTAAAACTATATGGAAATATCTTATAGCGGATTTATTTTCAAAATTTACTCAAGCGACCTTCAGACCAACTATGTAGTTATTAGGTTTTTTTTTACTATTCTTCAAAATGTATCCTATGAAAGTTGAAATAAAGGGTCAACTGGTGTAAGTTTTTAACTTTAAAATAGTCTTATATAATTCTATCAACTCGTGGAAATACCAATTGTGTAAGAAATAAGATCTTAAATAGTTTAACTTCTGTGTAATAACTAAAGGGATTTTGTCAATTACATCTACCAGCTTATTTCTTCAAAGGCAATTCAACAAATTGGTTATTTCTGGATTTATTTATTTTCGTTGTTTAATCAAAGTTACTCTATTTTCCAAACACCACTATCATTTGCACTGTCTCATCAGGTTGGAGGCGACTTGACTTAAAAAAATAAGTAAAAATTTTTTTTTACATACTTGTCTCAACACATTCCAAAGGCCCGAGAGTGATTCTACCCTGGGCTTCTTCTGTCAAATCTTTCTGCTGCAGGAAGAACATCTCCGTGATGCCGAGACTCTTCGGGTCTAGAAGGATGCCTTCATCCGCATGCCATTTGTTCTCGTTAGCGTCGCAGTTGCAGGACTTGGTGGGGTTGACGCAAGTCGCGTTCACTCCGCACGGACAGTAGCCTCTGGTAATTAAATTTCTTTCCGATGAATGTTTGGAAAGCATTACTCCCGGATAAGGTTAAGTTTAATTTTAAAATAAGATAATGAAAAGCATAGTTTGTTTGTGTTATTACTTCGTGATTATCTTGTGGTTTGTTTTTTGTATATAAGAAAAAAATTACTTACATATCTCATATTACAAAGAGGAAAGATTTGTATTTTTGTATGAATTAAAATAGTTAAGAAACTACGGGGGCAATTTCAAAAATTATTTCACCATTGAAAAACAACATTATCAGAGGGTAACATAGGCTATATGTTTTAAAAATTTTTTTAAATTTCACATGGACGAATTCGCAAACAAAAAAACAGCTAGTAAGGTATAATCATATATTTCATTAAATTTAATTATATATGAGAAGTAACACATCAGTGTCTTAAGTAGTAGTTAAGAAATAATAAATAAACTCTGGAAGCAATAAAGTGTATATAAAATCAATACATATAAGGGTAAAAGGTCAAACGTGCAGAAATTGTAACAGCTAAAGACCATCAAATTAGCAATAAAAAGGATCGCAGGATGTAATCGCATGTGGGTATTCACGATTTAATTTTCGCTAAGTATTATCGACCTTATCCGATTGTGATTATTGACTCGAAAAGGTACCGGTGATAAAATTTAAGGAAGGTTAAGGGTCGTATTAACGGATATGAGGGCCGAAGGAAAACTACCGAATGGTCTGCAAATTTAGGATTCATTTGTTCAATTCAATTGTTAACATTGACTGGATGTCTTATATTGTTATCTTACTAATATTATAAATGCGAAAATTTACATGGATGGATGTTTGTTAGAGTTTGCAGCATAAATTGCCGAACGATCTCAATTAAATTTTGCATAGATGTAGAGGATAATCTGGAAGAAAATATAGGCTACTAACTTTTGTTTTTTTTTTTTTTAATCCACACGGACGGAGTCGTGGGCGAATGCTAGTTATCTTATAAATAGGTTCTTAGTTTTTTTTTGTATTGTACCTATGTTTTACTAGCTATCACCAATGGCTCTATCCGCGTAAGATTATAAAAAAATAGCCTATGTATTCTTCCAGACTATCTATATACAAATATGCCAAATTTCATCGAGATCCGTACAGCGGTTTAAGCTACAAACTCTAACAAACATCCATCCGTCTGAACATTCTCATTTATAATATTAGTGAGATGTCCAAGAGAAGCAAAAAAATCAATTACATCGGTTTAGGAGTACATTTCTAGATAGCATAGTGATGAAGAATTAAAAAATATTAGAATTACCTTTTAACATTTCCTAAATAGTCTACGGTATCGTTCGAAGAAGATATAAACCACGTAGCACTATGAAGTTCCAGAGGCGCCATGTTACAGTCGTATTTGATGTACTGACGACAGAACAAAGAATGAGAGATCAGTTCTTGTATCATTTCAGCTGAGAATTCTCTATACTTTATCTTAAAGCTGAAGTCTTGACCTGACGCCGATCGCACATCCTGGAAAGTTTAAAGAATAGTTTAAAAAGGCATCTTTCTAATATTGCTATTTGTACATTTTTTTATAACATAAGATGGCAAACGAGCAAGCGGCCACCTGAATCTGCCAAAATGGCGAAGCGACCGCCGCCCATAGACATCCGCAATTGCAGATGCGTTACCTACCCTTGACCAACAGAGGAGGAGAAGCACATGAAGAGAACATCTTCCCTTCCTATGTATCTCCTCCTCAATCAAATCCACTTCCCCTTTCCATCCTCTCCTTATAAGAAAAGGGTTGGCAAAGAGAAATGGACTTAAATAAGGCCTAGACATAGATGGAGTAGTCTTATAAAAAGTAAGGTCATAGCATCGTTATTGGATATTGTTAACTACAAACAATTCTAGTACTAATATTGACAACTTAAGCACAAATAGCGTAATGGTTTGGAGTACGGACTACTGATCTTACGGTCGAGGGTTCGAATCCCGCCATTCGACTATTGCCATGAACCATATCCCAGCACAAGCCTAGAGCTTAGTTGGAATGGTTAAAGGAAATATTAGTAAATTAACAAAAATCTACTAATATTTTTACAAAAAAAAAAATTAAATAAAAATTTTGAAATCTATTAATTCATAACTGCTTTATACGTCTATCTATACTAATATTATAAAGAGGAAAGATTTGTATTTTTGTATGTATTGAAATAACTTAAAAACTACTGGGCCGATTTCAAAAATTCTTTAGAAAGGTAATTTTTCTGTGAGTAACATAGACATTTTTTATTATTATTTTAATTTCACGCGGGCAAAATCGCGAGCAACAGCTAGTTAGTAATATTTTAATTTGTTTCCTTATGAAACACAATACAAAAAAATATCATTATAAAGTTTTACAAAAGAAACTTGTAACTTAAATTAGACTTGATATTGTGTGCTTTTAAGTTATGTTTTGTTCTCACACGTCTCGCCTTCAAGTATTGACCTTTAAAACTTTGCAGACTTTAAAGCCATAAAGTTTTTTTAAAAGGAAAGTCAGAGTTTACGTCATAGATGCAAATATATTGAGGTAACATTTATTAAAAACATATAACATTAAGGGTGAGTTGCATCAAATCGCTGGTTATCGTAAAAGTTATAATAGGGTTACAAGTGCAAAAACATATTCTCACAGAGGTTTTATGTGTTTTTCGTTTTTACAATGGAAACATTTAAACCTGAATGTCACTAAAGTGTCAAGTTGGTGTCAAGAATGACATTTACGTAAATTAAAATGTTTGGAAATTCATGTTTCGCCGATTACATTTATGTATCATACGCATGGTATTTTATAGTGAAATAAACTTTTTGCCCACGAAGATGGAGAAAATGGCAAACTCTTGTGAAAATAAACTAGTTTGGGCCATTATTGAAACTGTATTTACTTTACTACTCAAATATGTAGCAAAAATGAAGCAATAAAATTATACAAATATAAATGCATCTTATTTATTTTCCATATTATAAATTGTCCTGTCAATGCATATTATAAATTGACCTTTTATAGAGGACATTTTTTTAAATAAGAGAAAAGGGACAAGCGCTGTTGCTATGGCCCTAGACACTCGAAATTTGTCCAAACTGAATGTTTGGCCAAATTTCGAGTTCCATCTTGGAAATCCATTATTTCCGAGCACGCAAGACTTTATTCTTCTGGATTACGTATAGGATAATAGTAGATATTTTCTTTATCCATTACTTTTTCCATTATTTGTGCTTTTGAAGATAAGAGCTTGTGACAGTTGACACTACCGAACTGACACTAACCGTAACGCTAACTGTAACCGCCCAAAATCGGGCGGTTATGATTAGTGTCAAATATGACGTCATTTTGACCAGCGCAAAACTGGTGTAGCGAATATCATGAACATCCGAAGACGTAACCATCGGGAATGTGCTGGTTAAGGTTTATAGTTAGTTGATGTAACTCATCCTTAGTAAATTTTAAGATTATTCCAAATATTACCATTTCAAATAATTTTAACTTTAACGGTAACCGGCGATATGGTGCAACTCACCCTAAGACTGCATTAATTTAAATTGAAATGTTACTTAAATATATAGATTTTATACGAAAAAGAAAATGATTCAAGTTCGATGCTAAGTAATGAAGGCTTTAAAATTAATTTGCAGGCAAGTCCCCGCGGCTTAAAGTGCTTGAAGAACCGTTAAAGGGCTTTATTGGAAAATATCGATTTTACTTAATATTTTTACTTTGGTCTTATCGTAACTTTTAATTGGTTTTAAGAATGAATCACTGATGTGGACGTAAAGACAATTAATTTAAATTTAAACCTTCTAGTTATAAAGTATTAATTGAAATTTGCAACCTTTTATGTATAGAATTAAGCATAAAAAAACTATCTTAAACCTTGAAAGATAACTTGCAAAAATATACAATTTTGATTAATTTGAATTAACTAACAATGGCGATAAAATAATTGAAGTATAATCCAATCTTATAATTTTAAAAGATAGTTTTGTTTAAAAGTATACTAATAGAAGTTAAGACTACTAAGGGCCAGTCCCACCACTGGCTGATAGAGGCTTAGATAACTTAAAAATGATTTCACTATCATAAGCGAACAAAATCCGATATTTCAATAACATATTTTACTGGTTAGATTGTTATTAGACAATATACAATTTGGTGGGACAGGCCCTAAATGTAATTACGAACATTGTGTTTTTTTTTTTATTTCAACATGGTATTTTAAAATGAACAGTGTAACTTACCACTTGGCTTGGGAGGTTATGTTCCACGACAGTGGTAGATGAATCCGCCTCAATCTGGAACTCACATTTGACATGTGCCGGTGGGAACTTCCCATTGCCATCAATGTCTATGAGATAGACGTCATTCCTTGTATATCCCAGCAATGCTAATTCTTCACAAGTCTTTCTGAACGTCGCGAAGTGACAATTCTCTCCAATATAACCTGGAATTATATATTTTTGTTTACAGCACATTTAAAGATACTTAGGACATGTCCCACCAAATTGTAAATTGTCTGACAAATCTAATTTGTAAAATATGTGATGGAAATACCGGATTTTTTTACCTTATCTGATAGTGATTTCTAAGCTATCTGAGCCTCTATCAGCCAGTGGTGGAACAGTCCCTTAGACGTCAATAGTCTAATGTTTAAGGGTACGGAATACCGTTCTCGCGGTCGAAGGTTCGAATCCCGTCCCTTGACTATTATCGTGAACCATAACCTAGCACAAGCCTAGAGCTTATTGGGAATGGTTAAAAGAAATATTAGTAAATTTACAAAAATCTACTAATATTTGCTTATTTAAAAAAAGAGATAATTCGGATTTCAAATCTTGCGAGTGATTAAAATCAGGCGCTTGATGGTATTATACTTTAATTTGAAAACAGCACGTCAATAAAAACTAAGTCTGTTAATTTTGATGAACCAGTTTCAGTCCACCTTCAGTCCTTGTCTTATTTTGCTTGTCCACTTCTATTTTATTTTATTTTATTAAGAGGTGCTGAGTACAAGTAAAACTTTACCAGTATTATCACAGTTGCATATAACTCTATCTTCTCTGATAGAGCAGATGCCGCCGTGTTCACATGTATTGGGTCTGGTGCAGGGGTCCACGTAGCGGCAGTCGTCTATCGCCACCTCGCCCACAACTCTCTCTGTGTTGATCACGAACCTTACAATATTAATAGAGTTGAATTGAATTCAAGAAAAAGAAAAAAAAGAACAATTCGTTTAGTAACTAACGTTCAAAGACTAATTGTAGTCACTGTATTTAGAAGTTTTGAAAAACATTGTACATCTCACTAATATTATAAATGCGAAAGTCTAGATGGATGTATGTTCGTTATAGTTTGTAGCCTAAACTGCTGAATGGATCATGATGAAATTTGGCTTAGATATAGACAATAACCTGGAAGAATATTTTCAATGGTGAAGTCGCGGGCGAAAGCTAGTTTGACTTTAATATTCTATGTTAGATTAAGTAGGAAACTCATTATCTGCTTGCCCTTGTCCTTATTAAGGGTCGATATAGAATATACTGCTCTTCCATACATTTCTAGCAGCCGTCATATCTGAATCCACTCCCTTTTGAAGCTTATCCTCTTTCACACAATCCATCCATTCTTTCTTCTGCCATCCTCTACCTTTCTAGCCATCCATATTCAATCATATTAAATAAATAAAAATTTAGTTAATAGTTATTATGCGTAGTTTTGCAGCGTTCCTTAAAACTTAAATGTACCAATTGCGAGCGTATTACCTTGGTTCTATAGTGAGGCCGTTTATTTTAATGTTCCGCATGCATCCGATCAAGCCCAAATTCGCAGATTTTAATCCGCTTCCAATTACTATTTTATCTTGAAGTTGAAAGTCCAATCCTGTTTCGAGGACTCAATGTTATTTGTATGTTAATTAAAATTGACTTTAACCTTATTATTGCTTGGGTAAATTCTGAATTAAAATGGGTATTGTTAAGAGTCTAAATAATAAATGTTATTTGGCAGAGGGTTATATATAGACTGAACTAAGTTTCTGGACATTCAGGGTAGGCAACAATCTTTTAAAAAAATAAACTATGTTTCCAGGTTAACGGATTACATTGATATTTCGCAAAGTTGTAGAACATAGTCTGCAAGAACAAATCGCCAACTAATTATGTTTTTTTTTAATCCCTTCGGTTTTTTTTTTATAATATAAGATGGCAAACGAGCAAGCGGCCACCTGAATCCACCAAATTGGAAAGTGACCGCTGCCCATAAACATCCGCAATTGCAGATGCGCTGCCTACCCTTGATTGACGGAGGAGGAGACGCAGATAAAGAGGACATTTCCCCTACCTATGCGTCTCCTCCACCGTCAAATCCATTTGCCTTTTCCTTCCCATCCTTTCCTCTTAAGAAAAGGGTAGAAAGGGAAAGGGACTAAAATGAGGCCTCCGGCACCACACTCATCAGACGAAACGCGGAATTGCTTCCACTTCACGCCTGTTTTCTGTGTGGGCTAAAGCTAGTTTTTATTATATGTCTTACCGAACATTTGTGCATGTTTATTATGATTGTCAACACTCAGTTTAATCCTTCCTTTCCTATAGTCAAGTTCCACGGTGTGCCAGTCATTACTAACGTTGAATTTCACTGATTTTAGTACGGTTACATTCGTTCCTATATCTGGTACTAATTCAAATCTTATTTCTTCTTTCACCATTCTAACCTGAAAGCAAATGAAAATTTGATGTTAAAATTATTAAATTTCTATGACTGGAACACGTATTCAAAATTATTTAACTATTTTTTTAAATATGTGAGGAATGGCGTAATTTTAAAATAAAAAAAAATCGTACTTATATTATACATGTGAAAGATTAGATGGATGGATGGATGTTTGTTGGAGTTTGAAGTCTAAACGGCTGAACGGATTTCGATGAAATTTGGTACAGATGTAGAGGATAGTCTGGAAGAACACATAGGCTACTCACTTTTGTTTTTTTTTTTTAATTGCACGCGGACGGAGTCGCGTTCGAAAGCTAGTTATTAATATGAACGTCACCTTAGTTTTTTCAAGGTTGACATTTACAGGAGTTAAAACAGAAACGAAAAGTTTCCACTAAACGATTTGTTATTCAATGTGTAATGCAAATTTGATTATTTTATTTAATTTTAGATTTCTTTATACGGGACATTTTATTTTGTTTGTTGTTAATTTATTCAATATGAAATCATGCATAAGTTGTTTATAAATTGCAAAATAGATATAACAGAATTACTTGTGCTTATCTCATGAACGTGATTTTATACTTTTATTGATCTACGTGTCATTACACGAAGACCTTGGGTGACAACTTGCATCGTATATTAACTAAGGAGCATAAAATTTAATTTCAAATGTATATTTAAACATTATGTTCTTAACATGTGGGAAATAATCTGTTTTTCTTTGTAGAAAAGAAATATAGGTACTAATGGAAGCTTTTAGAATCAACATTAATAAGTTTTTACTTACAGATTTAGATGTTTTTTAAATACAACGATGGTTTATGTAATCCTTAAGTACGCTTTGTTAATTTGAATATCCGACATTAGGAACAAATACAAGTATTTTATTGGTCAAAATGTTGAAAAAGAGTAAATATTCTTAACGAAAAATTGTATACGTAAAGCAATCATTATGGCAGAAAAAATCCTCAAACTATAGAGGGCGTACTGGACCGTATACTGCACAGAGTACAATATCATATTATTGGTACAGTTGAAATTTCACGATAATATAGATACTATGACTACATACCTCCCAATATCCTTGTCCAGTTGTTATCTGGCTGTAAGCGAGAACAGCCATATTCTTACTTGTTTTAAAGTCGAAAATCAAATTAATGCTATTGCTCTGATTCAACGGCCACCATATATGGGACGTTGCGAAAGGGTAAGTTATCGGTATAACCTCAATATCGAACTCCTCAAATTCCGGATCCAATACCCCAATGTAATGAACTTTAGGATTATTTTGCTTCAATTCATATAATATCGATACGTCATTGTAATAAACGTATTTCAAATTACCAGCGAAGTTATTGAAAGATTGCAATCCTTTCATTTTGTGTAGATCTGGACCTCCGCATATATAAATTTCAGGGTCGATGCAAACGTATTTGGCGTTACCTGGTACTTCATACGTCTCTGTGACGTCATCGAGGTATACAAAAGCGTATTTTTCTTGCAATATGACTGTCAGATTGTGCCATTTGTTATTGTTAACTTTCTCTCCTAAATAATCCTCTACAGGACCGTCTCCTAAGTCTATTTGTATGGCTACCTTTTCTTGGTGAATAGAGAGAGCGATGTAGTGATTTTTGTCGTCTATTTGACCGCTGGCGTAAAACAAGGCTGAATCGTCGAAACGAGTCTGTAAAGGTCGTTTAGTTGTTTATAATATGGCCGTGTTAGCGAAACCTGCTAAAACGTCTGACATTTAAATGTTCTTTTAAGATAATTTTATTATTGTATCTATTTTAAATAAATAATATTATTTCAGTTGCTAAGCGATACTTGCTTAATGTTCGATCGCAGTTCGTAATGTTTTAAATTATAATCATCCCTGTATACTAATGCTACTTTTGTTTTTTGGCCCACCCGGTGTAATACCACGACCACACAGAAACAGGCATGAAGTGGAAGCATTTTCGCGTTTCGTCTGATGAGTGTGGTGCCGGAGGCCTAATATTAGTCTTTCCCCTTTCCCTTTCCACTTTCCTTTTCCCTTTCCACCCTTTTCTTAATATGGAAGGATGGAAAGGAAAAGTAGATTTGACGGTGGAGGAGATGCATAGGAAGGGGAAAAGTGTCCTCTTTCTGTGCGTCTCCTCTTCCGTCAATTAATGGTAGGCAACGCATCTGCAATTGTGAATGTTTATGGGCAGCCGTCGCTTTCCACTTCGGTGGATTTAGGTGTTATATATAAAAAAAATCTTTAAAATTGTATGTGACTGTAATAAAATAATACCTTGAAGTGCAGGCTGACTCTTGTATGTGTAGAATGCACGCGGTCCTTCCAATCATAAACCCGATAAGACACGTAACTGGAGCCTCGCAGCGTCAGAGCTGTCGCCGCTGCGAACAGAATGATCACGTAATCATAATTATAAATCGATTACAATTTGTGAAAGCGAGTGAAATGATTATTTAAAGTGGAGATATACTACAGTATATACATAAACTATTTGATTTTTATACACTAGTAAAATAAGGGAAAATGTCCTATTTCTATGCGTCATGTTACTATGCATCTGCAAATGTGGATGTCCATGGGCAGAGGGCTCTTGTTTGTTGTTTACTTATTTCTTTACTTTTTTATTTATTTATTTTTGTTATCGTTTCTTACATATATGTAAATACTGGTGTAAATGACATTTGCTAGTATTATTATTTATTATTATTATTATTATTTATAATTAAAAGATTTAGGTTTATATTACATTTAATTTTAGGAACTCAAAACCTATAATCTACATTTTATTCTAAGTATAAATTAAGTATGAATTAAGCTTATCATAAACAATATTGACATTTTTCTTGAAAAAGTTTAAGTTCATACCAAACAGATTCATTTTATTTGTGATGTATTCAGTTAATCTATTAAAATTGTAACAGTTTCGTATTAGAGGCGAATGCTGTCCGAGGTTAGTTCTACACATCGGAATATAAACAGTCTCTTTGTAAGACAGTTTGTCTGTCACCTTATACTATAATTAGGGAAACATTTGATGAAAACCAGACTTAGATATTCTGGAAGTGCTAATTTAAGCACATAGATAAGTGGTTATAGACATATAACAACACATTAAACTAGAATTTATTAGTGAAACAGGTAAAAAATAGACACAACCAGTTTTATTTAGATAAGTAGAATGTTACATGTATTGGGTATTCGTTTTGTATAACGGTGAATGGCTATTGATAGACGTCTGTTGACAATTTACCGTAATCATAATTACTAGGTTTATTTATACTGGTAATAAATGAGGAACATACTATAATCTACTCTAGTATCAAATAGATGTGAAATAAGTGTTACCTAAAGGTTTTTAATATTAAGAGCCCGTCCCTGATGATAGAGACTCAGATAGCTCAAAAATGACGTCACTGTTCGATAAGTGAACAAAATCCGATACTTGCATCACATATTTTACACGTTGGATTGTTATCAGACAATTTACAATTTAGTGGGAGAGGCCCTAAATATAGCCAAACATTGTGAGTTCATTGTTATCTACCACAGAACATCATGATCGTAATTTTTTTTCGACTTCGTTGGCGTGAAATTACAAATTACAATCATAACCTATAGTACTCAGTCACATAGCTAGTTAATGGTAAAATAATTTTTGATATATGCCCAGTAGTTTTTGAGTTATTCCAATAGGTACAAAAATAGAATAATACAAATATTTCTTTATAACATCGGTATAGACATTTACATTTTAATCGTCAAATGTTCATGCAAATCGAATAATTACAAGTATATACTTACTAAATACATCACATAACTGTTCTTCGTACAAAGTACCAAAGCAATCGCATCTATATCCATTGTATTCGTTTATACATCTGGAACCTTCGAAGCAGAGGTTTTCTACAGTTCTGCATTTATCAGAACATCCTTCGTTAACGTTTTCATGTTTTGTAGCGATCAAAGGCACTATGGGGAGCAGGTCTGACGCCGCTTTGCCGGAACTTAAAACCATATCGCTGATACAACCGACAAATGATTCAATAATATATTTAACTCCATGTAGTTTCTCTTCGGAACTTAAACCTGTAAAGAATTATTTATTTTTATTTACCTATACTCTATACTATTATAATAAAGCGTAAACACACACTTCTTTGTTGTTAAAGATGTCAGCAATCGCAGCATGTTTTTCAATAATAATTGTTTTAATAAAAAGCCCTACACTTACGTCATGCTTTAGGCTATATATTTTCATGCCATTAAACTTAGGGGGTAAATATTTTAGATAAAAACCCTGGGAAAGAGACCATAAGTAGTTGCCAACATCAAGGAAGCAAAATTGACAAGGTTTGTAGTGTCTTGTCATTGTACATTTGCTGTTGATAATTTGACAAATGTAAACAATAGAATAAAATTTTCATAATTTCATGCGGATGAAGCCGCACAGGAACAGCTAGTAGTATTATAAACGCGTTTTATAAAGTTAATTTCTACAGGTTTACAAGCAAAAAAAGTAATGTAATTGTTACATCTCTAAGAGTAAGTTTGCGACAAAAATAATTAATAGAAATATGTAATTTAATAAGAACGCAGTATTTAAATTGTAGATACAATATAGACCTGTTAGGTATAATATTATATGGTAATAGAATACTAGGTAAATAAGGATTATTAGAGAGATGTAATTAATATCAACTTACCTCCAATTAGAATCACAGAGGTCAGGTTGTCCGTGATACCGTAATTTGTGTCGAAACTCAAACCCTGTGCCAAAAACAGAAATTAATTTTTAATTTAAAATCTCTGTTTACACAAATATCTATACTAATATTATAAAAATATAAGATTTGTATTTTGTATGGATTGAAATAATTAAAAAGAACTTGTTTCATTAAAAATATATTCACCATTAAAAAGCTACATTTTTCAATTTGACGTGTACGAAGTCGCGAGCAACAGCTAGTTATAATTCAAGCGAACTAAGCTATACAAAATTATATTAAATTTAGACAATTTTACAATCTCTTTAAGTGACAACAAAAAGATACAAGACGTAAACAAATATGAGCCAAATTGAATCCTTAAATACATATTGCATTTATACATCAGTCTTTTCTTCCTTACGTAATGGACTTTTTTTAAAAAATCGTTTTTTTTATTTTTCTCTTAATTTAAGTTCAATTTACTACCCGTTTCAATTTATTTTATTGAAACAAAAAACGTGCATTTAAGGGTTAAAAAATCAAATATTCTTAGCTAACCATTAATCAACATAAAATGTAATAAATCGTACTCAACATATGTAATTATAGTTTTACGTACTTTTAAATAAACTTCTTCTTTGAGCTGGTCGACTTTGGCGATCAGTCTGGCGCCGTGCACGTCTATAGTGACGACGACGCTGTGCCACTGGTCCCTGTTCAGCGCGCGCCCAACTGTCACTGACGTCAAATGTTTGCCAAACACGTGGACAACTGGAAAACATTCGAAACGTTTTAATATTTGCGGAATACAAATATCTAGTTTTAAGTTATCAAGGGTCTATGTTTTGGGCTCTGATGAGAAGGGAACATATTTTTTTTAAGTTATCGAGGTTTGAGTTGTCGAGGTTTTACTGTAACATAATTATTACGTCTGCATATGAATTTTACAGGTTAGGTCTAGTTACCCTTTCATGCTCAAGGGAAATATTGTTCCCTTCTACAAAAAATCGTCATCGATTATTCAATTATTATTGAATCGATTTTTTTTTTATTACATTGAATTATAGGAAATCTATACACAACTATGTTTGAATGTTTTTCTAGTGATATTCTCATAGTTTACACCCATAATACTGTTGTATTTGCATATTTAGTTTCAGCATCTTTTGGTCCTGTAAGGTTTAAATAACATAGAAGGTATTTTCATTCGTTTTACCAGCATTAGAGCGGGCACACAACTTTCACTAAACTATCGCACAACTGTAGCGCGATTGTCAATTGTTTCGCAACCTTCAATTATTTAGTTGCACAATTAAACATCGACTAGTGTGCGTTCCATATAAGCTCATAGGAATCAAAGCGAGACTGAACAGTTGTGCGATAGTTTTGTCCTGCGACTAGACTATCGCACGACTAGTCCACCTTTGTGTGCACGCGCTCTTACGAAGTTTAGTCACAATGAATTGACATCTGTTTGAAGGTTAATATTAAGTTTTGTTTTTTACGTAAAACTTTTCTTTTAACCATTTTTACTTACCTTTCAACTCTCCTTTCTCCACGATCACGTATAAAGCGTACGGTTGCATTTTGAAAACAGGATTCTTGACATTGTGATACACCAGAAGTCCGTGAGGTAATCTTGTTCGGAATTTGAACGAAATTTCTCTGCATAGCCTGAAACATATGAGACAATTTTACAATATTTGTATCGTGGTTAACAATTTAATATTGACAGAAGTTTTGCGTTGTCTTTGACTTAAAGGAGCAATATACTGGAATATTAATCTATATCTATACTTTAAATATAAATATAATATTATAAAGAGAAAAGATTTTAATTTTGTATTTTCGGGTGTATTGTAATATCTCAAAAACTATTGGGCCGATTTCAACAATTCTTTCACCATTAAAAAGCTAGGTTATCAGTAACATAGGATATTTTTATTGTTTATTAATTTTATGCGGGCGAAGTCGCGAGCAACAGCTAGTATACTACTTCGCTATTCACGGTTATAACTTTAAAGATTCAACGCTAAACCGCTTAGTGAATCGACCTATTCATGCAATTCAATAAATTTGTAAGTATATGTACTTCAAATAAAACAATTTTTACAGTAATATCATCAGTACACACTAGTACTAACATAAAACAGATACTTTCATTAAAAATAAGTAAAAAAAAATGTTTAATTCCAAAGAGTTTCAAAGATATGTAGAGGAGGCATAGTGGACACTGCATTGTTACATAATCTCAATTTATTATATTAAAAACAAATGCCAATAGGTTTTTTGTAACAATGTTTAGTCTATTTTACAACAAAAGATGGAATTTAATATAATATTAAAAAGTTTTATTACATGTCAATAAAGACACGAGGTGGCACTAAACTTGACAACTATAGTACTTTTCAGAGAAAGTACCGGTGAAAAAGTTAACTATGCCTCATCTATATTGTTTAAATGTCTGTTGAATTTACCTTAATTGAAACCTTTGTATGATATCACCATCTAACTGTATGTATGTATTATCTTTAGCGAACATAAACGTCTGATGATGTCCGGACTCCGCGAACGTGAGGAATCTGTCTCTATCGCTGGGTGGTATCGGAGGTATATTTGTGGCGTACGTAGATGTTGAGATGTTCGTTGTAGCGACACTAGATAATGTTGATGACGGCTGTACTGTCGTTTGCGGTAATGCTGAAAAGAGAAACATTTAGAGCGGGCATCCGTGAACTATCACAAAACTGTTTAGTGGCTCTTCGATTCCTATGAGTTTATATAGTGCACACACTACTTGATGTGAGGTGTGCAACTAAACTTAAATGTGTTGTAAAACAATCGACAATCGCACATCACTTGTGCGATAGTTTAGTCAAAGGTGTGCCCACTCTAACCATTAGAAATGCGTGGACAATTTATTTCAGAATCAGATAAAGTTAGTTTGGGATACTATTGTAGGAAACTTCTAAACAATAAGTTGTTTAGAAGTTTCCTACCCTCCTAGTTGAAAAAAAAAATACAAGCATATCATACTAATATTAAAAATAGAAAGTTGAGATGGGTGGATGTTTGTTAGAGTTTGTAGCCTAAACGGCTTAACGGATTTCGATGAAATTTGGTGTTGATATTCGGTGTAGGGTAGACAATTAATTTCTCGGCTTTTACATCATGGTATTATTAATAATATTATTGGTAAAAAGGCAATCAAAGGGTACCTTTCTCATCGGCCGCCAAGTCCACCGGCATACTCCCGTCAACATCAGCTGTTCCACAGAACATCAGGAGAGCAATTAACTTCAACCCACTTCTGTGCCACGCTGCCATGCCGCTCGATTAATGTCATTTATCTGCAACATTTATTAAACTTCAGTCTAGCAAATAATACGTTCTCATTTGTCTTATAATATACTAGCTGTTCCTATGTGGCTTCATCCGCGGGTAATTATAAAAACTTTGTTTTTTTGTTTACATTTATCAAATTCTCAATTGCAAATGTCAAAGTTACGGTTACCATAATAACATTGCTTCTTTAATGTTGGCAGCTTGTAGTTTATGGTCCCTTTCCCCCATGAAGTTTTTTCTAATATATTTACCTTTAAAGTTTAATGGCGTGAAAATATTTAGCCTAAAGCGTGTCGTAAGTGTAGTGCTTTTTATTAAAGAAAGAATTGTTCAAGAATATGCTGTAATTGCTGACATCTTAGGCCACAAAGAAGTGTGTGTTTACGCTTTATTATATTAGTATAGAAGTATAGATATCGATAGTTGTAATATTATGTTATTTTCTTTAAGAGTGATCATTATATTATGAAATTGAAAATATTGGCCTATTGTGTGTGTCTACTGATTGGTTTTAATTCTTGATTAAACAAAACAATAAAAAAAATGTCTTCTTTTCCAAATGTTAGTGTTAAATCATGCGATTAAAATGGGAAAATAATAATGTAATCTCAAAGTATTTATTCATATTCAAACAAACAAATATAAACCGATAGTGTATTGGTTTAAAATAAATTCAGAAAAGAGGTAATATTTACTGTCGATTTATTACCGACTTATATATATATATATTAATATATTAATATTGTTTGTCTATAATATATTAATATTGTCTCCAAATGCACAAACTGTTGAATTTACATACGAGAGTTATTTCTTTTTAAAAATCTATTTCCTTTTCTTCTATAGTTAATTTTGTATCGATGTAATTTCAATCATTACTCGGTAGTTTTAGGGTTCAAAATGGATTAACGTCACTAATAGTATAGGGCATTGAGCGGAAACGTGGAATCAGAGTTATACACACATGAGTGTTGGACAGCTAACACGTCCAGTATAACTTGATCCGTCCAGATGAAACGTTTTCTTTTGCATTTTAGTTAACAGTGTTTTATTTGGCAGGAATGTGATAGGTCACGTGTGGTTGGGTGTAATGTTTGGCTCAATTGGCTTAAGTAACACAGACGTCTTCGTTCGAGGATTTCGGACGGTATATTGACTTGAGAATGTAGATAAAAAAATTGAAGAGCATTTGAAATATAATGTAATAAACATCAATTAACTAATTTAATTCAACATATTGAAATTTATTTCTAGTCATTATGGATTTAATTGTTAAAAAATACTTTTCTTACATGTAATTTATTTTAAAATACTCACGTGTCAATAAAAATAACCTCAATTGTTTAGAGAGACACTTAAAAATAAATTAATCTACACACAACTTATCGAACAGCAACACAACAGAAGAATAAAACAATTCCGATTCTAAATTCAAATTATTTTCACTTTTTATTTTTAATTTGTTAATTTCATTGTTTTAGTGGCCAGTACTTTTTACAAACTTTTAATGTGAACATTGCCAGTGGCATGGAGTCCTGACAAGCGCGCACTGGAGTGACTTTAACAGTACGTAATCACACCTACAATTTGTCCTCGTGGGTCACCCCAGTCAGACTGAGGACACAGGACATAAGCGGAGCGACGGAGGACGCGGAAATCTGTATTAACAGAGACGAATCGATTTTGTTCACGTAAGGAATATTTTCTTCATCTTTTAGTTGGAATGCTAAATATTTTTATGTTTAAAGAAGTGCTTTATTTAGCATAGAAAATTACACAAGACTAAATCAGCCTTTATGATTTGTTGTTACCTTGTTATAAATGCGAAACTTGGCTCGATGGATGTTTGTTTGATAGAGTTTGTAGCCGAAATTGCTGAACGGATATTAATGAAAATTGGCATAAATGTAGAGGTTAATCTGGTAGAACACATAAGATACTTACGTTTGTTTTTTTTAACTCGCTTTTGTTTTTGACGGAGTCGCGGCCCCAAGCTGGTTATGTAATATAATTCGTCCGAACGTTAAAAGCGCATACATCAAATGCACTTCCTACAAAACGCACACGGCATCGCATGCGCTACTCCTTTATTACTAACAGCAATTAGCATTCGCGGCCCCTTTGACACTCGTGTTTAATTGCCAATCAACATTCATTTGATTAAACACACTATCTGATAGATTCCACAGATAAATGATATTTATTTTAACATTCTATTTTAGAGTTTATTGCTTATTGTGACAGATAAAATTAAAAATAAAATTGTAATGGGGATAAACTAGTTCTTTTGATCTCGCTTAACAAAATGTCTAAAGAAATTGTTTTATACTCTGTGCGTACTCTGATCATATTTGATAATAATATACGACTACTACTAGTGACGACTAGTGAGGAGGTTCCTGTCTCTGCAGCCCTGACCACTGGTTGCTTGAGTCATCGGATTCCGCAGCCGGTGGACTTCTATTTTTTATATAATATGTTTTATTTTGTTATTTTTTTAAGAAAATCATGTGAAATGTATTATATATAAAAATAAGAGAATAAAGATATGTGATTATAAATGCGAAAGTTTAGATGGATGTTTGTTAGAGTTTGTAGCCCAAACCAAGGCTCAACCGATTTCGATGTAATTCGGTATGGATGTAGAGGATAGTCTGGTCTTCCAGATAGGCTACTTAGTTTTTTTTTAATTCCACGCGGACGGAGTCGCGGGTGAAAGCTAGTGATGTTCATAAATGTCAAAAGAATTTTTCTATACATTATTAAGATTAATATTCTCTAAATAGATTTAGATACTCGAACCATTATAAACTGTAACACCCAAACTATCTTGTACTGTAAAATAAGATAAAATTATGACCAGACAATTGTAACGATAGACGGATTTGCATCGTAACTTTTAATCTTAACAATGAGGTGAAACTACATTTCTCATTACAATTACGTCCGTTATAAAATTAAAAGCAAGCTTAAGTCGTCGAGGTTTTGATGGCGCTTTGTTAGAAAATTATAAAAGAGAATTTGTTACCGGTCTATATCGACTTTCAAGAACCGCTCTTCCATTTAATAGACAATTTTTAACGCTTTCTTCGCAATAGTAACGCAATATTTGGACACAAAGAGAATCGTGACAATATTTCGTTTGTACGTGTAAATGTTTGAACAAATGATTTGGAGCAATTTGCAATCGCAAATCTACCGCAGAGCGATTTGCTATATAGGATAAACATCACTAAGCATTAGATTTAGTTTAAACTAAAATTGTCAGCTTGTATTGCGACATAGGATTGAAATATTTACAAAGTACAGATAACCAGTATCACAAACAATTATATTTTTAAATAGATATACAAACTTCAACATATACTTACAAAAATACACTAAAAACAAAACAAAATACACTAAAAACAAAACAAAATAAACCTACCTTATTGTAACTGTTATGTCTATATTGTACAATTATTATTACTTTGATGTCGGTGTCAGCCAAGGTATGCAGTGATATTTCTACGTAAGGGTTTCCACATTTTTACAATAATAATTGACAATTGAAAGTATAGTAACAATTGAGTAATGAATCTACATTGACTGACACCGACCTCCTTCTTTTGGGAAGTCGGTCAAAAAGATTGGAACAGGTTGTAATGAAACACGATATTGCACGAGACTGTTATTTTATTATATCCTCTTAATTAACTTAAAATGTACAGATAATAAATCAATAACTTATTCAATACAGATATCCTAGATCTAAGTGGATCATACGAGTTGAATTTTAACATCGTCATCATCACCAGCTCTGTATACGTCCCTATTAAGAGTCTCGGAGTCTACCCTAAGTTAGAGGTGATTAGACCATAATCAACCACGCGCCCCACTGCGGGTTTTTATTTCACACATATCTTTGAATGGTTTACTAAATAACAATTGTGAAATCGAGTGCCATTATGCCAATAGTTATTTTGGTGCATGGGCTAATAGCAAAGAGTTTCAAACAACATCTCAAGAAGCTCTCGCTAGACAGTTGGATTAAGGGCCTAATTCAAAAGGCGGTTATTTTTCAGTTTTAGAAACCGCACGCATTGTGAGGAGGTTCCTGTCTCTGCAGCTCTGGCCACTGGTTGCTTGAGTCATCGGATTTCGCAGCCGGTGGTGCTCAATTTTGTACATATGTTTAATTTTACTTCATACTAATATTATAAATGCGAAAGTTTAGATGGATGTTTGTTAGTTTGTAGCATAAATGGTTGAACGGATTTTGATGAAATTTGGTATAGATATAAAGGATAGTCTGGAAGAACACATAGGCAACTTACTTATGATTTTTGTTAATTCCACGTGGACGGAGTCGTGGGCAAAAGCTAGTATGATAATAAAATAGTCGTGAATAAGAAAACATTTGATAAATATCAGTTAGGTGTCATGGCTATTTTGAATACGTTAGGAAAATTACCGATTGCCGTAACAAATAGGGTTACTGACATCACATCTGTTAATTTCTGTACATCGCACGCCTCTTTATATGATATCATATTTTGTTTTCAAAACTCATAGCGTTAAATGAGCTAATTATTTCATAACCATTAGATATTAGGAAGGCTAATGTTTGATATAAAAGCGTACGTAACAAAGTAGAATTTATTTCAAGATTTTTTTTCATTAACCTGTACCAAAACATCAATATGTTGTAAATAATTAATTAAAAATACGCTTGAAATTTATTTAAAAGGGATTGCTAAATGTTTCGAAAACATATTTATTACAATCTCAGTTATTTTTGTTTCATCCTTCAATTTTTTTTTATAAAATACCACTAAAATTAATTGTTCACAATGTTTAGTTTATGTTTTGGAACATATAGTCGTTTTATTGCATCTCGGTACAGTCGTTCGTATTCATTTTACAATTAAATTCAAAAACTTTATCTTTTGTCGTTTCTCTAATAACTAACTAGTTATGAGCCGCTAGCGGCAATGTCTTTGAAATTCCCATTTGGCTATGTATTGAGTGCAACTAGAGTTTTTAAAACTTGTAAATAATATGTCGTTTCTGAGCGGAAATTTGAAATCTATAAACCTAATAAACTACATACATCAATGATCAAATAAGTTGCGGTAAGCCGTTTGTAGGTTTTGGGACAATGTTGATATTTACAATCTCCGAAACGGCTGGAGTTATTTCGACCGGACTTTCACTGAAGGGTAGCTGACATAGACAGGCATATTATAGGCTACTTATATTTTCGCGCTGTAAAATGGCTTAACGGGTGGTCCGATTTTGATGGAGCTTTGACTGAAAAATAGCTGGTAGAAGGTAGATGCAAGCGGGAATGTGATAGAGGACTTAAAGATTTTGATCTAACGAAGTGCGGGCGACAGCTCGTCAGTAATATAAATACTTCCGTGGTAATGTTTTCTCTTCTTGAGTTAAAAGTTACGTGCATTTTTAAAAATATTTAGCCACGGAATAGCTCCTCAAGCCGTGATAGAAAGCAGTTCAAACCAGTTTCAATTGTAAGTGACAATTTTCCGACTCAATTATGCGTTGGTCTTTTGTGCATCGATCACGTGCTGCAATTAGGTTCACAAAACGTCACTATGATTATTCAGATATCGTCATAGACGGATCCTTCTTTACTTCCTAGGGATACGAGTGCTCGATTTAACTAATTGGTTGCTAAACGTAACGTTAAGTGTTGGTTTAGTGTATAGTAATTTATACTAAAGATACTACTTAACTTTGACTGCGATAATAAGGCAGTAAATTAAATTAATTATTAATAATTAATACATAATTATATATATTTTTATGACTAATAGAAAAACAAAAGTAGGTACATAGTTCACGTGTTCCTCCAGACTAGCCTCTACATATGTATCAAATTTTGTTGAGATCCGTTCAACCGTTGTTACAAACTCTAACAAACATCCATCCATCCATCTAAACTTTCGCATTCATAATATTAAGAAGATATTAGTAAGAAGTAAGATATTAGTATCATTTATTTAATACAAAGATAATTTAATTCCTAAAATAAAAAAATAATTTACCATAGATAGTGAAATATTACTGCACCTTAGAATGAGTTTGTTCTTTTATAAATAAAACAAATACGCTTTCTCGAATAACGATATGCATAATAGACTATCGTCAACTTTTCTTCACAGGCCTTAATTTCCCATCCATCACATTAATGAGATCTTACTTTCGATCCGATGATCGGAGTTAATTCGTTTAATCGTTTAACCTAATTTAAACTGCGAAGCTTTTGAAGATTAGCAACAGTTATTGTGCATAATCAGTTTCGACGTGAGAAAGAGAAATTTGTATCTCGATAATCTTGTAATCGCTATCTACAACTAATTAGGTAATAATCAAGCGTAATCTATTCGTTGTTTTTACTACCGTTTTACTCTTTAAAAGGGAAGGTACACACTTGGCCAGTCCAGTCGGACAGTTGCGACGCCCAGCCGTAGATTGTATGGACTCACTGGTGTCAGCGTTAACACTAAGCCAGTTGATTGACACTCCAGATGTAGTGTGTATAACTATTGAACGCTATTTACCTACTGTACTGGCCAAATGTGAACCGCACATTAAGGTGAGTGTCCACTGGCAACGTAACTGGACAAAAATATATTGTTTTCTCTTTTATTTCCGAGAGAATAAGAGAGACGAATATATTATGTAATTGAGCATATATTTTTTTAATAATTTCTGTTTAATGCTTACAATTTAGTTGCTATCACTGGATCGTGTTTTTATTACCTTTATCAAAAAAATATAAGTCGGTTGAAAAGTTTAAAATTGAAAAGGAACGTACTGTTATTTTATTTTCTCGTTTAATTTACGTGATATAACAGTTTTATACACCAAAGTTACGTGAGCTCCGATCACTCGTGGAGTAATAACGTATCTTGTATTCAATAAGAGGTCTCTCGGTTCTGGTTGAGTGGAGCGATGAAAGGTTCAGTAGCAATGTAAGCGAAACAAGTTAAATATTTTTGTCGTTATGTAACCGGAGATACGAGATTCGTACGTCGGATGAGGTGGTGAATGGCGGATACCACCACGTGGACTTGTTTCCATTGTGCAACGAGATACGTTCATATAAACTTTTTTTTTTATTTTATGGAAGAAAACAATAGGTTTTTGTTTAATTGTTGTAATAGATAAATAAATCAAAACGTTTGAAACATGAGTACCTCAAAAATAAAAATGAAAATGAGTAACTATGTAATTGTCAATGACATATCTCACCTATAACACTATATAAGTATGCATTATTATTGAATTATGAAAAGAAAGCTAGACTAACCATGAATTATTGCAGAAACCATCTGAATAAAGACGTTCTTATTTGTGTTTAACAGTTTGTTTTGTGTACACGTGCATCAGTAGTGGAAATTCACGTCTCGTGACGATGACGGTTCAACCGTGGAAACGCGCACAGCGTCCGTTGACCGGTGGCGGATGCAGCGGTGATCGTCCATTGTTACTGTTGTGATTGACACACTTACCGTCTTTAGACCTTAAATACGAATAAAAACACCATAAAATTTAAAATAAGTGTTAATTAGTTTAGTGACAGAAACTAATTAAAAAAAATATTTACCTTGGACATAGTTTTCTTTCTAGTGTAATAATTTGCTTAATCTCCATTATTAAAAATCAGATATTGTTGTAAGGACATCAAAAAATGTTTGTGTTCTACATTTGTATTGGATAAAACAAAACTTTTTTTATTCAATAATGTCTACTCGCTAATTTAGTGGCCGTAAATACATACTTATTTGTTATGTGCTGTTATGAAAAAAGTTACATTCACTGAGCCAAAACAGACCGGCGTAAATAAAAATCCAATTTACTCGTTTGAATTATTAACTTTTAAAAAGTCAATATGCCCTGAATACTAATGCGTCGGTTCCATTATGTATTTAGTAATGGCATTTATTTATGTCGACGGGAGCTCGCGGCCGGACCTTAAATAACCACCAAATAAATCGATATTTGTTTATAAACATTAAAAAAAAGAAACTTCTAAAGAATAAGAGAAAAATAACTAGTGTTTTTTGTGATACATCCTGTTTGTCTAGCAAGGAATTCGAAGATATGTGTGAAGTCAACCCGCAGTGGGCCAGTGTGGTCTGATGACCAGCCTGATGATACTTGTAAGCCAGCCAAAGCAAATGGAAATTATTAATCTCTGCCTACCTTTAAGTTCTTAGCGTTGTTGCTATCTAGGATTGTAAACAAATAAATTTACAATCGTTCGTTAACATATTCTTATAAATAAAATTAAGCTATAGCATAGCAACATAATATCAGAACGTGCATGTAAGTACATATTCCATGTCATTTACCAGGTATTTTAAATGTACGTGATTGAATGTTCGTTTAGATATTCGCTTACCACAGCGAACTACATGTTAGTTTAGTTTCAATGGAATTTTTACAATCTAATCTTTATCTATACTTCTATACTATTGTAATAAAGCGTAAACACACTTTTTTGTTGCCTAAGATGTCAGCAATTACAGCATATTTTTGAATATTTCTTTCTTTAATAAAAAACCCTACATTTACATCACGCTTTAGGCTATATATTTTAACGCCATTAAACTTAGGGGGTAAATATTTTGGATAAAATCCTAATGTGGGAAAGAGACCATAAGTTGCTGCCAACATCAAGGAAGCAAGGTTGCCACGGTTTGTCATCATGTCATGTCATTTGACATTTGCAATTGATAATGTGACAAGTCAGTAATAAAATAAAATTTTCATAATTTCATGCAGATGAAGCCGCACGGGGACAACGAATCATATTAATAAAAATTTTAATATAATACAGCTGTAGCTATTGGGATATATTTGGGGAAATATTTTTTTTAAATCATAATTTTAGATTTTAGTTGTGAAAATCAAGAAATAAATCTTCTGAAAATGTTATAAAACGTTTGAAATAGAAGAATGGAAGTGCCACTTTTGAAATACTTGGAAAATGTACTTAAGAACGTAGCCTCTTAAACAAAAGCATTTACTAGACTCGGGCAAAATCTTTAATTCAATTTTCTTTATAACTTGACATAACTCAATTAATTGCATTTGTTCGTTACTCGAGAATATTAGATTTGATTTAAAGAATGTTTCAAGTTTTATACTTGAAATTCAATTAAATAAATGTTAGTAGACTTTATTCTTTGATTATTAAAACGTTTTTGTACTTAAATATTAATATTCCACGTCTGTTATTAAAAGAACAAAAAACAAATGTAATGTAAAATATAAGAAAACCATTTTAATACGACTGACTGTTTCAAAGATATTTATCGGACTCAGAGACGTTTAAAGGTTATTTAGCTATGTTCATTATGTAAATTTTTACTATGTAAACTTCCCTAAGGGACTACCTTATGCATCACTTAGTGACTAAATGACGTGTGCCAACGATTTCAATGAATATCTTTACTGTCAACTGAAAAAAAGAATTCTAACCAAACCAGTACAAACGGGTTTGCAAACGCTATTAAAAAAAAACATATGGTATGTCTAATTAGTTTTATAACCAGCTATGCGTATCTTTGACTTTTTATATTTTCATATTCCTTTCTCTTACATTTTCCTTGGAAAAATAGAGACAACTCTATGTTTCAATAGAAGTTAATCGTTCATCCATGTATTTGAGTATTATTTTAGTGTAGCTTTGAAGATTTTGCATGTTTTATCGTGTAACATCAAGGCTTTGTTCGTACAGATTTATACGTTGGTATAAGTGGAACTCGATGTTGTTTTATTACCGACGATTTGCGTGTATTCGCTTTTTGGGTTCAATTTGTTTTTTTCGCTTTCTTACGTTTCTCTATTTGATGACTCAATAAAAGTTTAATGTACTACAAATTTATTCCATTGATACTGCAAATCGACATGAACAGCGATAAATAAAATTTATACATTTTAGAAAAAAAAAAACATATTTGCTTAACAGTCAGTCATGGAGTATACTCAAGCTTAATTTCTTTCTTCCGATGAAGCTATAATAAAGAAATCATTGCTTCATATTTTCTCTTTAATACATACTTAACCAAAATCACATTTTCATTACATCACTTGTTAGAAATTCGTGATTTACGTGCAAAATGATTGCCATGGCGTCTCTTTATAGTGAGACACCACACAGGAGTTGCGGTTGCGACGCGGTTACAAAGCGAACTTTACCTAGCTACAATACAAATAGAATTAATAAAATTGACTATAATTTTTGTAATAAAAAATCAACTGTTTTCAACATCTGAACGTTACTCGTTGCGTCACTACATTAAGTTTTTTAGCTAGTTATCCGTCAAAATCGGTGACAAAAAATTAGTCGCACCGCCCGTGTGGCGTATCTTTTATTCTACCATAATGAGTATTACGTGTAGTACAGACCTCAATTCGACGCAATGAGCTTGTAATTTCCCGTACGTAACATCCGCTCCTCCGTCTAATGGTAATTCTTTCCTATTTCCTACCGGATGAAGCGTACTTACCATAATAAGAAAAAAGTCTTTTATGTTCTGTACTTAAACATCTAAGAGCAGACAAATAGTCGTGAAATCCTGAAAAAGATGGTCTTAAAAATATATCGTTGAAACCTTTATACAATAAACTAACTGTTGCTCACGATTTTGCCCGCGAAAATTAAAAAATAAAACAAAACATAGCCTATGTTACTCGCAGATAAATTACCTTGATAATAGTGAATTTTTAAATCGTCCCAGTAGTTTTTGCGTCAATGAAATACATACGAAAATTCAAAAATACAAATCTTTTCTATTTATAACATTAGCATAGATACGTTGATTTGCAGAAGTAAGTCTTATTTAAAAACTTTAGAGTACTTCCCAAAATAAGTCAATCGTATAAAGTGCATACTGACCTATGTTACGCGGTGTAATGCTACGAAATGTAACATTCGTATCAAGCGGCTCGTTGATAGTTTCCCCGTAACACTACGTGCTGTGCTATCGCCATGTAACATGTTATACTGCGTGATAATAATAATTACATAACTTAATAGTTCTAGGCTTCTATCTTGTTAGACAATGTAAAGGTTCTTATAAGTTTAGTCCGTGATCATATTTATGTAGCGATACGAAACAAAGTTCACACCAGTAAAGTCGGCAGTGTATGTTAATTGTTGATAATATGCTAATTACTGTTTCGTAAAGCGAGTTTCGAAAATAGAATACGTACTGATTTTAACACGTGCCGTCAACATGATTGAAGGAGGTTTTACTGTAGATTTCCTTTGTTGAAAACATAACAGCTTTTTGTTCTGGATATGTAATCTTACTTCTTACTAATATCACGAATAGATGGATTGGTTGGAAATTGTTGTTATCTAAACGGTTGAATGGATCTCGATGAAATTTGGCATAGATGTAGAGAAAAGTCTAGAAGAAAATATAGACTTTTGTTTTTTTAAAACCACACGAAATGAGGCGTCGAAAGCTCGTGTTTAATATTTTCGGATGTTATTACTCTAGATGAGTTATAAACAGTATTATTGGCCCAAGGTTTATTATATTAACTATTCTCCTTATGATTGTAGAATAAATAACAATTGCATGTTTTCACAATAAGAATTTGCAAACCATTTTGACAGTTGTAATAAGTATTGCAACGAATTGCACTATAATTTACTTGTCAGGCTAGATATAGGCTAAAGCTATAATTTTATGTAGTATGGTTGATTTCAGAAGCTTTGTCAGTTTGTAGTATTATAACTATCGGAACGAAATATAAAATTCAAACAGTTTAAATTTCATATGCATTCAGCTAACAAAAACAGCCAATTTTTCAGGTCAAATACAAAAACTGTATACAAAACATTTTAGTATATTAGTTTAAATTACACGAAATGTGTTATTTCGGAAAAGTCCTATAAACTACAGTTGTTGACATTTGTTTCATTAATTGTATGTTACAAATAGTAGATTCTTTAGTAAAAAATAAAAACAACCACTAAGTCGGGATTACAATTTATAAAGCTCTGTAGCAACATGAACATGAATCGGTGTTTTAATGATAGAAGAGCCGCTCGGTGCAGAACTTTCGCCATTACTCAAGCCTTAACATTTGAAGGCAGACGCGAGCTTGTAACAAGTACAAAAGATACAAGTGATTAACCTACATTCAACTAAAAGAAAATACAAAATGAAAACATGACGCGACATGTTCTCGAGACGAATTGAACAGCCACACGATACCGTCGATTTCGTCACCACTTCTCTATTTACAGAGCCGAAGTATCAAGTTATTGTGTCGAAAATGTAAATAGACCGCTCCACTTTACCACGGCGGCGGTGGCGTGATGAACTTTCATTTTCCTCGACTTTTATACGATTCGAATACAATATTTTCAGATGGTAATAATACCAATGACGTCGGTCTCGTAAATACGAGAAGCGATTGCGGTAAATGGGTATTTTTTTTTCAGTTGCCATGCAACTAGATATTCTGCAAGGAGACCTGAGGTTGCGTTGCGTGGCGATGGCGAGCGGGCGCGCCGGAGCCGCGAAGGTGAAGGCGCCGCCAGTCGCTCGCGCGAGAGAGCGGCAAACGCACGACGCCTGCGCGGCACTGATGCCCGCCATCGCCCGACCTCCGCCGCGCGCGCAGCTACCGCCTGAGTGAGCAGTGCACCGATCCCTGCACCGTTCCAAATTCAAAATCTAGTTTCCACATGTGACATCGTGCTACCGGCCAGTGTGAACGAACATAAAAACTCCGTGCTCAGTGATTGTGTCCGACTGTTGTTTTTTTTTGAGTTTTCTCGATAAGTCTCGAGTGAGTGGCGATAAGGAGAATTTTTCTTGTGATTTGACATACATATGACGTGTATAACGGTGTCGAGATCTGACGCTTGATCGCTTCGATATAATCGAATAAGTGTTTTGTGTATCTCTGGAGCGGTGCGCCGGAATTTTAACGGACTTGCCTAAGCGGAGGTAAGAGCGGATGTTTACAGTTATGCTTTATTGTATAATTTAAACGTGGAGAAAGCTATCTTTATAAGTATGTCTTCATTGATAGATCAGAAAATGAATAGCCAGCATAGATTTGCCTTTTTATGAATCGTCTAGAGAAATTTTCAGCTTTTATGTTGCAACAAGTAATTGCTAACTAGCAAAGCGCAACATTGCACTTAAGTTATAAAGCTTCATTTAAAATTTTGAGAAGTAACTAAATGGTCTACGAATGAAAGACCGCAATAAATAATAAACGGAGCCACTAAAAGCGCTTTAAGTCATTCATAATTCATATTAACTAGAGATGAATATTCAAGGGGTGTTGTTTTTTCGAGACGCTCAGTTTATTTCAAGGGAAAACAGTTTAGGAGCGGCTTCGCGTCCAGAATAAACAATGCACCGGGAAAGTACTGACTCATCTCGCGTACGCTCGCGACCTGAGACTTTTGTACGGAATAAATTTACCTTTAAATGAGCTCTGTATTTAGTAAACAGACAAGGATACTTTTGTGTTTATTCTTATTATAAAAAGGCCATTGGCAACCGTTCCAAGGCGAACTATTTCCTAACTTGTTTATTTAAAATGTAAAAGGTCATACTAAGTAGTACTTATTTGTGACTTGAAAAACTCGTTGAAGTCTTTTGTAGATGTAAATTAATTAAGTTTGAATCTATTAAGGTACCTAATTTTTATTAAATAAAGATTGTGTGTATGAGAATTGGGAATTCTACACTAAGGTACACCTTTATTGGCTACTTAACAACTCTGTGAGTTTAAGTCAATTATTGCAATTTAAAAGCGCTACAAAAGCACCAATCAATGTAATTAGTAAATGGAATGTGTTAAAAAGATTTGTAATTTGTCGACCATAATGATTGTAAACCAAAACCAGTGAACGTTGAACTATTAACAGGCTTTTAAAGGTACGTAATTACTGATAATGATGTACTTTAGCCTGGAAGGTTGCAGCTCTGTCCTGTATCTAGAGAATATCACACGGTTGCGTGCGTTGTCGTTCTAAATAAGGAACTGGGAGTTCTTATAATAGACCACAGCACACATTACTTGTGTAAAATAAGTTATAATGGAATCAAATACATTCCAATAAGAAAAATAAATTAAATTCGTACACACTGAGAATATTAAGAGAGACGTACTATGTAAAAATAATTAGCGGTTACTGAAATGTAAATTAAAAATCCGAAAGTTTAGATTGATAAATGTTTGTTAGAGTTTGCAGCCAAACAGCTCAACGGATTTCGATGAAATTTAGTGTAGATGTAGAGGATAGTCTGGAAGAACACATATGCTACTCTCTTTTGTTATTTAATTCTACGCGGACGGATTCGCGAGAAAAACTAGTCTTTATACGTTTTTAAAATGTCTATTTACTTAAGGAAAGCGACCGGTAAGCTAAATATGATGGTTCCTCGCGTTAGTTCAGAACTGGTTAGTGAGGTGAATCATTCGCGGATGTATTCCTGGATTTATTTCAATCATACAAAGTTTTACGTAAAAAGAATGGATAAAATTCCTTTAGTCTAGGACAATAAGGTTTTATCCTTCAGATAAGATGCGAATATTAAAGTATCCATAGATTTGAACTATTTTATTTTGTTTTAATTCCGTTAATTCCTATTTTTGAAATTGCTTCTCTCTGTCTTTTTTTACTCTGTGACAATGATTTTAAAAAATATGAAACCTGTATAACATTGTTAAGGTAGTATACACAGATCCCTCATCTTATCAGTGAATAAGCAAATTAACACAAACGAAAAGTGTTAACAACTCTTGTTTGCGCCCTCAATAAGGTACCCGAGACAAACAGCGTCCTCTTTCGGACGATTTCTCTTTGGAATACTTTCCATCTTGCCTATTCTAGTACACATTGCTTATCACGTTGTTTAAGTTTCCTATCAACAAAGGGACGAAAAGGTGTCTTAAAGTTTATAGTACAAACACATGGAGGTTGTTAAAGCTAGATAAGGTGACAATGCATGTAGGGTAACCTTGCCCCTTGATGTTATCTATGGTTTACTTTATAGCGTCTTATCTTAGTTTATGAGCCGAGATGATGTTATAAAGATGGTTAGGTTAGTTACGTTGTTGGTATACTTTTTTTAATATTCACTGGAACAGAAATGACGCACACATTAATCGAGACAGAAAAAATTGATTTGTACATTTCTATATTAGATATTTATATCTTGCGTTAACTTATTTTATACGCTTTAGTTAGGTTTTGTCTCTACTAATATACTATTCGTAAAGATTTGTATTTTTGGATTTTTGTATGTATTGAAATAAATCAATAACTACTGAACCGATTTCAAAAATTCTTTCGCTATTAAAAAGCTACGTTATCAGTGAGTAACAACCGGTATGTTATTTTACTATTTATTAGTTCCACGTAGACAAAGACGCGCGTAACAACTAGTATGAAATATACGTTTAAATGTAAGAAATGTATCGTTGAAGCTATTTTTGGAACGACATTTCAGCGAAGTGTAGACTTGATTAATTACAGTCAGTACCAGCATAGGTTAGTCACGGATGGGGTTAAGTTTTTAAGTTTTGCGCATTCTGCTGGTGCAGTGGCAGAATGCCAAGACCTTGAATCGTTTATTGCACACCTCATACTTTGAGTGGCGTAAGATATCGTTCGACTGCCAATTCGCAACAGTTCTTGTGTTGCAAATGTCTTAAATGACTAGATGAATCTACGGTATACGCACTTTTTTTATTTATTGTATTACCATCAAATAATGAACATTCCAAATGGTGGAAAATGAGAGATAAGTAGCACTGCATATTATATAGGAAATTATTGATGCGCCGGGCATCATTAACTAGTAAGAAAATTGGCGAAAACGAAGGACGAATAGAGATTAGAAATATCCTCTTTGTGTGCGGACCATCGCATCTGTTCCGCTTGTTTATAGGCGTTAGCTGTCTTTTGTCTCCTAATGATATAAAATGTGTAAATAGAATAGTAGAGTCATAGTAAAATATTGACATACTAACAGTAAATTACTTTAATTATATGAATTCTGCATTCCTTTCTTTACACGGTTTACATTTCGTTTGACTTCTACATAACTATATTTACGTTTCAAACGGTTCAACGTGTTATTTGCAACGGTATTGCTTGTAATGATTCAGCAAAAACGTCGAGTATTTGCTACTTAATTAGTTAATTACTATTTCTGTAGTCATCAATAGCTAACGGTTACAAACAACTATATTGAATGACAGTAAACGATTTTGTTCTCTTTCAAAGCGACAAGCTCCTCCTACGTAGGTTGGTTAACCATTTCTTTAAAGGTACTTATGGATATTGTAGTTTTTATCTATACTTCTATACTATTGTAATAAAGCGTAAACACACACTTCTTTCTTGTCTAAGATGTCAGCAATTAGTAACATATTTTTAAAACATTTTTTTAAATAAAAACCCCTACACTTACGTTACGCTTTAGGCTATATATTTTCAAGCCATTAAACTTAGGAGGTAAATGAATTGGAAACAAACCTTCATGTGAGGAATAACGTTAGTAATACATAATGATATTTTATTCTTAATAAATAAAATACACTTTTTTAATCAACAATTGACTTAATGAATATTTTCTTGATGCTTCTTGATGTTTGATTAATATTGAAAATGTTCTTTTAGTAATTAAATTCGGAAAGGTCAAGAACATTAAGTTCTCGTCTCCTGACCTTTATATTCGTCAGAACGTTCGACTAATATGAATTGTAAAATTTATTCTCGTGTTAGTTAATTTAAAGTCTCTCAACATAAAATGTGAGTTAAATTTATCACCTTAATAATATTTAATGATCATTGTATCACATCAAACGTCGATTAATGATTTGATGGACGTTTTAAACCTGTCTTTAGGTTTGTTGATTCTTTAATTATGTCTACTATTGTGTTTATTATGATAATAATAATGCATAATCTGATGCTTCAAAATCTTTAAATCATGGATCTATTTAGGATATAATAAAATCCTACATGCGAACGATATTGGAATAATTCGAGATTTACTAATGATTTAATTTTACTATATTTTTTAGGGATTTATCGCACAAGAACTAAACATCACACAACTAAAAATCGAGTACTGAGGTATACCTCCATATAAGCTCATAGGAATCAAAGCGCGACTAAACAGTTGTGCGATAGTTTAGTCAACGGTATACGTGGTGTAACTTAACTTTTTCAGTGTTCACTATTCTTGTTATCCCTGTTTTAATGAGAATGATAAGAACGTAAAACTGTTCTCATCTAGTTGTTCCGTGCAGTGAAAACACTAATAGTTAGGTAAGTTCCTTTTTTTATCTTCCAAGAATCTTCCCACAAGAAAAAGGTAAGAAAAGTGCCTCCAATCTATCATATATCTATCATAAACATGATACGATCGTTTTTAAGATTTTCGTACTGATCTGAATTAAAATCTCAATTTCACTTTCTACGACTGAATACTGTGTAAATACGATTGTTTTTTGTTATTTTAAAATATGTTTGGCAAAACTGAATGGTTGTATACTTATCAAACAAAACAGACTTCCAAACAAAATACACTAAAAACAAAATATTGTATTGTGTTCTCATTTTTAAAAATCAACATTTGAATGTGATAATACCAACGTATAGAATTAATAAATTTATTGTTTATGACTTGATGTCATGAACTATGAATTGATATTAAATTTGAGGTGGTTTTAGATCGAGGAAATCAGACCGTTTAACTATTTGATCACTAGTCTTCTTTTTTTTGATGAAAAAATTATTAACGAGATTTTTGTTAATTCACTAATATTTATTTTCACCAATCCAACTAAGCTCGAGGCTTGTGCTAGGATATGTTCAAAATAGTCGAATGGATTCAAACCCTCGACTACAAGAACGGTAGTCCGTATCCCAAACCATTAAGCCATTGGAGCTTGATAAAAAGTTTGTTTCAAAATTACAATGCAACGTTATTCCTCAAAAATATACAAGATAAATCGTGTGATACCGTGAAATGTTGCCATTAAAGATATTGTTAGAGTCGTTAATAACTGAGTACTCGTATGAATTCTTTTGCATGACGTTGTTTTCGCGACCGGTGTATTTTGACCGTTGATGGGACGAAAAGTGGGGCGTTATTTGCGTATTCATTCCAACAGACGGTCTTATAGTCCATTATCCAGACCCTGCAGGTTTACCGACATGTGTTTTGGGGCAGGTGGCGGAAGTATGAATACGCACGTATTCAGTTCCAAAGAAACGTTCTTTGATATTGTGTTGAAATTTTTATACCTTTTAAATATATTTAATTATGTTCTGAGGCAAGATGCGTGCAAACGTTAACAGTTGCGTAGTTTTATTTTGTTATTTTATTTCCATAAGTGGACATGTTTTTCCATATTTATTATTGAAAGCCAAAGGCTAAACTGTTGATAATTTTCTCAAATGCAATAAATAAATGGAGTGGCTGTAATTTTTTTAATAACACGAAATAATTATTCGCCTTTCCTTTGTTTTAATTTGAAGTCGATAACATTACTAAATTAAAACGTCGTTTTTCAAATTGAAATATCTATGAGCAGTGGTCGCTTTTCTATTTTGACGAATTCAAGTAACAGTTTGCTCATTTGTCACCTTATACTTAAAAAATCAATTCGTAAGCTTTTCTTCTATGAATTATAACTTGATTTCCAAGAAATCGTTGTGTGTTTCCGTAGTTGGTACCTATTTGTTTCATACGACGTTGATATATCGAATACGATAGTAGATTTCCGATTGGGGTGTGATAGTGACACTGGGGCAGGATAAATCGTTTGCGAATACGAATACGGAATAGTAAAATCGATGAATCGAAAATCGAGTGTTTAATCTTAATCATACGTGAACAATTTTTAACACTTACTTACTGAGAGTAATTTAAAACGACAATTTTTTTAGATATGCCTTAATTATTGATACGTGCACTAAGCTATGATTTTGGCTTTTTACCATTAAATAGACCTGTTCCTTACAATGTGTTTAATATATTTATGTCCGGTTTCCCAGCTACTTTTAACCATTCGTTAGTGTTTATCGCTTGATAACTTCATGGCGTTTCCGAATTACGTAATTTGAGTTTTACTCCAAAACTTAGTTTAAACTGACACTAATGAATCACTAGATAGTGAAAAAATAAATGAAAACTTCAGCAACTCAGCATTATGGGTACGTCTGAAGCAATGGTCCATGTCCAAAAAAGATTACTCTATTTTCTTCGTCGTTCCTTTTAAAAGTTTTAAAAGAAAAATGCATACCTACGTATACCGAGTCTTAAACCAGTCTTATTGAGGTCGTGAATTCGTCCCAGATATACAAATCTTGTTGCAAATGTCATTGGCGATGATATCTGCCCACTCGGTCAGCGCTCGCCCACAGTAAGGGCCGGTAAGGTCGTTGTATATTCCTTACATTTCTCTCGCTTATCCTTGATGGGTATTGCAGCCTGCGCACACCTTAGACTAAACTGTCGCCCAACTGTTTAATCTCGCTTTGATTCCTATGAGCTTATATGGTGGGCACACTAATCGATTTTTAGTTGTACAACTAAACAGTATTTGGCTGCGAAACAATCGACACTCGCACAACGGTTGTGCGATAGTTAAGTCAAAAGTGAACGCGCGCACTTATTGTTTGGGTATTCCTTTGTTTTAAATTAACATGCATAGTGTCCGTAATTTTTCACAGCCGAAAATACTTTTACAAATATCGTATGTCTTTCTTTGTGGCGGAAAACGAAGATTGACAGGTTTTTCAACGCAAAATCTCTTTGAGATGACATTTTTCAGGGTCTAAGTCTAGTTTTTGTTTCATGTCTCTAAGAAGATGTAATTTTTTATTGTATTTCATACTATTATTTTGCTTTTTATTATTTTGTAACATACCATAGTATCAATATTGTTGTTAATGTTCTGTTTTGTTGTTACAATATGTAATTTCATGTTATTGACTTGTTTTTAATGAAAACATAATAATTTTCGAAAGTTGTTCTGTGAAACATTCAGGTTCATTAAAACGGCAATAAGCGATATATTAAAAAGTTGTCACGTGCTCGCCAAATGCAATTTGTTTTTATATCGCATTGAATGAGCCTTACAGCGTTGCACATATTTTTAAATTTTTCAACTCAACGTTTGTTTTTGAATGGAGTTTCTTTTACCTTTGAAAAGGAAATGCGATACTTACATCAGTAAATAGACCCCTAATATTATAATTTGATATTTACTTTACTGACGTTAGTTGCATAAAGCATTAAATTTATTTTGTATATTTCCACTATTGCAATGTGTCCATAAATTATTTCCATGCGAAATGGCAACTTAAATTTAACGACCGTCTCCATTAATATAAAAAAGGGGCCTATAAATATAGAGAGTGATCTAAATGGACATTTTCAAGGCTTTTGTGTGTGACGGACCTTACAAAGTCGTGAGCTAAAGACCGCGTAGAGGCGGCGCCGAGCCTTGGCCGTACACATTCACCGATGCGATTGGCTCATTTAATACGATCGCCTCCAAATAAACACTTTTTTATCATATAATGAAATAGGGCTGCTGGTTATTCCATTGTTGACGCAACTTGTAACAGTTTACGACTGAAATCAATAATCGATACTTAGATCGATCTCAGCAAGAAAAAAGTAGGAACAAAAGAAAATTGTACGTCTTCTGAACAATAGATGTGATTTTTCGATTTATATTTCAGCTGGCGCAAATGTAATTGGTCTAAATATGAACCAAATTGTTTTAAATTTAAGAGAAATAAGTTTGAGATCGGGCAACTATTTAAATTGTAAAACAATAAAAAAGCAAAATAAATGAAGTAGGTACAAAATATAGTCCTTTAAAATATCTTTTAGTAATAATTTATCCAGACACCTCACGATTCTTCTATAAATCTTTTGTTTTTATAAAAAGTAGGAGGAATGGTTTTTTAAATTGACATTTACTTTTTTAATTTATTTCTTTTGACTTGCATTTAAAGCGTGTCGACATTGAAACTAGATTGAAAACTTCGTTTTTCGTCCTTTGGCCATATTTAAATCTGTGTTACATTGTACCAGTACCGAATTACGACTGGTACAATGTAACGCATAATAGCACAAACATTGAATTCTACAAGTTTACATTTTTCCAGTTGCTTTCCAGTGAGGGATTCGATCACTGGACTGGAATAATGTAAACCTGTCATAAGGACAAATGATGGGGTGCATAAATACATTTAATTACAGATAATTAATTCTAAAATTTATAACGAATAGCGGTTAACGATAATAATCAGCATTGTGTTTGTTAAAAATATGCGAATTACCTCGAAATTAATTCTATAAAAACTGTTGCGAAACGCTTCATAACTTATGTAATAGCTAAGACATTTTCACACGCTATTAGCTTTATGCTACAGATTAAAAATAAAAACTTCATGCATGCGTTGAAAGAATAAATACGATTTGATATTTACGATATCTTTTTGTGACACGAAAGGTTTTTATTAAAAAAAATAATAAAAAAAAATCAAATAGAAGTATATTTCTTTAAATAAAGCATGTTTTTATTTATCCAAGGCTTAGAGCGAGCGCACACCTGAAACTTTACAATTACAGCACCGTTTAGTCTTGCTTTGATTCCTATGAGCTTGTATAGAGGTGCGCACATTATAAGATTTTTAGTTGTGCAACTAAACAGTTGTATTCGCTTCGAAACAATTGACAGTCGCACAACAGTTGGCCGATAGTTTAGCCAAGAGTGTGAGCTCGCTGTTAATGTGTAACAAAATATTTACTTCACAAATATAACAATTGAAACTTAATTATTTTTTATATCAAAACAATTGATTCATCATCTCCCCTGCCTTATCCTACTCCCGTGGGGTCGGTGCACCGGGTTTTCGTCCTCCAAAGCACTCTATCATCCATCATCTGTCTTGTTTTGGCTTACTTATTTATATCAGAACAATTGACTGCTCTAATAAGAGATATAAGAAAAACATTTGAACTATCGCAACATTATGTTAAATATGCACCAAACGAATACATAATGTAACTTTCTTCTAAAGCTCTCACTTATTATAATATTCTAATATGTATTGTGATTTGTTTTCTGCAACTTTCCTTATACTTATATAAACATTAACATTGTTATGATGTTGTTTTATAAGATGACTAGCTGATCCCGTGCGGGTTCATCCGCATGAAATTATTTTATTGTTTACATTTGTCAAATTCTCCATTGAATGTCAAAATTACCGCGATAACCTTGCTTCCTTAATGTTGACAACTCGTAGTCTACAGTCCCTTTCCTACATAGAGGTTTTTTCCAATTTATTTACCCCCTAAGTTTAATAGCGTAAAATATAAAGGCTAAAGCATGTCGTAAATTTAGGACTTTTTATTAAAGAAAGCTTTATTAAAAAATATGCTGTGATTGCTGACATCCTACGCCACGAAGTATTGTGTGTTTACACATTATTATTTTAGTATAGAAGTATAGACAACGTCATAGAAATTAAATTACGTGTTAGATAAGCGATGAGACAACGGTCAATCGACAATTAAATCTAATATCGTCATCATTCTTTAATAACAACTAACATTTCCAATAAAAAATAATTATTTAACACGTTACCGAATTAAATTTAGATAACTACAAGAATTACTTCATCTATTTAAATCCAAAACCTTCGAACAAATTGTCTTATTTACTCAATACGTAATATACACGCAAAAACAATTGCACCATAACGGATTGCTGCAAGAAAGCGATCACAGTAACGACTGAAAGTATATCAACAAAGATTGATTTCAGTTTGTGCCTACTTTTTATTCGCAATCAGTTTCGTAATGAAAATCAATTGCTGTCACTGGAGTGGCAGAATTTATACAGTTGTTTACATCAAAACCCACTTGCGGTCAGTTTTATCGGGGCCATATTACCTTATTAATTCGAATGAATTGTGTCTTATTACAACGTGACTAAGCGAATGATGCAACTCTGATTATTTATCTTTTCGCACCTTTTTTGCAAGTAAGTGTACAGAGCCGATTGTTGGATAAGACAATGGTAAAATCAGTTGGACAGTATCGTTCGGGTTTCGAAAGTGACCGTAATTTGTATGGAAATTGTGAGTGCCTTACGTGATGTCCTAGAGACCTTGTTACATGTTTTGACTTTTGCGTACATTTCTATGTTTTGTTATGAAATTACATAGCCTTTGTTTAAATTACCATTAATATTATGACGTTACAAATATCGAAGTTTTAGGGTTTAATTTTTTTCCATGTAATAGAAACACACGGTTGCAAAAAAAGGTTTTATTTATAACAAATTAGGTTTCACCCGCGTTACAAGAAATCTAGGTATAGTTAGTCTGCTAAGCATCAATTTCGACAGATTCACAAGTATTTTCACCCCACCTTGATTGCGGTATTCATAGAGAGTGTCGTTCTCGTAAATTTTACTGTACTGAATTTTTTGTACTACTTAGAATCCTTCAAGACGAAAACGAATTTTTTATATAACTGAACCCATCCTCTCTAGTGAACACTTTGGATCGATTGTCCTTACTTTATGATACAAACACAGTAAGCATTGTATTGCCAAAAAGATGTCTAAAATCATACATTTCTAAGTTAATTTGCATAACGGTTACATTGCATTTAATTGAACTCAAACTTGTATCTATTTAACAGTTGAAAGCATCGAACGGCGGAATGTATTCGGTTTAAACCGATTTAAAACATTAAAAACGTTAAATCGGCTTTAGCGTGCGTGAGTCTAACAAACCGTGTAATTGTACTGCAAAAAGTATTTTAGTGTTGTTAGCTTCGTGCCGTATGATCTGAACGCGCCGCTTGTGTACCATCTATATGTATTGACCCGTGAACGGTATCTTTTTATGTTATTGAATGTTTTGAGCCAAATGTATCTACGTTTTGATCCACTTTGTTGTTAAAGGCTATTGAATTTGTAATACAAATCTACATTGAGATTTAACAGATATTTTAGTTATCAACAAAATGTTAATAATAAGAGTTAGACTATTATTGAAATTATAGTACAATAAAATTAAGCAAAGGTCATGCATTTGAGGTGTCTATAGTAAGAAGTTTTTATGGCAATTAACTTGCATTTGAACACGTTCGAAATGCCAAATAAAATAAAGTAATGTAACATGTTTTAAATAGCATAATAATCAAAAGTTTATGCAGATGCACTTTTTACATTACTTTGTACAGTTCTGTCAAGCTTACTTGATAAGATCGAAGGAAGCGGATGCGGCAAGTATAAAAGGTTCTCAAAACACATTCACTTGGTAGCTCTTGATAATATAAATTTGTTTATAGAACGTTTCTCCCCTTTCAAGGTCATTTAATTGTTATTTAAGCAGTAAATTTCTTGTAAAAAATGACTATTAGTGAGAAATTAACGATAAATCGATACAATAATCGTACAACCAGTTAATTGTTATGCCAGTGATATTGAAATAAAGTGTCGGTGTTTATTTTCATAAAAGCTAAAAGCGCATGTTAACGCGATACCACCGTGCGACAGTAATCCGCGACTTTTTGCCTATACGAGTTCGTTGCGCAACGCGGTGAAATTTCGAAAGCAATATGCGTAAATAATTGGCTTTCTATATGCGATTTATTCAATACCACTTTTCTATCGTGTGATTTTAAAACCCATTATTCTCGCTTGTTTTTGGGGTTTGTATCGAAATGTTTAGATCGGTTGAAGTATACTATCATACTAATATTATAATTGCGAAAGTTAAGTGGATGGATGGATGTTTGTTAGAGTTTGTAGCCTAAACGGCTGAACGGATTTCGATGAAATTTGGTACAGATCTCGATGATAGTCTGTAAGAACACGTAGGCTATCTATTTTTGATTTTTTTTTAATTCCACGCGGAAGGAGTCGCCGGCGAAAACTAGTACTAACTAAAGTAACAAATGACACGATGCTGATAATCTGCTGTCAAAAACAAGTGGAATCGAGAAAATCTCTAGAGATATTTATTTTTGAGCTAAAGATTGAAGCTGATTGATTTCGTTTTTTTGATTTAAAAAAATAAAAATTTAGTTAGTTTTTTTTAATTCCAGGATTACAAAAATCCATCCTAGCATTTAAATCTTCCGTTGCTACTAATGCCTCTTTCTTCTTCTATACTAAACTATCAGATTTAAACTAGACTTTGATATTGTATCAATTCTGTTAAAATAAAATGAATTAGCTCCCGTACGTAGTAGAGTTACATCACATCAGCAAGTTATTTCCTCGCCGCGACAAATCGTAAATTGATTGTAACTGTTTATAATGCGATACGGAATCGATTAATTTTGATACTTGACCATTTGTACCGTGGTAACGTGACGGAATCAGGTTTAATATCGAAAACTTCAGAATAAAATGTTGTTTAGGAAATACAACTGTTCTAAAATCGTTACTGTACTTCTTAATTGTACTATTGGTACGAGTTGGTCTCCACCAAGAATTACTTGTCGTTATAAGTCTATTTGTAAAATCTTATATTTCTTAACCGTTGCAATTTATATTTTAAGCTTATGTTATGAAAATTCATTAATTAGTTTTGGAATTCGGTTTGAATAGGAACCGTGCACATCAGAATCTTTGCATCGAATGAATCGAATATTTTAGCAACTAATTCAGAAAATACACGACTATTTCGCATTTCGTATTAACTTCCTTGTGCAAATTACTTTACTAGAAGATATCACAAATATGGCGTTTGTCCAAACATAGTGTACTATGACGTCATACGACTGTAAAAGGTCAAATGTAAGCAGTCAACGTCATAAATGTAAACGACTAAAATAAGCAACACTAGCAGATGGTTAATGTAAATAAATCTCATCGAAAATTAGGCATGTTTTAACTGTTTTTATACACTTCTATACATTAGAGCATAATCTCAACGTAATAGTGACTGCTGAACCATTAATTCTAGTTGAAACTATAAAACATGTTTGCAATCAAGTACAAAGTACACAGTAGTTACAGGTTCTAACATGGTGAATTCCCTTACCTTAACTAAATAACGGCCCGTGCCTAGACCCCTGAGGGAGCCCTCGAGCCTTATACTCATAAACGAGGTTTAGACTAAGCGCCACCTATGCTCGGCCACCTCAAGCTCGGTGAATCTGTAAATGCCTCTGCAAGGCAAATAGTGGCATTTCAGTCAAAAGAAAAAAATCCCTTACTTCTAACGTTAGTGTTTTGTTTTAACTTCCGTAAAGGTTGGCATGTAAATTTGAGTCGCATAATTCTGTGACCCTGGTAACTTTAGTGTGAAGACAGATGTACCAACCACACGCAAGCATACCATAAGATTAGAATACACGAATCGGATTGCCTTTGTAGCATATTTTCACGCTTCAGCGCATTCGTGAGTTTGTGCATTCTTGAGTCCGTGTATGCTTGAGTCTGCGCTTGCTTGAGTATACGTAGACTGAGTTGCGTCCCGTCTATGCTCAGGCATCTCGCGCGTGAACATTTTTCGCTTTACAACTTTATTTGCTTCCGTATTCGCTCTGAGTCGACACATTCCTTACGTTTTACGGTAAATGTATACGCATTTCGGTATTCAATTAAACCTCTAATGATTCGATCAGTTAATTCTATTACTAGCTGTGTTCTGACGTTTAAGATTTTTAAACCTTTTCCTTAAAATAAACTACTTATTATTCAGGTAAAAATAGCAAATAAATGTTTGTTAACGTCTGTTAATATTTTTTTTTATAATATAAGGTGGCAAACGAGCAAGCGGCTATCTGAATCCACCTAAATGAAAAGCGACCGCTTCCCATAAGCATCCGCAATTGCAGATGCGTTGCCTACCCTTAATTGACGGAGGACTAAGAGGATTAAGAGGACATTTCCCCTTCTTATGCGTCTCATCCACCGTCAAATCCACTTTTCCTTCCCATCCTTTCCTATTAAGAAAAAGGTGGAAGGGAAAGATTGCTTCCACTTCACGCCTGTTAACAATAATTATTCCTTATTGCATTAGTCAGTTAGAATATGAGGAGTAAAAAAAATATATTGCACAGTCGATGAAATCATGTTCAGTTTAGGGAAGGTGGTTACTTTCATTTATATTGAATGTTAACACGTGAGTAAAATGTATTGCGTATAGTTGTGTATAGCATTTATGGTCGTAAACTGGTCCATTGTACTGACTTGACTCTTGAAGTGCAGCATCCTAAAACGTCGTAACAGTAATAAAGTACAAACGAAATTCAACCTTAAGATTGTAGAATAGAAATGGATGTTGTTTGTTTCAGTATTGATAAAAGTAAATGCTAATCGCTTTATTCTGTCTGTAGGTTCGAACCAAATGAACTGTCACTTATTTAACTAAGTTTAAAAGACAGGTTAAGTTTCTAATGTCAGGTCCTATTCTTTTTTTATTTATTTGCTATTGTTAAGAGTCGTTTCAAGTTCAGGAATTCGATTTGTTTAATTATACGTTTGTTAACGTTAAAAATCTATGAACAAAACTAACGGTATTTCCTGTTTGAATTAATTTTGCTTCGATTTTAAATGGAATCAGAGATTTTGTATTAAGAGTAATTATGATTGTGGTATTTGAGATCATCATGCTTGGTGATTTTACAATGGTTTTATATGTAACTGAACTTCCGAGAATGTAATTGTCGAAAGGTTAGTAACCTTTAGTTTATTCTCAGTTAAACTAAAATTAAAATAGAATATAGTTTTTGAATAACATAAGTAATAATTACCTGATTCCTACATCTTTTGATACTAACATAATATTAAATCTTAGAGCGGACGCACATCTTTGACAGTTTAAAACAATTGAATTGGCGGCGAAACACTCGACAATCGCACAACTGTCCTCCGATAGCTTAGTCAAAGGTGTGCGCTAATGTTATTTGAAATCTCTTAACAAACGACTTCAATGCCACTGACACGTCTCTAAACGTTTCGATGCGTAAACAACACACGTGTAAAAACAGGTGTAATACTTGTGTGCACAAACACACGTAAACAAGTCGTCTCTATATGGAATATGTGAAAACGTTGCGTGCGATACGAGATTTCTTTTAACATTCAAGGAGAGATACTGAACAGCCCATGATGTCGTAAATCCATTCATATGTCTTTTGGATACGGCCTCGTGAGTTTATGTTTTGTTATTTTATGAATAAAACAAATTTAATATGTTATCTCGTTTCTAAAATAATATTAAATTAGCTACTGTGTTTTTTAAGAACAACATGTTTCAAAGATAAAGTAAACTTTTAAAGAAATTCTACAACACAGCTTGTAAATTAGCAGACTAAAGTCATATACTAAATGTTACTATTAATAAATTATTACTTAAACACTTTTAGTAGAATACTAGCTTAGCCCGCGACTCCCTCCGCGTGGAATGAAAAAACAAAAGTAACCTCTACATCCATGTAAAAATTCATCGCTATCCGTTCAGTCGTTTAAGCAGCAAACTTTAAAAAAACATCCATACGTCAAAATTTCAAAATTTTCGCATTTATATTTTAGTAAGATAAGATTACTAATACCTAATTTTCCAAACAGCAATACACCATAGTCTTCTTACAAAAAACAATATAGAAATAATAGCAAGTAACCTGTTATATAGTTTGCGTAGCGCCTTTTATACGCACGACAATATTACAAGCTTAATTTAGCTCATAATGGCGTGCACGCAGTATGGGAACGTCGGGCATTATCAATGCTTATAGACAATATTGCACAGCGATAATACTCCATGACACAATTATACTCAACCACACCGTACGATTGTGTTACTAAGAAATGTAATAGCTCTAACAAATACAGCTAAGAACCTTGTTTAAAAACGGATAAATTTAGTCATTTGATATCATATTTCACACTAATGTGATTTATGAAAGATTAGATAGATGGATGTATGATTTTTTTATAGTATGTAGCCTAAACGGCTGAACACATCTTGATGCAATTTAGATGTAGAGGATAGTTTGGAAGAACGAACGGAGTCGCTGACGAAAGGTTGTTAACATTATTTGTTTGGAATCTTGTGTAATACCAGAGTGATTTACGAAGATCGTTTTTGTTACGTTATATAAAGAAAAGGTAAAAAAACTTATACCAAATTTAATCGAGATTCGTTCGCGCAGTAAACTCCAACAAACATCCATCCATGGGCATATGATTTGTGGTTCAGTGGGGCCATGGGTGGTCGTGTTAGACTGTAGATGAAACATACATCCATCCATATAATTTTTCTCATTTATAGTAGTAAGATTGTCTTGTATTTAGTTATTAAGAAGCGAGCTTGCTTTAATATTTATTGTCAGAAGGTTAGCCTTCGATTATTGTACATTACAGCTGACTCGTTTTTACCCTTATCTGGTAATTGGTGGATATCAACATGTATTTATAGATAATTGAAAATGTTCAACTATGTGTTATGAAGGATAATTAACTATATTTACAAACGCGAGTGTTGTGTAACGAATCTTACATGTTATTAACATCTGAAGTTGATCTAATGCTGTTTTAAATCCCTGGTTCAATCAGGATTAAATAGGGGTTATGAATTAGCGTCAACGGCTTAAAGTAATTGATACCGTGTATTTATGTTGGCTGCCAAGTGTTGTTTTATTATGGAGCAATTGTCTAACCCTCGTGTTCAGTTTATGTTGGCAATGATTACGGGAAATCTAGGCTTAATTATTTTAAGTGTCCCTTATAAGATTCTGTGTGTAGAGAATTATGGATTTTGGAATTATGAGTTTATCAAATATCGAAATTATTTTGTGTGATAGTTGTATCTCTTTGCAATAACGTTTTTATTAGGTCCTAATGTTTGTTCTACGTTTTACCTGTATTAGGTTTCTTAACATAATTGCTACAAAATTTCTAATCAGTTTATGCTGATGTTTGATGCTTTAACCTATACTCGTAGCTTGGTGTTTATTAGTCCTATTAACTTGGGAATCATTATGATCATCAGTTTACGTAAGGTTTCTTACTCGACTGCTTCTACTGCAAAACATTGCACTTTGTTGGGTGTTGTGAAAGGTAAAATTACAGTTTAAGTGACAGAAAAACGTTCTTAGACTTTTTTGGTTTGTTTCAATTATTTTTTTAATTTAAAAGTTATCTAGTAATGTTAATATTATGATAGATAATTTTGGAATTGTACATACAAAGGTTTTAGCCTAATTGGCTCCACAATGTTTTACTAACGTAGAAAATAATAATTTACTAATATATGTTGTAAAAATTTACGTGTTAAATATTTCCAATTTAATGATTTATATCTAAATGATATTCTGGAATTATCTCCGTCGACATTAGCGCTCCGCGTAACTTCCTCGGACGGAATAAAAGAGAAACTATGATAAAAAACTTATCGAGGTTCGCTCGCGTTGGAATCTAGACTTTGGCGGTCCATTCAGTTGTAACTGTTCCGTTATTTCTTTTTATTATCTGTGCCTGCTTTTATCTGTGACTATGTAACGATATGAACGTCAAAATATTTATAATCTATGGTTTTCAAATTTCGTTTCATCTTGAAACAAACAGTTACGCTTTTAACTCTTTGATTATTTCTTAGTATATAATAACAACTGGGGTTTAAAATATTAATTAAAAAAAAGAAAAAAAATGAATGACACATTTTGATAACCAGTTTACATTAAATTTAAATAATCATTTAATACGTTTTAAATAATCTTTCATGATTATAATATTTTCATGAACATTATAGCCAACTATAACAAAGGGCGGCTTAATGTATGAAGCATTATGTATCAATTAACTCGAGCTATTGTGATACATTATTAACAATGTAGAAGCACAATACATAATTACAAATATCTATGTTGAAACAGTATACAATTAAGTCGAACTGAGCAATGCCCATAATATGGAGCCCTTAGCTTTTTGATTAACACACATAATAATAACTAGCTATTGCTCGCGACTTCGTCCACCTGAAACCAAAAAAAATGTAAAAAAGCCTATGCTATTCATCAATAACATAGTTTATAATGGGTAAGGATTTTTTGAAATATGACCAGTAGATTTTGAGTTCTTTCAATATGTACAAAAATCTAAAAATACAAATCTTTCCTGTTTATTATATTAGTATAGTATGTTACCTAAAATTTAATGTTTAATTACATAGGAATTCAATCTTTAAACACCAACAGAAAGTGTTTAAGCGTGAAAAGAAATTACATTAACCAAACGTTTTAACGATTCAATGAAGCAAAGCTGCATATTGAACAAAATTGTTAGTTTCAAGTTCAATGGAAAATAGATCTAATGGCATTGAACATAAGACTGAATTCGATGGTAAATTATCTTTGTATTCGCAATGCAGACGACAGATGTTTTCGAAATGCCACTCGAAGTGGAAAATTGTTAGATTTCGTATCGGGGTCAGTGTCCGGTGACGTCGTATCGAGATTGCTCTCTGAATCTCTATCGTTAAAGACAAAAGATGTCAATAGCCGGTGGTCGAACGAAACTAGACCAATTGTTTGGGAGAGACAAAATGAATAATGTTTACTTATTACATAAATTTAGGTTATTTTATGTAGAGAAATACTCTCCATAGAAAACTAAAATAACTATTAAAATAAATTAACATCTGTCAGAATGTGAGAGGGCCTTACAAAGCCTAGTGTTTTATATTTCTTCTTTCTATGGATTCAGTCGCTTGCAAAAACAACTTTTGGAACATCCATAATTTGTAAGGGCAGCAAAATTATCTACTTCTTCCTACTAACTACTACTAACCTGATTGTAAACACAATTAATAGTTTCATTCATAGAAAACATTCCATCGTTTGACGGAAATGGTCCTTAATTAAAAATAACATATCTAATGACGTATACACGTTTGTTTTGAATTAGTTCGTGAGACCATACAATTGTCTATCAAACAATGTGACGCAACGCTTTGTTCCATAAGTCAAGGACCTCGCCTTGTGTTTTAATCGACCATTTCCAGTTTCTCGAAACGTGTATAGAATTATTCCCTTCCTTCGATCTTATCTATAGCTATTAAGATTTCAAAACATAGTAATCCGTAGTCACGAATACCGTTTGAGATATTTAGTGCGGCCGTGACGACTTTGGAAATGGAGAACATCTATCTTTACTACACCTTTTCATAATACTAGAAAAAAAAACGACTTCTATCAAAAAACAAACGAAAGCGATGTACGAAGACTTGAAAGAACTTAAAAGTACTGGTAATTTTTGTTACCAATATACCATTTGCATTTGTCTGTATAAAATGTTGATATACTTAAAATAATGATAAAGTTTTTAATAATTCAAGGTAATAAAATAAGCAAGGTTATTCCGAGGTCCCCGTTCGCAACATGAGACAGATCTCGCCGATAACCTAGACTACCAGTTTAAAGATCCGGCTGTGGTTTAGGTGTCAATGTCTTGAATTGTTTGCTCTTTGTTCATATAATTTACTCTTTGACGCATATGTATTGAATAACAAAATGAATAAAAAACGTCCTGAATCAAATGACATCTAAATTTTTATTTTTTAAAGAATTTGTTGTTATTAAAAATACAGTATGAAGTACAACATAACGGGTTATCCCCAACCGTCACCCCGATCCGTCCCCGCGTGGGGACAAATGAGAATAAAAAGTTTCACCCGTCCCACCGTTTAGTACCACTATCACCAATAAAGTGACAGATGAAACCGTTAACCAAGAAAATAAGTTCCAACCGTCCCCTCGTCGCAAAATGTGGGACGGATGAAACATTCTACTCTCATCTGTCCCCACATGGGGACAGAGCGGGCAGACGGTTGGGAATAATCCAACATAACTGAATTATCATCTTGTTTTACATGTCTTATGAAAATTTGAATTAAGCTGACAGTTTAGCATTTCTTTTGACCAGTTACAATTGCAAGAATGCCAGTTTAATGGAGGATCCGATCTCACCTTCCACAACCGCGTGGCTTTCGCGCAACTTCCTGCCACCCAACCACATACAACCGACTTCTATAACGATTTGTCTTTGTTACTATTTGTCTTGGCACCTATTATTTCGGAAATACCTATGTATATCTCAAGAAGAATATAACATTTGTTACAAGCTGTGGTTCGCGACTTCGTCTACAAGAAATACAAAAATGTAGTCTATGTTATCTAACGATAATGTAGCTTTCTAATGGTGAAAGAATTTTTTGAATCAGCCTAGTAGTTTTTGATTTATTTCAATACATGCAAATTTTTCTTTCTATGTATAATTTAGGATACAACTGTACTGCCGTCCAAACGCATTATAAATCGCATTCGGGTAAAATTTTATTCATCTGGCGCCTTCATGCGATATATAGACATCGTATAGTTTGAATTTTGTAATAAACTTTTGACATTAAACCAATGATTTTAAGAGAAAAGTGTTACTTGAGATTTAATAGCGTAAATGAACCAAGTGAAAGATTTACTGCAGTTAAAGAACTTTTTTTTCGAAAAAATACAAAATGTCGTATGTCTGTAAAGTTTTCCGAGAAAAAAATTTGTAAAAGTTTGAACGAGTTCTTTTTAAAATGTAGAGTCTAGCATTCTCTGGTAACGACCTCTGGCGTCACGCCTCACTAATTCCTGTAATAAGATCGCCCCGATACACGCCGCTCGCTGGAAATCTAGATTTACACTAACGTTAGGGTTGTCGACTCTCTAATCTCCAATAAAACTTTCGGTATCATCTCATCTATTCACTTAAGATGAGTCTGATTTCCTTTTACTTCATCTATACTAGTATTAAGAGAAAAGATTTGTATTTTTGTCTGTATTGAAATAATTCCAAAACTTCTGGGTTGTTCCAAAAATCTTTAACCAATAAAAAACTACTTTATCAGTGAGTAACATATATTTCTTAACATTATTGAATTTCAAAAATTATAAATATACTATGAGTTGTTGGTTAATATGAACGAAGAAAGAAATCAAGACTTAAAAATGAAATCTTGTCAAAAAAACATCACAGAAAGCCATCGTTAATTTCACGAAAGCTTTATTTCTAAACTATCATGTATTACGATTAATAATAAAACAAATTAGAATAAACATATTAAATCAGCATTTGTATATTTCTTAACATTTAGAGTACATTTTATAAACATAACCGAGATTCATCGGTGAATTAACTTTATTTACATAGTCACAGCGAAGCAACTTATGTTTATGCATACACAACACCACTTCCATTTCTTCCTTTATAAATATCTCAACAGTTATTCGTAATTGTTTAATAGTGTAACATAAAACGTCAAATACTCCAGCATTTAATTTTATACTAATGTTATAAATGCGATAGTTTAGATGGATGGATGGATATTGAGTCTGTAGCCTAAACAGTTGAACGGATTTCGATGAAATTTGGCATGGACGTACATAGATGATAGACTAGAAGAACACATACTCACTTTTTTTTAAGTACACGCGGCCCGTGTCGCAGACAAAAGTAAGTTATTACTAGCTTTCGCCCGCGACTTCGTGCGTGGGATTAAAAAAATAAAAAAGTAGTCTATGTGTTCTTCCAGACTATGTTCCACTTCGATGCCAAATTTCATCTTAGATACGTTCTGCCGTTTTGACTACAAACTCTAACAAACATCTATCCATCCATCGAAACTTTCGCATTTAAAATATTAGTAACTATGATTATAAAGTCCAAAGAATTACAACTTAAACGTTTTATAGTGTCGTAATACAATTACAAGTTGACATTTGCAAAATGTACTCATCTAATTAGTGAAATAACCACTGAGCCGTGTAAGCCAGAGGTTACTCAACCTAAGCCTTTATCTCGTTTCCGTGTCGTCAATCAACACAAGATTCTCATTTGTCGTGAGAAAAAGGAAGCCATCTTGACTTTCACCCGCCATTAACGGTTCTATGTTTACTTTTTCGCGTTCAAGTATTTGTTTGACAATTGTTTCTTGTTAGAATTTTTTTTGGAATGACACTTCAACGCTTTCTGTTGTTCACTTTGTAAAGGTTTTAGTTTGTACTAAAGGGAATAACCGTTTAATAAATAGAAATAAAAAAGCCTCTATATTCCTACATAGTGATTATAATTTACATTACAATTTTTCTTTTAATTAACTACTTAATTAGACATTTAAAAATTCTATGTAATAGATCGATGGATGTAAATTACATTAAAAGTAAGTAGACTAGTTGGTATTTTTTATTACGTCTTAGTTGCGGGTACCTCTCTGCGAGTAAAGGCCTCTTCCAAAGCCAGCCAGTTTTCTCTTGATTTTGCGAATTCGATCCACTGTGGTCTTACTGTTTTCTTTACATGTTCTTATCTATTATAAGGTCCCACTCTCTTTTGTTTTCCTTGAGGTTCTTTCGTAGTAATTCTTTTAGGAAAATAAAACATCTCGACAATCTGTAGATCGATATTTAATCTGTGTAATCTAAGATTTCGTACAAGCTCTATTAGGAGGTTGGCATTTACTTTTTAGTTTGTCTTCCTTTTATATGTCTTATTGCAATAAGTTAACGTAATGTCTACTAAGTAATTTTTAAACTGTACAATCTGGTAAATTGTGTGAGTAATTGATTTCGCATATGTATGTAACGACATCGGTAAAAACAACAAAATTTCGACGGAAAGCCTTATAAACGGTAGATACTTTATCGGTTATAATAATTGTCAGTTTTGACTAATAAAGAAACCATTTAATGATAAAACAAATTATTAGAAATAAATGGTATTTTAATAATGTTTACACTTAGGGACTAGCCCACCACTGGCTGGTAGCTCCGATAGCTTAAAAATAAGTCAGATAAGGGAACAAAATCAGATATTTCCATCATTTACACGTTGGATTGTTATCAGACAATTTACAATTTGGTGGGACAGGCCAATACTGCAGCTATCTAATGCTTATTCTATTCACCACAATTCGTTAGATTCTTGGACATACGGTAATTTCTAAATATATCCTTGTATTGTATTGATCTTCAAAGAGGGCGATGGTACGTGTGTGACCGGCGACGAATACGCAATCAACGAAACGACAACGGCCGCGAATAGAAAGCACGTGAAACTTATCGCACGGATTAAATTTGGTTAAATAGTCAACGAAAGTGCTTTTCTTTTGAGTACAATGCAGTTGATAATTCATATATCTTCGCCTATTAAAAGTATACAGACCTTATTATAGACTTGTATCGTTACTTTACTTACGAGATTCTTATTTTTCACAACGGTTACTAAATTTTAAAGAAAGATTTCCTGTCTGATTACACAGTATACATTTATAATTCTATTCTAATATTGTAAAGAGGATTTTTATTTTTTGAAATAACTCAAAAATTACTGGGCCATATAAAAACATTAAAAAGCTACGTTGTCATTGAGTAACATAGACTATATTTTGTATTCTAATAAGACTAAACTAAGACATAAATTTGACCTTACCTCAAATAGGAAAAACAAGACGAAGATATCTCAAGCGTGTTTATCGTCAGTTAAAAACCATTATAAAATAACGTATATTTATGAAGCATGCATTTAGGTTAATGCATTATGTTTATCTAAACATAGGTGCAAACGAATTAACAATACATGTTGATCCATCGAGTCTGTAATCACGTCTAACACATGAATAATTAACAAGCTGACACAACGAACACCGACACGTGTCTAATTCCATTGAAAGCCCGATCGCGTGGTTTTATCAGTGTCCACAATTACATCATGAGATTTGACGCTCCTCGTTTAAACAGTGCTAATGCGTTATTGTTTTGTTAATAGTTTAGGATTAAGAGATTAGATACATGTAATTTTGTTAACAAACAAACGTTTATTTCGTTTTCTAAAACTTTCATGCCATGTTTTACTTCTTACGGGTATATTACTCGTATAAGTGCAAAGTTTGTGTGTTAGATTGTGACATCTAAATTGCTGAATGGATCTCGATGAAATTTGCCATTGATGTGAAGCATGGCCTGGAAGAACACATCGGGTACTTACTTTTGTATTTATTTTTAATACGTAGCGGACAGAGTCGCGGGCAAAAGCTAGTGTTTTAAACATTATGGACAATATAAAAAATCTATAACAATACTATTTTAAATTAAATTCTTTGAATTAAACTAAATACAATTAATTGTAACTACACAATTTCTTAGCGTGCATTGGTTATCGTTCATTCAATACATAGTGGATACATTTTTAATTTTATGTACTGGAGTTTTGTGTAGAGATATAATATCTCTATTACTCACATTACAAGATGTAAAGTAATTTAAGCGATATACATATATGCATTTATGTATGCCGACACTAAAGATATTAAAAGAAGGCAAAGAACTTTGACGTCTTCTTACGAAGTTCCGACGCAAACTTCTCAAAGCATGTGCTATAGCTTCTGAAATTTGAATTTATTAAGTAATTTGGATAAACTTCCTTTAAGATGTTAAAACTTTTCAAAGCATAATACGTTGTTTATTCACATTAATATTATATGTTAACTTTATTACTTACTAAGTAATGTTTAAGTTAAGTTTTTGTGTAACGAATTTTAAAGAGATATAAAGCTGTGGTTACGACTATTGTAATGTAACTAGATATTTTTTTTATCCCGTCAAATGCACTTTTCCTTCCCATCCTTTCCTCTTAAGAAAAGGGTGGAAAGGGAATGGGACTAAAATTAGGCCTCCGGCGCCACACTCATTAGACGAAACGCAGAATTACTCCCACTTCACGCCTGTTTTCTGTGTGGTCGTGGTATTACACCGGGCGAGCCGGTCCATTCTTGCGCAGATGTTAAAGCGGGCTCTACCACTGTATTCCGATTATGTAATTGAAAACTTTATATTGATTTATGTGCACACTATTATTCAAAATCTATAAATACTTTTACAAAGAGGAAAGATTTGTATGTATAAGAATTACTCAAAAACTAATGGGCCGATTTTAAAAATTCTTACACCGTTACACACGTAATTTATCTGTGAATAACATAGGCTATTTTTTTAAAGTCGCGAACAACAGCTAGTACATATAAGTTAACAATATTACCTCAAAGTAAACTGCTTAATTTACGAGAACATTTTTAATTAAGCTAACCGCCGAATTCATATAAAAGTTTTCTAAACACAAAGTGCATTCATTAGTATTTCGTGTGAAAAGGTGGGAGGTAAAGAATTCTTTGGTCGCAGTGACATTTACGGGGAACGTTGTTTTGAATACTAATGAACTACGTTTTACCAACAATTTGAACCCTTTTGAGTTCCTTTTACATGTCATATTACGTTAGAAAAGTTGTTCCTTTTAATTTTTTGTAATTCATTCTAATTAGAATTAATTGAATTAGTTATGTTAAGTTACAAAAACATATATTTGTAGCTCGAATCGAGAAATTTTAATTTTAAACATACCTCTATTTTCAATTAACGATGTCGCTAAAGGTTATTCCACTTAACTAACAATTAAAATGTAATTAAAATATTCATTTAATTGTTGCATTAAGCAATATAAGCAAAGGAATATATCATATTTTTATCTAAAAACATTAAAATCATTAGAAACTTATTGTGTTACAAGCCTCATTAACACGTATTCGTATGACCGTGAAATAAAATATGGTTGGGACGTGAGCGTTACTAAGTCACCGTATCAACTTATTTTTACATAGTATGAAATACAGAGACTTAAATTTAGAAGGAATTTAGACATCGAAGGACTATTAGTGAAATGGTAAAGGAGACGGGATATCATTAGTCGGCTTGAATCCCAGCATTTTGCTCTCAACTAAATCTTACCAGTAAAGATATAAGCTGATAAGTTGACAGTTAATATACTATTAAATTTGTAAAAAATTGTAATCCATATTAATTTTGAATTTATTGATAGATTGTAAACTGTCAAAGGCACATTTTATCTATATCTATATCGATATCTATATCTACATCTACATCTACATCTACATCTACATCTACATCTACATCTACATCTACATCTACATCTACATCTACATCTACATCTACATCTACATCCACATCCACATCCACATCCACATCCACATCTACATCTACATCTACATCTACATCTACATCTACGTCTACATCTACATCTACATCTATAACTGGTATACAAATGAAATATTTGTATTTTTGGACTTTTTTTGCTGTGCCGATTCTTATTCTTTCACCGTTAGAAAGGTAATTAATCTGTGAGTAACATAGGCTATGTTTTTTGTTAATTTTTAATTTCACGGGGGCGAAGTCACGAGCAAAAGCTAGTAGCTAATACTTTACCACTACATTTTAAATTATATTAACCGGTTACAATTTGTTTGGTTTGTCTTACCCAACATTCTGTCCTTTAATTAAAATATTTGTAATGCCTGTGTTTACTCAAGTGCTTTTACATGGCCCTTGTTTGTGGAATGTGCAAATATTGCTCAAAACTTTCCGTCCGAGGATACATTCGAGAAAGGGGAAAACATTTTAAAGTTTGTTACAACATTAAAGAGAATTTAGTTTGAATTGATTTTAATAATTATTAAATTTTTAAAAACTTAGATGTAATTTTAAGTAATGGATTAAGTTGTTCACCTTTTACGATTGTCAATTGTTTCGCAACCCAATCAACTGTTTATTTGCACAACTAAAAATCTCTCACAGGTAGCAAAGCGAGACTAAATAGTTCTGCGATAGTTTAGTCAAAGGCGCACGCTATAAGTAAGCAGAGTAAGTAGACGATGTAACGAACTTGCCTGTTTGACACGGACCTGTTATCCTCATACTAATGAGCATATGAAAAAAGTTTAGAAACATGTCCATTGTTACTTACGTCATACAAAAGAATCGATCTGTTAAAACATTCAGAAATACAACATTTAAAATGGATACGTTCACAAAACGTGTGTGATCTCAGGTGTTTGTACGAGTTTTTATTGTACTCGTAACATTAGAATATTTAACCGACTCTTGTTTGTAGATAAACAATTTAATATTTCATTATTTGGTTCGGAAATTTTGACAGTAGAAAAAAAAATAACTACCCCGAATATGAGAAAATTTCTGAAACTAAACTTATTTTACCAAAAAAATATATAAAATGTTAATCTAGAATGTGTTTCGGTAATTTTTTCTTCTTTAAATATGCATGGGTTTGATTGACAGGGGTTAGTTACGCACTTGTTTTTCCATAGTTATTTATGTAACGTTATGTGCTAACACGTTACGATAATTGTTATAGTTATCCGTTACTCGTTGTCTTAATAATTGGTCTATTGTATATTGTTTTGTAATGTATGAAGTATGAGAAAGTTAGACTTCAGAGTATTTACCGACTTTAGTTTTAGTCGATGTATTTAGTTATTTTGATGGTGTTTCTGTATTTTGTATTCAATGTCATCTTTTAAGTTTATTTTAATCTTGTTTGGTGCTGTCTTTATACGTTATGTGATCATTTTTATTCAAAACAAAAGAATGTCTCGATTTCTTACTTGCGTTCGCGCATTTCGTCACTTTATAACTTTTTATTTGTTCTTTAGTTAGTTTATGAAATCACAATATGGCGATGTTATAAACATGAAATGGTGCATTTAAGAAACGAATTAAGCGAGTGTTTTCAAAATGGTAGCTATTCGATTTGATTCTTGCCGAGAACGGCGGGCAATAGAATTTAAAATTGGAACATTAGTAGGGGAACGTTATCGATGAATACGTTAGTTGAATTTAAATAAAATGAAGTTTGTTGACTACGTAAATTGATTCTTGAACGCTTTGCTTTCGATTCGCAGTCTTTAGCTGCAAGTTAAGTTTATTTTAAGATAGAAATTAGCATGTCTTGGTACTTGATTTTTACGTTTTTATAGTCATTTCCTTCCGGATAATCGTGGGAACATTTCACAATGTCTTTACAAATTACGTGACTGTAACACGCCAGTCATTTACACGTTTTAAATCTTGTTTATGCCAATGAGTGTACCACGAAAGTATTCTTAAAAATTCCTTGCATCTAAAATTCTAATTCTATAGAACTTTTGGCGTATTCTTCAATTATTATTTCTGTATATTGTAAGATAAATTAGTAGATAAATATAATTATAAAACTGTTTAGGATTCAACAACCGTTCGTTGTAGAGTTCAACCGCACTTGCGCCATGCATTCATCACTCAACTGCACGTCGTCAACGCCGATGAGTACTTGTATGGTACAAGTGTTCAGATTAAAGCGTGTGATTAAAATTGCCGTAAAATATATTTTTTTGTTTGCGATAAGAAAAAATGTAATTTATGTTACTGTGATTTCAATTAAATATTTACAATTGTAAATTGTAAGATTTGGAGTACTTAATACATATGTTTAACAGCAATATAAACAAAAATTGATTTTAACAAATGAATAAAGTAAATACCTAATGCACAGACTTAAAAAGCATGAACTATATTGATTATTGTTATTTATTATTTTAAAATATCCCATCTACTTCTAATCTACCCTTACGAAGCCAAGGCTGCTAATATGATAAAAAGTGGAGGATCAATTCCATAATGGCTTGTCTCTTATCGCTACAATCTTATCACATGTAAACAAAGTCAACGTACTGAATTATGAAACAGATCTTGCATAATGACGATATTTTTATGATTCGATTTTACCATGCTGTATTTGTAGTTGTTCAGAATAGTGATTATAAAATCGAGATGTATTTTGATGACTGTACACACAGTTCATAACTGTAACCATCGAGTTCCATCTCGGTTGTTGACATTATCGACAAAGCGCGACGGCCAAGGGACCGGAATGTTCCGATGAAAGAGATCTCGGCCGATTTTCTTTAGTTGCACTTTCTCCGTTCCTTTCAGGCCATCTGATCCTTGTAAGGTGATTCGAAGTACCGTTTTTTACTCGTTGACTCACCGTGAATTTTCAAACGCACCTTGTTTTGTTTTATTTGACCAATAAATTTATCAAGGCCATACGTGGGTTGTGACATCCTTAATTGTCCTTTCATGTCAAACTAAATGTAGTAGAAAATACAAATACGTTTTTATTGAATTGAATACTAAAGTGAAGAGAAAAATTCTCAATTGATTTTATAACCTTTCTACTAATATTTGATCTTTGATTGATGTTATTATTGACGCACATTTAAAATATTGATGACGCGTTGCATACTTATCTAAGCTCTCATAACATTTGGCTACTTGATTTCTGTTACCATAGATAATGTAAAGCCTCACCCACACAACTGTCAGGTGCTATAAACAACCGCATCCGTTATTTTGACAAAATGACTGCCGATGAACTCGTCGGATCACCTTTACTTTCTTTATTTTCACTTTCATTGGAAGTAATATGTTATATTGCATTACTCAATTGAGACGTGAGTAACTATGATAGCCGTAGGCTGTATTAAATAAGACCAGTTACATAATTTAACAACTTTTTAATATTACCTGAGTGGATGATGACATATTAGCTACAACTAATGTGAATAACGGTCGAATACTGAAACGAATAATACTTCGCTTCGTAATCGCCGCTTACAATCTGTAAGACTTCAAAATTTTCATGGAACTTGGAGTTAAAGCATGGTCTTGTTTTAAACGCTACAAATTTAAATGTTTTTTTCAGTATTCGGCCGTTACTTTTTACCAGTGTAACTAAACCCTGAATTAATTCTAGACAATATATTGGTATGTTTTGTAACTATTGCCAAAATTTGTATTAAATTATTTTTTTTTATTTTCAGATAACATAAGACGTCAAAAGCTTCACTCGTTTATAAGGTAGGCAGTAGTTATAAATGTAGTAAAAGTGTATCAATAGGCATATTATATACTAGATATTGCTCGCGACTTTACCCGCATGAAATTACAAAATAGTAAAAAACAAATGTTATTCACTGATAACGTAGTTTTTTAATGGTGAAATTGGCCCAGTAGTTTTTGAGTTATTGCAATACCTACAAAAATACAATTTTTTATAATATTTAGTTTAGACTAACTATAAGTCAAGGTCTTCAAAGAATAGCATTTTATTTATATGATTTCTGAAATTAAAAACATTGATAAGGTAAAAACATGTTAGAGCATCGTTTAGTATTAAAATGTCAAGACCATTAGAGTATGTTCATAAATCGGGAGGTGATCAATCCAATCTCAACTCATGATTAATTCAATATTAATTATTATTCGTAAAGGTCATCCTGTAGAAGATATAAGTGTTTACTCGTCCAATACACATGATGCAATAAACGTTTTATAGAATTTTCATGATTTAATATTACTTAGGAGCTCGGAGCCTACCCTTAGTAAGGGGTGATTAGGCCATAGTCAACCAACTGATCCACTGCACGGCGGGTTGTTTTCACCCATGTCTTTGAATTTCTTCGACGATATGTGCAGGCATCACAATGTTTTCCTTCATAGTAAGAACGTCAGGTAAATTATGCACATATGAAATTGTAGATCGAAAATCACATTGGTACAGCGGGATTCGAACCCTAGACATGTGAATGTCAAGTGCTGAAACTTGACGTCATCGACGATCTTCTTGAGATATAAGAATGTATTATACAGTTTTTATAAAGATTTAATGGAGTCTGACGGGTAACAGTTTTTAATGAGCCTCGTTCAGGCCGGAACTGTGTCACTGTCAAAGAAACTAATAGAGCTAGAAGTCGATCTACATAATTTATTGGCCCATACATAATTCAATCGCTAACAGAAACAATATTATCATCTGCTATTCACTGGACTCGATAAACGCCATTAACATCTGAGATTTCTCAAAGGTTTAACATTGAATTTTGCATTAACATTGCTTCTTGTACTTCAGCTGCTTGATTTTTGGTAAAATTATTAATTTTAATAATTTTACCAAAACAAAATATATTATTATAAATACTTTGTTTTAAGTGCTTAATCAAGTTTTTGTAAAGAATTATAACTTACAATAACTTTCTACATATTATGCTTGAAATATAATAACGAGTTATACCATAACCTTACGAATTCGCGGGAGAAATTTGTTTATAAAATATCAAAATTGATAAATCATTTCGCGACGAGACTTATGTTGTCCATACCAATCTGTCACGGTGAAATCTGTCCCGACTGGCTTAACACGTGTTGCTTTCTCAAGGTATAACACCTGATAACAAGTTATATAACGTTAGAGGTCTCGGTCAGTCAATGTCTGTAACGATAGAAGAAATCGATTCTCTTGTATCGATTCGAAATCGATTTCCGAATCATTCAGAAATTGACCTTGCACGTTTCGAATCGATATGTTTCACAAGCATCTTTTATTGTGACAGACAAAATGAACGTTTTATGCCAGCTATTGCATGAATTTAACGGTTTGATCGGAGTGTTACGACAAGAATATAGAATACAGGTTTATAATGAATTTTAAATCATACTTCATACTGATATTATAAATGCGAAAGTTTAGATGGATAGATGGATGGATGGATTGGATGTTTGTTAGAGTTTGTAGCCTAAACGGCTGAACAGATTTCTGTGAAATTTGGTATAGATATAGAGAATATTCTGGAAGAACATTCCGGGTACTTACTTTTGATTTTTTTAATTCCACGCGGACGGAGTCGCGGGCGACAGCTAGTATTGATATATTTAATCTTGAGTGATGTAGTATCGTTTGATAGGGAAGTTAGCATTTATCTTCTTTACGCAGAAGTGTTGCCAGCCTATTGACTTGAGCAGTTCTTATTAGAAGAATTTACGGGTCTCTACAAAGACGGAGGCCACAGCATCCCTTTCGCCTCTTTCTCATCCTGTTTATATTCTTAGTAAAAACAAGCACAGATACAAAACATTATTCGAAAAATTAATATCAAGACTCGTAATTCAAGTGAGACGCAGGCGAGAGATATCGATAGCGTAGGCTTCTAGTTTATACATTTTGACACCCGTCAAATTATATTGTTTGATAATCGAATAGCAGCATAATCGATTTGTTATTTACCATTCATTAATCGATTACTGCTGTCTATTACAAATGATAATGGTCATACGAAGTGTTTACTCATATTTTGCAACTTTAATTATGTTAGTGCTGGTTTCTTAAAAAGCATACAATAATGATTTTTTATTGATATGAAATTACTGTTTAGGTATTAGTGTAGCTAGAGTTATGTAGGTTTCTTCACAATTAAATTGTGTAATTAAATTATGTCGACGTAATATTTTGATTTTTTTATAAACTAGCTGTTCCCGTGCGGCTTCATCCGCATGAAGTTATGATTTTTTTTGTTTACATTTGTCAATTTATCAATTGCAAATGTCAAAATCACATGACATGACAAACCTTGACAATCTTGGTTCCTTGATGTTGGCAGCAACTTGTGGTTTCTTTCCCACATTAGGCTTTTTATCCAAAATATTTACCCCCTAAGTCTAATGGCGTAAAAATATATAGCCTAAAGCGTGAAGTAAGTGTAGGGCTTTTATTAAAAAAAGAGTTATTCAAAAATATGCTGTAATTCCTTACATCTTAGGCAACAAAGAAGTGTGTGTTTACGCTTTATTTTAATAGTATAGATAGTATAGATAGATTTTACAACTGTAACTCTTACTTGGTTCTAGAATGTTCTTTTGTTTTTCTTTAATAAAAACTACAGTGGACTGTTGAAACTTGTTTTTTTTTTTAATATTAATTGTTATGCATTGTCGATAAAGAAATCGATATTTTGATATTGTATAGCACATTATTAATATTGGATATCATATAATAGAAATATAGATTGTAACCGAGTCACACGTCTTGTGGCATATCAAAGCATTTTTGCCAGTGGTTGGCATTGGCACGGATCTTACCATTACTTGTAAAGGTCAATCGCGGACATTTCGCAATCTTTTGGCACAAACAAGTGACATCTGTTCTCCACAATCATGTTATTACGTGTCTGTAAATTTTTCCATGTACTTGTCATGTATCTTATATCTGATTAGCTATAGCGACTTCGTCCGGGTAAAATTAAAATATAATAACAAATATAGCCTATGCTACTCACTGATAACGTAGTTTTTTAACGATGAAAGAATTTTTGAAAAAATATAAAAAAATACAAATCTTTCTTCTTTATAATATTACTCTTTATAGTAACGAATCTGCAAACACAGTCCTTTATTAATAGATAGAAAAAAAGTGTATGTTTTTTTTCATACACTCGGATCATTGTACTATACTGACGGATTACAAATTTTATGTAGCAATATACAAATTTTCTTAAAGGCTCTTACTATTATATGAAACAATTAGATACTGTTACATCTGTTTACCTCATTACGCTAAAGGTTAATGGACAGTGAACCTGGAATACATTGACAGCTAATTTTGGGACGACATATTTGTTAATAGAAACAGAGCTCATTTGTGGAAACTCAATTAAGGAATCAATCAATCAACGGCTACGTCAGTACGTGATGTATTGAGGGGTTCGCCGCTAATTTATTGTAATATCGATACCGATATCTATATTCTAATATCTATATTAATATTATAAAGATTTTTATATTTATATTTATTGAAATAACTCAAAAACTACAAGGCTGATTTCAAAACAACTTTCACAATTAAAAAGCTACGTTATCAATGAGTAATATAGTCTATATTTTTGATTCTTTTTATAATTTTACACGGGCGAACTCGTAAGCAACAGCTAGTATGTAATATCGTGGTACAGATGAGGGTCATATTTGAAGAAATTACTATAAAACAGTAATTATTAATGTATATTATGGAAATTACATCATTATTAAGTCACTGATGGCGTTTGTCTAGTTTATTTCTTCACATTAGTCCAGTTTAGAGTATTTACAATTTATATATTTTATAATATCAGGCATTGTGATATGGCATGTATGTATATCACAAACAATAAAGTTTCTAGGAAAAAATTTACTAAAGAGAACTACTACGATTTTTCGATGCCCCAATTTCAACGTTACAGAAGTCATCCGTCGAAAACCATTGAATACCAAGGCTTTCGGATATCCTTTGGTATCGTATCGTATAACATAGCTTGTACTCGTTGTTGAGATATTGGAAAATAGGTCTTAAATCATCGAAATAAGGTTCATATATCGCCCGAAGCCAACAAGACGTACGCACGAATGCATCGAACCGTAAGTCCGGTGTATTGTACCCCATACCTGTACTGCTAGTGTTTTTCCCCTACTATTCATACAGTTTACAATGTTAATGAATAAAATACTTTCTTGCAATTTATTTTAAATTAAATTTTTGATGTTTTAATAACACGAATGGATAAGATATGATATATTAGAGGAGGTTTGAGAGTAGCACCAGTGGTAGAAAAATAAGGAGTAATAGGTTAGCATGGTTTTAGTTTGTTATGAGAGATAAATCGCATACAACATGAGGGAACTAAGTTATTAGTGTGGAAGTACACCGGTAAAAGACCTAGGAAGAGATGAATGGATTGCATGAAAGGTGACATAATCAAGAAGGGAGTGATGACTTAGATGATGGATGATAGAGTTATTTAGAGGAGTAAGATAAGGTAGGGGAGATGGTGATTATTTTGGTATGTTTTAAACATCTGTCGCCTTGCTTATTGAATAAGTAAATACTGCGCAATAGACGTTATAGGCATACTATTTCACTAAAGAGCTCCGACGTTGAGTTTCAACTTCATCGAATATTAATTTCCTATTAAATGTCAAAGGAAGGTCTAACCGCTGTATCTATTACACAACACTATTTAGAGACAAATTAGTTTGATATAATATCTGTATTTAAATACTGCCTTTCGGTATATGTGTATAGAGTCCAAATTGCCTTACACTTTTGGTACACTAATAGCGTTCTGTTTTCATATAATTTGCGAAGTAATATCTGACCACAGATACTCGTGAAAGTCGTAATTGTTTTTTATTGTTATTTGAATGTTGAAGTGCTTTGATGTAATTTACTTTACTCAATTTATAGTATGCAAAAAAATTATTACATTATTCTAGAGTTTTAATTTAAACTTCAATGACTAAAAAAACCTTTAAGTCTTCTCATAAGGAGGTTATAGAGTGAAAAAATCCGTGAAAAATTAATGTGTTCGTCAGAAAAAAACGTCAAAATCTGTATAAAAATTATCTTTACAAAAAAACTGCTTCTTTTATGATGTATAATGCCATAAAACTCTTGTATCACAAATTTATTTTTCTAATACTTAACAAATGAATAAATCATGTAGCGGAATGTCTAAATTAGAGTGCCAAAAACATGCGTTATACGAAACTGCTAATAAATCATGTAAAACAACTTCTAGAAACTTCTACTTAGTTTTGCATAGTGACAGTAACTTATGACAGTTTATAAACGCTATTAGTAAGTTTTTCGGTTTGTGGAAACATGTTTCAATTCAATTATACAAGTGTAATCACAAGTTCGGTTTGTATGATAAATTACTTCGTAGTTTTAGTAACGTATTACGTAAATCTAATCATAAATCATGTGTCTACCTAATGACTTATAATCTATTTCTAGATGGAATTAAATTATTAATTTCATCTCAAAACGTTCCAACATTACAATGCGAAATTCACTTTTATATTTTATAATTTATTTAAATCTTTCCTCTTTATAATCTTTACTATTATAATAAAGTGTAAACACACACTTCTTTGTTGCCTAAGATGTCAGCAATTACAGCACATTTTTAAATATTCCTTTTTTAATAAAAATCCCTACACTTACGTCACACTTAGGCTATATATTTTAACGCTATTAAACTTAGGGGGTAAATATTTTCAATAAAAAACCTAATGTGGGAAAGAGATCATAAGTTGCTGCCAACATCAAGCAAGCAAGGTTGCCATGGTTTGTCATCATGTCATGTCATTTTAACATTTACAATTGATAATTTGACACATGCAAACAATACAATAAAATTTTCATAACTTTACGCAGATGAAGTCGCACGGGAACAGCTAGTATTTAATAAAACGACAATTTTTTACATAAAGTTATTTTTAGATTTTTATCTGTATGCTATATAAATAAAGTTTCATGTTAGAACATTTCGCAGCAGATTGGTTTAAAAGTAGTACTAAAAAACGGTATATTTCAAGTTCGTGACTGAAGAATTGGGGTCGTTACAGGCCCTGTATTTATTTTTGTATGCGAATGAATGCTAATAACATTTGTTATATTCAAGGACGAACTGTTAAAATAACGAACGGACGGAAAACGGTTCGCACAAGTCAACGGTAAATTAAGGACCGATGTTTGAACAACGAAAGGTTTTTACGTACGGAATTTCTAGCTTTATTGTTAGAGAAAATGTTTTTTGTTATTCCTTAATTTTAATTATAATTTTGGGTAAGCCTTTTTCATCTTAATATGTAAATCATCATGACTTTTAAAATAAAAATACGGGTTTATTATTCTGACAAAGATATATTACTCGGTGGGTATTATTCAAACTAAATTATGACGGCTCACTAGCGCCTCCTGTTAATGTCAAAAAATGTTACAAGATCTTTGTATTGTACCGTTCTTGTTGTTTTTTTATATCTAATGGTCGGTTTCCGAACTATTTTTAACCATTCCATAGTGCTTACGGTTCGATAAATTCATAAAATAAGATCTTGAACTACGTAACTTGAATACACCATTGCAATTTATGTTATCCTAACACTAAATAATCATATGGTAATGGTAAAATGAATGGAAGCTTCAGAAACCCAGTGTAAGTGGGTGTTACATATTTTCTACTATCGCCGATAGTAGTCTCTGAAAGTGTCAGATATCCTTGTTAGACTATATATGTTTTATTATGCTAAACTATATTATTTGGACGATTATCACACATTGATTTACTCTTTCTCCGAATTTCCTGCCAAAACATAACGTTGCACATTCAAAGAATATTACCTCAATAATATAGAGTGTTCTAATATATCCTTGGTTGGGATATTAAAAAAGATATTGTTTTGGGTAAAGGAACCTCGCGTTGCGAAATCTCGCATGACTGACCAATTTGTGACGCATCGCTAATCAGATTGTTTGTGACACGAAGTATCTTAACAATTTAACATAGTGTACTGTTAAGGCGATACTTTAAATTTGAATAAATCTTCAAACGATTTAGATGTTGAACTTCCAAATTACCATAATATTTCGTTTAATTTTTCTATGAAGTTTTTATGTAGTCTGTAGTATTTTTGGGTCAGATTTTTTTGGTATACATAATGAAGAATTATTGTCTGCTGTTCTTAAAAGCATATACAAAAAGAATTGATTTGAATAATAAAAAATGATAGATTATATTCAACAAAGTAGACAATTTGAACTTGTTACCTTTCTACCTTGCGAGGTCAGCCGTGACCAAGGCGAATTCCTCAAAGTAAATATAACCAGAAGATTGGCCGTTTTACCCGGAACCATACTTCGATGTGTTACAATACAAATCTAGTATCTTTTTAAGTTGGTCGTTTACCCGTTTAACAAGTGATACCGATTTTTAAGTAGTTTTTTTAAGCGGTACGACTTGTACTTTTCAGACCATGAAACCTCCAGTGGCATTAAATTGAATGTTAAAGAATGCAATGAGATTAATTTCAAGTTCAAGCGATTATTTCCGTTATGCTTTTAAGCTATGTAATAATTTACAGTAATATGTTGAATTTAAGATAAAAATATTGTTCATATGCGAGGTCACTTATAAAGATATAAATTAAATGTTGCCAGTGAGTCCGTCTGCGTGGAATTTAAAAAAATACGTAATAAGCTTATATGTTCTTCCAGATTATGTTCAACATTTATGCTAAAGAGCGTTATCCTTTTATTCCTAGAGATTTATACTACTAACAAGCATCCATACATACAAACTTTTGTATTTACACTATTAGTTAGTAAGAATAAAATACAAGACTATAGATGTATAGCAGTGTTTAAAACCATCTTATCAATATAAATCTAATAAAATAATCTAATAATAAAATATTTCCTAATGCTTGTATCTAGACTTATAGCCCTGAACAGAAATATATCGAAAACTTTATCATGCATTTCATATTATATTTTTACGTATTTAAAACCAATGATTAGAAGTTTCCGTGAGTTGCTTCCGAACAGGAAACTGGGTAATAAAACGTACTGAGGTTCAAACGACCTTAGTGACTTTCTCTGTCAGTGTATAACATAATGTTACCATTATAAGTGCATTAGCCGGATTGTCGGGAATCTTCGCGGTCGACTTTAATGTTACCCGGTTAGAAAATAAGAGGAGATTTGCAATAAGCGACATCGATGTTGCCATACTTAAGTACAAGTTTTATTATGGTATTTTATTGAAAAGTAACTTTTGTTTGCTATTTAGTCCGCAAGAATTTAAAAAGAAATTTAAAAATTAACATAGTCTATGTTACTTAGTTTTTAATGAAAAACTTTTTTTTTTAAATCTGTTTGTTCATGAATTAATTCGTTACATACAAAAATACAAATTTATTTATGGATTGTTTTAATTTAAACTTATCTTACTTTAACTGAATGTTTTAAAAAAAAATTATTGCTATATGAAAGTACATTAGGTTAACGTGACTTAAGAAGTTTGTATTGTTTTCTTTTATTTTAGTAATTACGTAGATTTACGACATCAACAGAAATAATAAATCTTAAGATATTGCAAAAGAGGTATGAAAAATTAAAAATATAGAGAAATAAAATATATTTCTGTCAATCTTACAATCGATAAAATCGATTCCAAACTATATACTAACTTGAATGTTGCATGCAGTAATCACGATTCCGACATTTGTGAAACCGTACGGGGCGTTAGCGGCATTCATCTGCATACCACTCGGGTCTCAAACACTAATCCGTTTACAACTAAGGATACTTCGGAGATTTCCGCTTCGTTCAACTTTATACGGGATCGTTGAATTTTGATTACAGATTTAATGTAGCAAATTCTATATTTTATTTGTTCACTTATCTCTACGATAAAAAAAAATATTCAAAGAATGTCATTCAATTTGAAGAAATATTGACTCTAACAATTCAAATATTATCAGATTAATTAAAAAAAAGTGAAAAATCTATCTTAAATCTGTATTCCAAATAAATTACCTACCTCTCACTAGTCTTACTAATATTATAAATGCAAAAGTTCAGATGGATGGATCGATGGATGTTTGTTAGAGTTTGTAGCCAAAGCGGTTGAACAGATCTCGATGAAACTTAGAATAGAATAGAATAACACATAGGCTAATCACTTTTCTTGTATTTTAATTCCACGCAGACGTAGTCGTGGGTAAAAGTTGGTATTAAATAATTTTACATGAAGTGTAATTTTTAAATAATTGAAATTAAAAAATCTAAGAGTACATCAAGTAAATCATACAATTATTTAATAGCATAGCTATTTAGTATAAAGCGTGGATTATAAGTTGAGATAATATCAACTTCAAAGTTAAAGATCTCACGCGCATCAAAATAATAAAAGCGAAAGCGTTTTAATTAATTGCATCTTGACGTTTAATAGTTTGTACACACATGAAACTTAACTATCGCACAACTGTTCAGTCTCGCTTTGATTCCTATGATCTTAGCGGTGCACACTACTCGAGTTTTAGTAGTGCAACTAAACAGTTGAATGGGCGGCGAAACAATCGACAATCTTACAGAAGTTGGGCGTTAGTTTTACAAAGGTGTGCGCTCGTTTTAAAATTACTCTATCAGTCGTGTGTCTGTTGAATAATATCGTTATACTTTCATACACTATTATGTGTTATTACACTATTTATAAACACGCGCATGCGTTTGATGTTACAATTTTTTGCACAATTTAAAATCACGTGAACCAACTCTCCGTTTATTTTAATCTGCAAGTATTTTTGGCTCACATAATACGAAACAAGATTTAGTGTCAGTACTACCAAATTGTAAATTGAAACGGATGGTAACATCGACTTTTGTTCCCTTATCTGACAGTGTCGTCATTTTTAAGCTATCTAATTATCTATCAGCTAGTGGTGGGACTGGCCTCTAGAATAAAAATTACGATGAATGGTTTTATTGATTCCGTTGTTAATAGTAAAGATAAATGCCTTGTTGTTTAAATTAGGGAAGGTAAAAGTTTTCTAACTTTAATAAGTGTATTTTCGAATACACGCACGACGTAGTTTTTAGAAATATTAAAATAAGTCAATATTTATTTCAAAATATCATTTTATCAATTGTTGTATATTAAAAGGAATACCATGTTATTGTTTGAAATTTCTTAAAGTAACCTATAAATTCACTCATGCTGATATCGAATATTCGATATAACGAAAATTCGTCGTATTTTCACTCAAGTTCGTTATAAAATAACATCTGTAACAAACATTTACTGCAACCAGTTGTTCTACGTACAAAACTAGATGGCGCCACCTGTATTTTAAAACACGATGTTGTATCACATGCGCCTTAACTTAGGTCTTTTTCATGTACATTCGCAAATTAGGGAAAACACTTACTGTCTTCTCCACCTTAGTTCCTACGACGCGATTCTGAGTACATTAGCTTGCTGTCTTGTGACTAATTTTATTCAGAATAGCACAGTAGTGTAGTTAAATTAGGTTGCTTGCGGATATAGTGACGGCCTAATTCAGCAGGTAACCGCTTGCTGTTCTGTGACGGTTACCCGATATTTGAACATTTTTTGTATCTGCGCGTGGTTCCC
>NW_013525694.1:875780-920882 GCF_000836215.1 Papilio polytes
TCATTGGTGTATATAACCAATAAACGACTGTTTTTGCCACATTGGTTGTTTTCTTTGGCTGTTCCGGCTCAAGATACCCCTGCTCTTATACATCTACGTTGTTGAAATATCGAAATTCTGTGATGTGGTGAGAGCTTGTATTGCTTTCATCGCTTGATATCGGTTGACAGCCCAGTTAATGTACTTTTAAGGTAACATAGATGACTAATGCGAGAGTATAACACGTCTATATCACTATGCTAATAGCAATGTATTTGACATATCTTTTAAAGAACACAAACACATTGGATGCTATTTTTTCGTATTAACGCTTGTAAAAGCGCCATCTATTGGCGAAAAAAGACTTTTGCAAATAAGCATTGCTTTTAAACGATATAAATCCATAAAAATTATTTTCACAACGAACTATGCAGTAGTTTTTATTTTAAAAATGTTTTTATAATAAAAGATTTTTTTAATGAACAGAGAGAAATTACAGACATTGTTAAAACAGATAAAAAAGTTAAACAAATCAATATTATAAAGTATACTATTTTGAAAGTAGAACTTAATTTCTGTTCACGGATCGATAACATTTTATGTTTCCGTTAACTTTTTTTGTAAGATCTATTATATTTGAATAAAAACAGTACTGCAAAGAGAAAGTAGAGGTATAAACTATATTGTACGTAAATGCCTAGCTTATTCCATTCATATAAGAGATATACAAAATTATAAGTATTAAAGCCTATCCCACCACTGGCTGTTAGAGACTCAGTTAGCTTAAAAATGACGTCACTGTCAGATGAGGGAACAAAATCCGATATCACATATTTTACTCGTTGGATTGTTATTAATTTACAATTTTGTGTTGCAGACCCTTAGGGAATTTATTTGCGTAGAACTATGTAAACGTTTTTAAATTTAGGTCTCCTCAAGCTTTTCAAATAAGGCGGGAATATAAGTGTTTTAACTCATAATCTTACTAGTATTAAAAATACTGATGGATGTTTGTTAGAGTTAAAACTGCTAAACGGACATCAATGAGATTTAGCATAGATGTAGAGGAAAGTCTGGAAGATCGCATAGGCTACTTTTGTTTTTTAATTCCCACTCGGACGGTGTCGCGGGCCAAAACTAGTTATTTTATATTACTAAGATGACGTGTCATGCAATTAATTTCTCGTGAGGTTTTATTACATTTTCAAAGTTTATTTAAAAGGATGTCAAGAGTTTCGTTCTTATTTTAAACTTATTAATTGTTGGTAAAATATATGTAAATCAAGATAATAAAAAACCTTGTGACTGCGATAAATCGAAACAAAGAACCGGAGGTGAAAACTGGTTTACCTTGCACCTAAGTCAAATATCAATAGCATTTTGACATTTGCGAATTCATCCTTATGCATTGTTTAAAAAAAATTCGGACAATAATACTTTTTAATAATTTTATTACGATATATAACTGGCCAGTTAGACCATTGGTAGAATATAAATACTGTAAGGTCGAATTATTCGATTTAAAAAGTTTTAATACACAAGAGTTATGTTAATGATTTTTTTTTTAATATGTTTAGATTAATCGAACAGGTTACAGTTAAATTTGTTTTTTGTTACACACTTTTATCTGAGAAACTATAAGACTTGTAAAGTTTATAACTTAGCAAAACATAAGAGTGAAATATTAATAGAAAACTTGTAAGAATGCTGGTGACAACGTAATTGAATAAATATCAGATATTATGTTAACTATACAGTTATGATACCAGAAACACGCCGATATGAGAACAAAAAGCGAATACTTAGGGCATGTTCAAACTAGACGGTTTGCAGCCGCCGACTACAAGCTAAATCAACTTTTGTATACTGTACCGATTATAGTTGCAAATAGAATCGAACGAACGAATGATCCGCGGTATTTTTTGATTCAAAGTTATTTAAATAGTTTTCGATCTTAAGGATCTAATGTCGATTTCAAATATGTACTATCCCCCTGGCGTAAAATGATTTCATGTTTCGAGGGTCACCTCGCTCATAGTCGCGGATTACACGCCTGATGTGAACATAGCCTTATAGTTAGTGATACGATAACAAGTTAGAAGGAAGTGTGAGCAAGTGCACCAAGGTTGACCAGCCTCTCACTTCGCGATGCGGCGCTCCCAATAAATAATATGTGTTTTTATAAAAGTAGGTTTTATTCCACTATGGATTGTATAAATAAAACATGAAAGACGCTTTCATTAGAAGAAATAAAACTGCTCATGCTGCTGTGATCTAACAGGTTTTTTAAAGGTCGTTTTACTTCGCTTTAGGTTATTTCTTGATCGACAATCTTTTTATTTTATTAACTTTTATGATTCTATATCCTTGACAAAAAATCCTAAACTTGTGTAATATAATATTGTTATTTAAGAGATGTATTAGTTAATTATAAGACCTCTACATATTAAGATATCAAGTATTGTATTTGTAAAAGAAATTAAATCAAGGAAGACAAATGTTAAAAATATGATACGCAGAAAATTATACATATTTCAGTCAATCTGATTTCCTATTAAAGATATCTATTGTTCTACGCCAAGCTCTGTTTACTAAATGTTTTGTTTTCTATTGAAATGTGTAATTGCGAAAAGCGGGCCACTGTACATTTGGAGCGAGTAACGGAACTTAAGTTCTGCGGAAACTGAGAAATTGTCAGTATTATCAGTTTTATTGTTATTAATAATGCTAGTTTTTACCGTTTTTGAACGGTTACTGATAGATAAACATTTAAGAATTTAAGGGTACACCATTGTTAATTAAAATAATTGCGTAAGATGTCAGCAATCACAGCATATTTTTGAATAATTATTTTTTTCAACAAAAACCCTACACTTACATCACGTTTTAGGCTTACATTTTCGCGTTACTAAACTTAGAGGGTAAATAAATTGGATAATAACCCTAATGTGGGAAAGAGACCATAAGCTACGAGCTACCAACATCAAGGAAGCAAGATTGCCATGGTAAGGTAATTGATATTTTGACATTTGCGATTGAGAATTTGACAGATGTAAACAATAAAATAAAGTTTTTAATTACATGCGGACGAAGCCGCACGGAAACAGCTAGTGTTTCATATGTCCACTATTCATTTAAGTTAATAGTATTGTTTTATAAAGATTTTGAATTCGCGTTACATATAACATCTATGCTACATAAATGTTATGATTACAAAATATGTTAATATGTTTATTTTTGGCACTTAATTGTTTAAATAATGAATTGTTAATTATGTTATTTAGGAACATTTCACATTAATGACGAAATAAGTATTCGATTTAGATTTCATCTAACAAATATCTGTTTGCTATTTGTGTGCAAAGAGAAAATCAATCTAATCACTGTTTGTAACAAATTCTACTTTCTTTTCATATAAAAGGTAATACGACCTACTTTGTGTTTGATACAATAGTTCTTTGAATGTAATTGATTATTTTGTTCCATTTTTTGTACGATATTGAACAATCTTTGTTTACGGTTTACAGTTGCACACTAAAAGTTTATGATTGTACTTTCAATTGGATTAGTAATGGATAAGAAAGATAGTTTTAGTAAAAGAACATGATCGAAAAAATCTATATCTATACTAATATAATAAAGCGTAAACACACACTACTTTGTGGCGTGAGATGTCAGCAATCGCAGCATATTTTTAAATAATTATTTATTTAATAAAAAGCCAACGAAACGCTTTAGGCTATACATTTTAACGCTATTAAACTTAGGGGGTAAATAAATTGGAAAAAAAATTCGTGTCGGAACTGAACTATAAACTACAAGCTACCAACATTAAAAAAAGCAAGATTGCCATGGTACGGTAATTGTGTATTTGAATTTTGACATTTGACAAATGTTCACAATAAAATAAAATTTTCATAGTTCAATGCGGATGAAGCCGCACTGGAACAGCTAGTAGTCATATATTCAAAAGGGTCAGTAAACTAACGATTTAGATTGGAATAGCTTTAATAATTTTATGGCTCGTGCCGCGTACCGAATTACCTGTGAAATCGATGATGGCTATGATAGCGGAAAATCGCGAAATAATAGCCTGCCCTGGAGCGCACGCTTAAGAACTTACTGAATTTTCCGCAAGCTTACAAATTATGACCACGATCTTATCTATTACCGAACATAGATTACTTAACATATGAATGTAAATTACTATCTTTTATCCGCGACGCCACACGCGTGGGTATTGAAAAACAAAAGTAAGTAGCCTATGTGTTACTCCAGACTTTGTTTATTTGTGCCAAACATTACGATATGTTGAACTGCTACAGAGTTAAAGAGTAAATATAACAAAAATAAATTACCAAAACGGCAATGGATTCAAAATGTAAATTTTATACTGGGTAAGTTAGTATTTGTTGGTATTCTAGGTTATTAGAGAACAAAGATTTAAAATATCTGAGTCCGTCCGTGATACAATCTGTTCGATTTTATTCTAGTAAATAACCACACAAATCGTCCGCTCCAGTTTGCGAGATACGAACGAATGTAAATCAAATACCTTGTATGCCTCGAGCAACGGATCTAACAATGAGGGCTTTACTTTCGTCTATTTGTAACCTGTCATTATTTCAATGGGGTCGTTTGATGCTCCAATGAGTACGTAAGCGTCAGACAATTGTTTACAACTTTCATTTTGTTTAACGAATATCAGTATTGTGCTATCTTTTCGTATTCATTTACTAACTTTATGACCACAATCTAACAAGATTCAAACAGATAGGCTGTACTAAATCTTTGTAATATGTACTCATCTGATAGAAGATTTATTTTATAAAGCTGTTCCCATGCGACTTTATCCGCATATAATTTAAAAAAAAATCATTTTATTGTTCACATTTGTCATATTATCAATTGCAACCTTTCTTTCTTGTTGTTGGCAACAACTTATGGTCTCTTTTCCTCAATTAGGTTTTTATCCAAAATATTTAACCCTAAATTTAACGGCGCGAAAATATATAGCCTAAAGCGTGACGTAAGAGTAGGCCTTTTTTAAAAAAAAAAATACTCGAAAATATGCTGTGATTACTGACATCTTAGGCAACAAAGAAGTGTGTGTTTACGCTTTATTATAATAGTATAGATGATTTAAAGTTTTACTGGTCAAAATGTCTACCCATAATTCTAATTATCTTTTTTACATAATTATAATCTGGACATTCTCTTAGCACACAGACCTATACCCACCGTTCGAATAATAAATGTAGTTAAAAATGTTTCTGCCATATTAAAAATAGAATAAGAAGCAGAAAGATCAAGGGATTTCGAAAACACTTTCAATTGGTGTTAAATTTCTAGGAAATAAAATAATAGTGAAAATGAACTGTTCAGAGATTTAAAAGCGCATCAAGGCTTGCTTTTTCCATATTCAAAGTAATTCTTTTGTGACCATTATCTCTAACAACTATGAGAACCTTTGTACGGAAAATTACTCTAAAGTAATGACATTTTATGTTATTTTCATTTACAATGAATGTAGCTAACCTTGACATGAGTTTCACTTAGTTATTTTCCTTTGTCTGGTTAAAAAAATTGCAAATGTATGAAACACTAACTATCCACCACACTTCACTTGGGTGGCAAAATAATATGTTTCACATACTTCTGTCATGTAAACGTTCTTCCTATTGATATAAAACACCATATATTAGTAAGTTAATGGTGAAAGAATTTTAGGGACCTATTCAGTGCTAATTAACAACTAAATCTAATTATATAGATATTTAGTAGTGCCCGCTTTAACATCTTAACACGAATGGGCCGATACGCCCGGTGTAATACTCCGACTACACAGAAGACAGGCGTGAAATGGAAGCTATTACGTGTTTCGTCTGATGAGTGTGGTGCCGGTTGTTTGGTTTTTTCCCTTTACCGCCCCTTTCTTATAAGAGGAAGTGGATTTTATGGTGGAGGATATGCATAGAAAGAGGAAGTATCCTCTTTATGTGCGTCTCCTCCTCCGTCGGATAAGGGTAGGCAACGCATCTGCAATTGCGGATGTTTATGGGCAGCGGTCGCTTTCCATTTCGGTGGATTCCGGTGGCCGCTTGGTCGTTTACCACCTTCTATTATAAAAAAAAAAAAAAACTTAAAATTTCATTACATAAGTATCGGGAATACAAGCTTTACGTAACTGTATTTAAATTAATTATGAATCCTCTTATTCAACAAACATTAATAACAATTACATATTGTTATTAAAGTTTCGTAATGACGAAAATTTCACACAAATCCACATTCGCCACTTTTTCTCCATTGTACGATACTGTGATATTTCATTCACAGACGTAGAGAACAATGGAGTAAGTGCGAATTGCATGCAACTAACGCTCAGTGTGGTGAAAGCAATGGGAACTTAGAAATCGTTTAGCAATATTAACTGAGATCGAGCACTCTACCGATCTACGAAATCAAATCGCTTCTAATTTAGTCGACCGTGAAATTACTTTTTTTAAAGATATTCTTTAATAACTTTCATTTGTTTTCTGATTATCTTCTATACATATAATAAAATTATCTGTAATATGAAAAGAAAAAATCCAGTTTTCGGGAAGATGTATTTGCGTTCTTGATAATCGCATTTGAATATTTTTGTCTGTCTGTCTGACTGTCTGTCTGTCCGCAAGCCGCGTTTATTCCAGATAATCTCTGAAACAGCTAGGTCGATTTCGACCGGCCTTTCACTAAAGGGTAGCTGACATAGACGGGCATATTATAGACTACTTTTAATCTTAATATTGCGTGGACGACGTCACGGACAACAGTTAGATTTAATTATAAATATATACACAAACACTAAGCTGTAGATGGTCATATATAATCACATCTTTTATTCTTTTTTTTAAGATTTCTATATTTAATTTCCGTATTCCCCATAGCGATTATTTTTAATTAACAAGACACAAAGAAAGAAAGGAAAAATATTTTTCATTCTTTGTTACGAATCAATTGATTTCATTGTTTCAAATTATAACGCCTCCATTCAATTGAAGGACTAATTTAGGTTATGTTTTGCATTTGATATTAACAATAGAAGTTAGATCAAAGGCAAAAGCCTATTTTGTATTGCTTTGAACTTTATTGAGGTTCTATGGATTCTGTCAAAAGAATTTATGACCTCGTAATGTTTTGAATTATAACGTCGTCAGTTTTAACTTTTAACAGGACTCGAAGCATGTACTTAGGGGTGACTAGGACAAGGCTCAATGCGGTTAAGTTTTGTTAACTTACTAATGTTATAAATGCGAAAGTTTAGATGGATGGATGTTTGTTAGAGTTTGCTACCCAAATGTCTGCACGGATCTCGATGAAATTTGGCATATATGTAGAGGATAGTTTAGAAGCATAAGCTAGCTTTTTAATCCTATGTAGACAGTGTCACGGGCGTAAAGTAGTATCTCTTGTAAAAAAAATTGTAAGTATTGATAAGAAAATTTATCCCGTAACGACATGTTCCTGTGAAAATTTGGTGCGTCATGTCGGTAAAGGTACAAAATGGTACGAATTTGAACCTTATTTACAAGTGTTAAAATCAACCTTGGCATATTGAATATGACATGGTTCCCACAACATTAATGACGCGATGTGAGCGTAAATCTGATATTATTTTGGTTAAATTGCTTTCCAATTATTGTAGATTGTTGTGTAGAGTAAATATTGTCGGCTTTTGATCTTGGATTGGGATACGGATCAATAACTATTTCTATTTCGACTATATAATTGTATATACAGCATGTCCCAGAAACTAATGTCAATTTTCAAAATTCCACAAAAAAATCGTAATGAAAACTATGAAAAATCGCGGGATATACATGGGATTCGGGTATCTAAAGAGGTCCTCTATCTCTTGAAACTACTTTCTGGGACACCCTGTATATGCGTTATTATTTGAACAATGGTATTGACATTGAGAAGTCTATTTTTAGAGGAGTATGTACTGAGTTGTTTTGCAGATTGATATAGTTTTGTTGACTTTATTCGTAAGAGAAAATCATAAGCATATTCGTATTGTTTTCAACTTGTCTATATCTATTCAAATATTATAAAGAGGTAAGATTTGATTGTTCGTTTGCATTGAGTCTTCGAAATTACTGAACCGATTCGAAAAAATTACTTTTTGGAAGCTACACTATCCCCAAACGACATGTACATTAATTACTAGATTTTTTAAATTATGTGCGGACGAAATCGCTAGTAAAAGCTAGTTACAACTTATATTAAGAACGGGTTTTAGCAATACAAGTAAGATTTCAAAGATAAATCTATCTTAATATATGTGTATTGTAAAATATACGATAATTCATCAATTGATTTCCTTTCAATATACATACATAATGTTCTTAGACAAATCATTAACAATTGTTAGCAAACTAGATCAAGCAAGTGTAAGCATATAGAATCGATCTTAGTTACTTTCATGCAAACTGTCACAACAGTCGTTAATCCGCTTGGAATGAGCCGTTACTTTTATGATTAATGATTGTTTACGACATTGCTATTCAAATGACACTTTCACCAATGAAGTAATGAAATTATACTAATGATATCTCCTTTTACTCAACTAAGATATATATGTAAATAATATTTATTTAGACGACGGATAGGTCGTCGCAGCGTAGGTAGGCCTATGAACCAATGACTTTTTTTTTGACCGCGTGGAATGCTTTACGAATACTCCTCTCTCTCATCATGGGGGGCATACCCACTAAATCCCTCGGTTCCTCCAACTCCTTAGGCCGGGGCCACGAACACGCTTTCGCTTACGTCCGAGACCCCGCCTGATGAACCAATGACCTGGTCAAGATTGCGGGAGTGCACTGGATGCGGGCGGCACAGCACCGGGCATCGTGGCAATCAATGGGGGAGGCCTACGGTCAGCAGTCTATGGCCTATGGCTTGATGATGATGATGATGATAAAGGTAATGTTTCAATATTACCTAAAGTCCTACCGCACACTACAGACTTCATAGGCCGATAATTTAGCCATGATTAATATAAACATGTATTATAAGCAATTTTTAAATGATTGAGGACTGTCAGCCCTAATCCGATCAAACTAGCGACCGATAGAAACTATAGTCTGCGTCGGCTACAATGTAACCCATCGAGCCATAGATAGCCTTAGTCTCTGAAGAATTGTTAAGTGTTGGAGATCCTAATCGGCTTGTTTGTTTTTTTAATATTGTTGATTTATAGAATCGTACGATATATACTTCGATGTTTGTATAGAAGAAAATTACGGTAGTAATTAGCTTACGTAGTTTAGAAAAAGCTTATTTACTTCTATTTTGTTCCGCGTAATGGAACGGGTAACTAACAAGTACATCTACTCTTTGCTGTCCTTTGCATGTTATAAATGACATTTACTTATAGCAGGAGATCGTTGCATAGTCGTTGTCCTTTATAGAAGGGTGAAGGTTCACGGTTGACTTGGAAGTTGTCGTGAATTTATTAACGCCTAGTATTTTATTGAAGTTTTTGTACTCTATTACATTCCTATATTGCTTATTATAAGTGGAAAATACAGTCTGAAAGAACTGACTTTATAGCTGATCAGAAAATTTCATTAGCGATTTTCAATTTTGTGTCGTTGTTGCGATTGAAAATTCTCTTTCTAATCTACTTTGTGTAATTGGATAATTTCCGTAAGTAAATACACTAAACAATTTTAAAAGATGTTAGTATTGGTCTATCTTTAACAAATAAATTGGTACAATTAACGAAAAGATAGAGTTAGATGTATCAGTTTGTTTGTATCAACTTGCTGTGATCGAGATAAAATCGCTCGGGGCGTTACTTCGTACAGAAATTCGACCTACATACGTCGCGGCTTGCATAATGTAGTACGCCTCTAGCTCGATTGAATCGTATTGAAATCGAGAACTACACGTAGGAAGTTAGATCCGACTTGTATTGTTCTTTTCGGTCTCGTGTCTCGCCCTAATTACCCGATGAGCTCGACTTAATTAGGAGTTTTAGTTCACGCGTCTAGGGTTGCCTCATTAACGAAAAATGTTTATTAAATTCTATGCTCAGTGTATAGTACCAAGTATTAAATGTTGCCGTAAATATTACAAAGTAAAATAAAAGAACACTAAAAAGGTTATTTGATATTGCTTGCTACAAATAACACGAAAGTTTTTTCGTATATTTATATCATTGTGTTTGGAATATTGCTTTTATTGACATTTTGATTTATCGGTCAAATTGCGTGCATGTTTGTTACATATACGTAACTTTTTACATCGCGTGAGGTATTAAGGAATTGTTTGCATATTGCTTAGAAAAATAGTTAAGAGCAATCTTTGTACAAATTTACTTTATTCCAATGAGATAAGATTCAATTATATAAAATCGTGTTGCCCGCATAAATCTTTGTAATAGGTTTTTTCAACTAGGACTTTCGCGTATAAATTTTATCTTAATTCTTTGTTAATGTTTTTAATTATGCATTATCTTCTTTTACATAATGTTATATGTATAAGTCTAGACTTTAGTTCCTTGTGTAGGATGATGTAAGAATACTTCATTAATTTTTAATTACATCCAAAGTTGTAAATTTAAATGTCTAATAAATTGGACATGATCATCCTTCAAATTGCCCTTGTCCATACAAATGGTCGATACAGTGTGTACATACAGGGAGGGGCAAGAGCATTACTCTTCAAATGAACATACGTCATTCACGAGAGCTTTGCTTAGGTTTTGATAATTATATTATAAACAGTAAGTGGTTTTCTTTCAAAGTGACGGTGCCACCGTGTAATTACAAAGACTTCATAATAACCACTAACTAAAATGACTACTTTACATGACATCTGAGTGACAGAAGGGACACTCTGTATTTTTTATTTTATTTTTTATGGTGTTTATTTATCAAATTTACACCATAAACTACCAGTTTTAGTTAGTACTAGTAGATACTTACTACCAAGAGTATTTACCAAAACTTTCTACATGTATATCAGAATAAAACATTATTTTTGTATAAGCATCGTCATAAGCTATTAAAATTTAACTTCCTGTTCATCTATAGTCTGGTTTCGTAAACGCAAGAGAAGGTTCGGACTATACATACGAGTGTACAAGTACTTATTATAGAGTAATAAATCAAGCAATTGCCGTCTAAAAATAGTAATTTCATGTTACGAAATAGAAGATGAGCTACAAGAAGCTTGTCAGAGTTAAAGATCAGGTAACACGTAATCGGAATGTCGTAACTCGTTACCTTGTAACTTGTATTGAAGGAAAGTCGAATGCTCTTTAACATAATTGTAAACACTCAAAAGATATTGCATTCAGTTTCTCATATGTCAATACTGTCACTGGTGATGCTATCCGTGTGTTTAAAATATTGTCTGTGTGTTTTTTGAGACTATGCTTTACATCTATGAAAACTTCAATCCGTTGAACGGTTTACGAGATACGTTCTAAAAACATCTACCTTACGCATTCATGATAGTATAATAATAAGTTTTTGTTTATTACGTAATTATACGTTTAAAAATTCGAATACAGAGAGAAGAAATAATTTGCATCGATCACAAACTACATTTTACTGCTCAATCGCTTAGAATGTTGTTTTACTGTTCTTCTTCTTCCTTAGCTCTACAGCCCTTTGTGGGCCTTGGCTTGGTCAAGCAATTTTTTCCACTTCGGTCTGTTAGTGGCTACCGAATTTATTATGCCAACATTCATTGCGTCACGATTTACACCGTCTATCCATCTCAACTTTGGTCTTCCTCGATCTCGACGACCTTCAGTGTTGCTCGCCATAACGGATTTAGGCATCCTGACTTCGTTCATCCTCTGCACATAACCAGACCATTTGAGCCTGGTTAGCTTAATATGGGAAGCCACATGCGGTTCGTGGTAGAGGTTGTACAGCTCCTGATTAAAACGACTTCGCCAATGGTTTTACTGCTAGAGTGAATAAAACTAATTTTATACTGTTATTTGAAATTCTTTCAACTAGAGGAAATTAACTAATTCAGAAGTGATATCTTAGAAACTGAACTATACTTTAATTATTAATTAAACACTTCTATTTCCCCTTCAGAATAACTTCTGTATAATAATAATCTTTACAGTTAAATATTATTACAATCTCGCCTAGATCACTTTAACCATTTGCATAAGAAATAGTATGAACACTAAATCAACCGTTAGAACATATAATTATTTGTTTTCTTTAGTAATTCATTAGACACCGACAAGCAAATTTAGACTTTGTCAATAAACGATAAGATCTAATTTAGTTAAACATTGCGTGCGGAAAACTGACGCACACAAAATAAAAGAAACAGTTCAGAACGATTGCGCTACCTTTAATAAATTCCGTTGTGAAACCGGAGCAGGCGTGTTCAGATAAGGTTGTTTGGACAATTTTTGTAGCTTTTGTACGTGATTTGTTGTTTATCCGAGCTCCATAAACTGCAATGTTACGAATATGACAATGGCGTTGTGAAATGTACAGATAGCAAAGCGTTTGATAGCTGTCGAGATGTCAATTTATATTTTGTGGTCACCGTACATTTGTACAATTTAAAGATACTTATGGGAAGACATAGGGTAATTTAACTTTGATTACTGGAACTAAGGTATCAAAGTAGCAAGAAGACATCGTAATTCGCAAAAATATTAAATATATTGTGGATACATTTGCTAATGTGCTGGCTACTTTAAATCAACAGGGGAAGAGACGCATAGAAATGAGTACTTCTCCTATCTCCCACCGTGAATTTTCCTTGTTTTGATTTCTAGATTATATCTAGTTAAATAAATCTACTATTAACCGAAATGTTACCTATCCTATGTTATTGTAGACGAAAATGTGAGAGAAAGATCTAACACACTGTCTTTATTACTTTTAACTAATGTTTATAAAAATAGCTTTCAAAAGTGTCTGTTGCGTTCTTAATTTGTGCAATATTTATTGTTACAGGTAATGTGATAAGATTGCTGGAAAGGCTGATAAGGAAGCGGTTGTAGTAACACATTGTAAAGGTACGTGTTTATCTAGTCAGCGGTACGTGCCCTCTTTATTGTGTGGAAATTAATTGTTACTGAGTTACATGAGAAATGCCTTGATAATTAAAAGAAACATTGACAATGTTTATAGAATGGCTAGCTTTCGCCCGCGACTCAGATCGGCTGGATTTAAAAACAAGTAAGTAGCCTATGTGTTCTTGCAGACTAGGCTCTGTATGCATAACAAATTTCATAAAAATCCATTAAGCCGTTTAGACTACATACTCTAACAATCCATCCATCTAAACTTTTTTTATATTAGTGTAATTTTTTGATTATGGAATTCATTATCTATTAAGGGAAATTATACATTTAATTAACTACTAATTTATCGAAAATGTTAGCTTCATAAATTATTGTGCATGTTGGAATATATTCTTCATTAAAACTGCTAATTATTATTCGCCAAGTAATACAGGTTCACACGATACAGTCATAGCCAATAAACCTAATATTTAATTGAAATTCAAACTAATCATTGACTGATATATTCAGCCACAGACCGGATCGACATCGATTGCAACTTATTAAAATCGTTATGTGAAAAGAAAAAGAAGGTGACTAACTGCTGTTATTTGAATAAGGTAGTGTTTTACCATAGAGTCCTGCAATGATAGATGCGTTTTAATCCACAGAAGAGATGCATAAAACCAGATGTTTCCTACTTCTATTTCCATCTACTATCTCCACCTCTCCTTTCCATCCCGTCCGAGTAGAAGACGAGTAAAATAAAGCCTACGGCAAACCCATATCACACTGTTAACGGATTTGAGAATGGATTGCTTCCAATTCATTTTTTTTATGACATAAGGTGGCAAAAGAGCAAGCGGCCACCTAATTCCACCGAAATGGAAAGTGACTCTGGCCATAAATATTCGCAATTGCAGATGCGTTGCCTACTCTTAATTGACGGAGGAGGAGACGCACGTAAAGATGACATTTCCCCTTCCTGCAAGTCATCTGTGTGGTCTGTTCGTTTAGAAAATATTATTTTAGCCTCTACCATGTTTGTGAATGGTATTGGGTATTTCAATTTCTCCATTTATTACTTTTTTATACTTAAACAATACCTCTGATAATTTCAGAAAATATAAGATAGAGAAATTTCTATACACACCTGCATCAGACTCGTGGTTTTTAGTGTAGTATCCCTTGTATAATGATTTAAATAAAGTTATTTACTAGATGTTGTAGAACGAATACGCTTTTGTTATACACCGTATTATTTCAATGAATAAAAGCTTTTATATTTGAAAACAGTACTGAATGGGTTCTGAACAATTTATTAAATTCAATATCGATGTCGGAGTGGAGTGCTTGTTTTGTTCTACATTTTTTATTTTAAATTAAATGTACCAATGCATTGTTTTAATACTATTTTAATAATATAAAAAATCTGTATTGAAGTTTTGTGTACATTTTTCAATGAATGTAATTAAAATAGATGGTAGCTGTATTTTGTTAGAAGACGAGCTTGTTTGCTATAATAAATAGAAATCAACTATCAAATTTTTTATAAGACGAGGGGGCAAACGAGCGGCGGGAACAAAAGTGGTCAACGACGCCCATGGACATCCGCAACACCAGAGGAATTACAGATGCGTTGCCGGCCTTATGAAAATTGTAGACTCGCTTCTAGAAGGACCCTAAGTCGTATTGGTTTGGAAATACCGACGAGGACAGACCGTGCCAGATCGCGGCTGTGCGGGGCTGAAAATTTTGTCTAGGTCACTTCCAAACAAGTAGTTAATTCTTGTATTTCTTAAAGGGCGGGAACACAGAATAAAACGACAATCTTCAGATGCAGACTAATTTATTTAAACAATATTTGTAAGTACTCTAAACATAGATACACAAATATCGACAGCATTTTAAAAAATCGCTTAATTTTCGTTACTAGTTAAAAGTTATCACAAAGTCGGTTGTAGATAACGCAACAGGAACGCTGAGTGTAATTGTTGGTTAGTATTGTTTCTCTATTTAACACGCTTACAAAGTAGAGCGTAACGTACTCTAATGTAGCACCTCTTATATAAAATTGCACTCAACTAATAGTTTAATGTTATCTCGTATTACGTATCCAATAAGAAATAGCGATTAGCATAAAATACTTTGAAATAACAAACGGGTAAGATAAAGATAGCTTTATTTATAAATTACAACTAAGAAATTATAAGGCTAATCAACTTTTACAAATTTTACAGAGATATTTGAAATGAAATGAAATGAAATGAAATGAAATGAAATGAAATGACATGTAATGAAATGAAATAACATTTAATCCTATAAACACTACATACAACACAATGACAAAGAACAACAACAAAGTAATCAAATAAAAAAAAATATTAAAACGTTATTAAATGATTTGCAACTAGATCTAAATATATGTTTGTATTTTTAGTTAATTTACTTTAATATTTGTATAAAATTAGAATGGTTAGTATCACTCTTGATCCTCTATATAAGGACTGCCTATAGCGGAGAAAGACTCCCACAGATTCTTCCATGTGGTCCGATGTCTTATTCCGGGATTATGACCTTAATTTTTTTATTATGTCTCAATGAATCAATGTAACATTTTTGTGCCTATTTCTTGATAATAATGACATATTACAGTAAACTTTATCTTAATAGGTACTCACAGTTATGTTGAAGGTATAAATATATTAATATGTAACCCAATTCCCCACCTGTTCTTTTATACTTACATCTGAAGTAGGTCAAATACAACAGGTGCGGTAAATGAGTAGCGTTATTTGACATACGATATTGACCCCGTTCATAACATAAAAATACAAGACTTATTACGCGATAGAAACCTTAGGGTTTACTCAAAGGATTTGCCGTAAATCGCGCCTTTCGTAAAGACACGTTGTGTAATTACTTTCCATTAGATTATGAAGACATATCATAAAAAGCACGTTTTTAACTTTACTAATGTTATAAAGATGGATTTGTTTTTTGTATGTATAGAAATAACTCAAAAACTACTGGGCCGATTTAAAAGATTCTTTCACAGATAGAAAGGTAATTTATTTGTGAGTAACAAAGTCACGCGGACGAATTCGCAAGCAACAGCTTGTGTTAGTTTATTAATTGTGTGACGTTACGGTAATTGTGGTACCGGAAAAGGTTGTTTGTTATAGTTTACCGCCTAAACGGCTGAAGGGATCTCGATGAAATTTGGCATAGTTGTATTGTATAATCTGGAAGGACACATAGCCTAACTTATTTTTTTTTTAAATTCCATGCGGATGGAGTCGCTGATGAAAGATACTTATCAAATAAGTTAGCATCCCTGATATTGCGATGTGGTTGATGTTTTTTATAAAGGGCAAATAAGCAGCGAGAACACCGAGATGTTCATCGACGCCCTTAGACATTCGCCATACCAGAGGAATTGCAGACGCGTTGCCACCCTTTTAGAAGGCGATATGCTCGCTTCTTGAAGGATCCTAAGTCATAGCGATTTGGAAATAAGTATAAATAAGTAAATATGAGTATTGTAGATAGGAAGCTTCAGTCCAGAAATCCAGAAATAACTGTCATTTCGTTGATAATATTTTAATAGTGCACAATGAGTAAGTTTTTTATTACTAAAAATAAACGTTGATGTGTGAACGTTCCGCTCCAATTACCACTGTAATTAGACACATTAAATAACTCCGCTAACGTTCATTATAACACGTTGCATCAATGAAATTACGTTTACAAAAATAAACATAACTACAGTTTATATGTTTTATAAGGAAACTATTAATGTGAACACTTTCAAGGATGATCGTCAAATGTATTTTTTTACAGAATTTTGTATTCATCAGAATTAATTTAAGAGCTAAATTATAAAAAAATTACTCGCGACTTCGTCCGCATGAGATTAAAAAATATAGCCTATGTCATAGATAAACTACCTTTCTAAAGGTGAGGGAATTTTAAAAATAGACCCATTAGTTTTTACGTGAATCGAATACATATAAAAATGCAAATATTTCCTTTTTATAATAGTTTAAACTAGCAACCTTTCGCAGGTTCGCCTGGATGACAAAGTAGATATGACCCATATATTTTCTGTCATATATATACCCTTCCAGTTAATGTAGCCTATGTTATGTGTTACTCAATAACAGTATAGCTTCTAATGTAAGATTTTTTTTTATATCAGAATCAATCTTTCCATTTACAATATTAGTATACATGAAGCACTACCATTTACTAAACATTTTTTTTAATCTATACATTGTTTTTATTATGAAATCGCTCATACTTGTAAATTCCCAGCAGCAGTTTGAATATAAGGAAATATTAAAAATTTCATACGTAGTTAAAAGTAATCTATTGATCCGTGTTAATGAATTGTTTATTTCCCTCATTTGAATTTCCACGCGTTATCGAGACGCGTTTTCATTAATATACTTTAATGAACACATTGAGAATACACGATTCTGAATAGATCGTTAGTGAAGAAAGTTTTTTTTTTAATTAATTCAAAATCAGCCAAGTTCATTAAGATCGTTAACATTTATAAATCTATCACAATTCAAACCACTTTCGTATGAATATATTAAAATAATTTAATCCGTGATTTATTAGTTCGGTTTTTGTTTCAACATATTTATGTGTAATACTAGCTTTCGCCCTCGACTCCGTCCGCGTAGAATTAAAAGAACAAAAGTGAGTAGCCTATGTGTTCTTCCAGACTATCCTCTATGTCTATGCTAAATTTCATTAAGATCCGTTCAGCCGTTTAGGCTACAAACTCAAATAAACATCCATCTAAACTTTCGCATTTATAACATTAGCAAGATTTCACATTGTGATAGGTTATCTTTGAATTCTTCGCAAAAATATTCTACGCGTTATAAACACAAACGGCGCTTTGATCTATCCATATGCAGAGTAATCTTTATGATATCTATTTTTAATGGCATTAATTTAACTATTTTTGGATATTCGATTGTTAGCGTCTAAAATGTGGATGGCTACAAAGGTCTTGTACCTTTCCAAACCAGCCATCGACATTAAAAAAATAAAAAACGTAACATAACTATTTTTTTATTTTTTTACACATTGTATATATAAATATACACAGATTGCATGTGGCTGAGATGCGTATGTTAAGATGGATGTGTGGTGTGACAAGATTGGATAGAGTTAAGAATGTGTACATTAGAGGAAGTTTGAAAGTAGCGCCAGTGGTGGAGAAATTGAGAAGCAAAAGGTTAGCGTGGTATGGACATGTTATGCGACGAAATGATGGGGGACATAAACCAGAAAGTGTTGAGATTGAATGTGGATGGCTACAAAGGAAGAGGAATACCGAAGAAAGTATGGATGGATTGTGTGAAGGAAGATATGCTTAAGAAAGGAGTGGATTCAGATATGACGGCTGATAGAGATGTATGGAAGAGCAGCACATACTGTGCCGACCCTCCATAAGGGATAAGGGCAAGTGGATGATGTATATATAAATATAGAGCGAAGAAAGTATAGATGACTAGCTATCGGCCGCGACTCCGCCCGCGTGGAGTTCAAAAAACAAAAGTTAGTAGCCTATGTGAAGACAACCGGAATGTGAAGACGTCCAGAAGAAGTCCGGACTATCTTCTACGTGAATGCCAAGTTTCATCGAGATCCGTTCAGCTCTTTAGGCTACAAACTCTAACAAACATCCATCCATCCATCTATCTATCTATCTATCTAAACTTTCGCATTTATAATATTAGTAAGAAGTAAGATTAGTAAGATTTGTGTAAAAGAGATGTACAAGTTTGGAGTGAATTCAGACACGACAGACATGTATGGACAAGGGCAGCTTGGTCATGAATGGTTAGCACCTAATCTTATATTGATAAACCTTGGCTGGTAATAATATTAAACAAAAGCTTTTAATCGCAGATAATATTAAAAAAATATGTACGTTGATTTTGAAAGACTGCTTGGAAATAAAATTTTCAGCATGCAAAATATTTGAAGCACTCTAAAGATGATTCAATAGTTCAGTAGGAAATTTCAAATAACGCAATATTCGTAATAATAGCAATGCTTATAGACCTTTAATTTGAAATTAATTACATGATAAAAGATACCAGATGTTGGAATTTTCTCATTAAGCAGTCGTGCGAAATAAAATAGGTTTGAACTGGTGACTTGTAATGATGATGGATGATTTTAACGTTAGAACATATAACTCGTTAGCTTTATAAATCTACGAAAGTAATAATTTGTTTTGATAAATCGTTTGATTGGTTTAGTCATTGCAAGATTTCTTAGTCGCTGATTTTTTGGAGACTGCCGATTTTATGGAAACATTTAGGTTATACTAGCTTACGCCCGAGAACCCGTCCGCGTGGAATTAAAAAAAGCAAGTAGCCTATGTGTTCGTCCAGACCATGCTCTAAGCCTGTGCCAAACTTCATGGGGATCCGTTCAGCCGTTTAAGCTACAAACGCTAACAAACATCCATCCATTGTAACATTCGCATTTATAATATTTATATGATTACATGATGTAATAATTTATATAAAGGAAATATATTTTTGTTAGTACGAAATTGCGTTTAAATCCGTATTTTATACTTAACTAGCTGATTGCTTGCGGCTTCATCCACATAAAATTATAAGTTAATTGTTTGCATTTATCATATTCTCAATTGTAAATGTCAAAATACCAATTACTATGGAATCTTGCTTCCTTGATGTTGGCAGCAACTTATGGTCTCTTTCCCATATTAAGGTTTTTATCCAAAATAATTACCCCTAAGTTTAATGGCGTGAAAATATATAACTTAAAGCGTGATGTAAGTGTAAGGTTTTTTATTAAAAAAATGAATTATTCAAAAATATGCTGTAATTGCTGACATCTTAGGCAACAAAGAAGTTTGTGTTTACGCTTTATTATAACAGTAAAGATTGTTAACAAAAAAAGGTGAAAAGGTATAAAGATTTAATTGAAAATCAAATTATTGCCTTTCAATTAACTTTCTTATCTCAACTTTGACATTTAGATTGTTGTAATAACTCTAAATAACTTAATAATGTAAGATAGTAATACATAAGTGGCCCAGATTCACTGAATCCTGGCAACCCTGCAACCGGTCATGTTTCGGGTCGCGGTCAACATGTAATTGTATATTTTTTTCGCGACAGCTCAGCCTTGCAGTTAACGAGGTCCGTTGTTGTATTTCTGTATACAAATAAATTGACAGCTTTCGTAATAAGGTCAGTCTGACTCCTTGTATGTTATGCAGCTTTAAATTGTTTGATATTGCTAAATAATTGAATTGAAATTAATTACACTTTTCGCAATTATGTTTAGTTTCTTTTAATTAAATTTAATTTAACAAACTTTTATTTTTTACCGCAGTATCTAAATAAAGTAAGACGGTGTTTGTATGCAAACGTAAATAGAAATTGTCGTGGGACAAAACTACGCAAACAAAACTTTGAGAGTCAGCACTGCACCATCTGCACATGCATAAGGGTAAAACGCACTAGCGACCGAAGAATGCGATCAAGTTTCATTTATCATCCGCCTAATGAATGCCACAAGAAGTAATCTTATATCTGGCGTCATTCAAAAATCATTTGAAATTAAAGATGTCATACAAATTCCTTAATTATTAAAACGAAATACTTGTAGGAAAGGAGGCGTTGATCTCTTTCATTCCTTTAGTAAAAACAGAGATAAGAAATATTTGATCAGGTGTTACAATAGTGAAATTTCACGGTCAGGTGTTCATACTGCGTACTTATTTTGTAATTCATATCTGTCCGTCTGTTTTCACCTTTACCAATGGATCCGAGCACGTGCTTATTACCCGTTTGCACGTGACACTACTGTTGATTGTTAGAGTTCATAGTCTTGATGGGAAGCGTTACTTTGTTTTGTTTATGTTAATTTATACATCTTTCTTTGAAATGACAGAAGTTCAATTCCGCGAATATTTCAAGACAAATGTACTCATGATAATTGTATTAGACAATTAGAAAATCTTATCTTAGCAATATTGTAAATGCTAAAGTTTAGATGAATGGATGTTTGTTAGAAGATATCTCCAGAATCGAAGAGCGGATCTCGTAGGTTAGCACAGATGTAGACCATACTCTGGAATAACCCGTAATTTTCATTCTACGCGAATGATTTCCAGGGTAAATGCCAGTTATTCATAAATGCAGACATTTCATCAACTTGCCGTTATCCCTTACGGAGGGTCGGCACAGTATGTGCCATACATCTCTCTCATCCATCATATCTGAATCTACTCCTTTCTTAAGCATATCCTCTTCTCACATCTCACACAATCCATCCATACTTTCTTCGGTCTTCCCCTACCTTTGTAGCCATCCACATTCAATCTTAACACTTTTTGTTTTATGATCCCATCGTCTCGTCGCATAACATATCCATACCACGCTAAACTTTTGCTTCTCAATTTCTCCAAATGCAAACATTTATCTTTTATTATATATTTATAGTATAGATTTTAGATCTCTGAACTCCTTTGACACACGCCTTAGTGTGTTTTAACGTTACAAAAGCAGTCCAAAGAGCATAAAATAAGGCGTTAACAGTAATTGTAACTTTCAACGTAGTATTCTCAGTATAGTTTGTATTTAAGCCGCGACTGTTATCATATCACTTGTTTAGTACTCGTATATTTTAGAATTGAATACGCATACATAAATACGTAGTAGATTTCTAGAAGTAAAACGATATTCAATTGATTTCAAAGAGAAGGTCGTGATATACGAGGCGGGCGCACGGCATTGGATCATTAATCTCAATTTATAAAGGTACGATTTCCAATGCAATTTAAAGCCATTTGTGAGAAATTTGAGTTCAGCCAGTTTTCGGGAATCGTTAAATAGGCTGAGGGAAAAATTCCTCCTGTTGAACTAATAACAGCTTGGATAATTAATACAATTTTATTACTTTACTAATTTTTTTTTTTCATAAGATAAAAATAAGGTTTAGTGGTTGTCACACTTTAGGAAAGAAACAAAGATCGCTCAGAACCAGAGTTAGTTATGTAATTTGCTTATCTAGGAACTTGCATAACTCACTTAGGTATTTCGTAAGTATTGTAGGAATCTAAGATGTATGCTTACTTAGTATCTAAGTAATTGCGTTAAAGATTGAAATAATGATTGATGTTATGCTCGTCTTCGATAGACAGGCTTGGTATGATGACAAATTCTGATAATTGAATATAAACCCTATCCCTTTGTAATACCGTTTATAATCGTTATTTATTGTATGTGCACGCAACTGTAAACAAGATTTCTTATTCTTGAAGTCCGTTTTTGTCTTAGCTGTCTATCCAACTGGCATCTTGGATTTTTATTGTCATAGAAAAAACTTAATGGGCCAATAAGCCGACTTCACTTTTCTAACTGGTTACTGTCAGGAAATGTTGTCAAGAAAACAATACGTAATACATTTAATGTATAGAAAATCACAAGTAAATACCATTGTTAAAATAACATTACACCCATGTAAAATTAAAAAATAAATAAAAAGCACAGCCTATATTACTCACTGATAACGTAGCTTTTTAATGGTAAAAGAATTTTTGAAACAGATCCAACAGTTTTTGAGTTATTTCAATACATACAATTTTTTTTTTCATTTTATATTATTGGTAAACATTTTTGTCCACGACAGTAATAACCGTTGTAAGCATATTTTAAGACTTCATGTAAATTCAACAATTTACATTTACATAAAGTAAAACATTAGTACAATATTTTGTGGGTCGCATTAAACAAATGTAACCACGAACCTCGCTTTGAGCAGCCCTGTTTTATAGCGCTGTTTGCCGAGTGGGGCACAGCAATCGCGGCCGTCGCGACCAATATTGCCTAATAGCCATATGTGTCTACAACTCAAAGGCGGCATTAACATGTAGGCGCGTTTCTCCCGTAGAAAGTGGTACTTGATGTACGGTGACTGTTAATGCAGTTTTTAGTGTAAATTGTCTATACGTATAGGTTCCGGTACGTGATATATTACGGCCCTATAGGTCCGACACGGTTTACATAAGTAAATTCTTCGATTTCTATACATTGATGAATGAATGATGTTTAGAAACATTAAAGTATTTATTTCTTAAAAAAAACATTCAATCGTATTCTATTTCCTCAAGTAGGGTTGTCTGCAGGTTGGCAACATGCCGTAATAAATAAACACGAAGAGTGGGAAAAGATAGAGAAATTATTTTTCTATCTATAGTCAGTTGTTTAGTGCATTCGTGTTTAAACTCCCTTAAAAGTTAATTATTTTGTACAATAGATATTAACTAGACCTGAACATTTAAGATAGCAGATTCAGGGCTTGTCCCACTGCTGGCTGATATAGTAAGCTCAAATAGCTTACATTTTTAAGCTGTCGTCACTGTCAGATAGGTAACAAATCCAATATTTCCATCACATAGTTTACACGTTGGATTGTTATCAGACAATTTACAATTTAGTGGGACAGGCCCTTAGTATTTTAAATATCATTATGATTAGTAACAATGTGAATACAACCGTGGGAAAGTAGACGTGTTGCGGTCGTGGTAAATCATTCGTGAAGTGAAAAGCGGTTACCGATGCTACGGATGTCTGATATCGAGACAATGAATGTTATGATATTACAATTGATTTATTAGATAACTAGCTTTCGCCTGCGACGCTGTCTGCGTGGAATTAAAAACAAAAGTAAGCATTATATGCACTCTTCCAGATCCTCTGCATCTTTGCGAAATCTCATCAAAATCCGTTCAGCAGTTTATGCTACAAACTCTAACAAACAACCATCCATCTAAACTTTCGCATTTATAATATTAGTAAGATTAACATATACAAGACCTAGAAGGACCTAGGACCTAGGACCTAGGACCTAGAATAGAAAAGGACTTTGTGATCATGTGATTTTTTATGGTCTTAATAAATAAATATGCTTAGGTTCTTATTTAGTAAGTATTGTTACTAAGTGTAGAGTTGATTTAGTATAAACGACTCAATTTTAACGGTGTCTGTAAATTAAGGTTCGTGTATGGCGACAGATTGAACCAGATACTGAATTATTTTGTGTTCCGTGTATAGGCTTTTAGTACCTCAAAACAGTTCTCTGCTCACATGACTGCTATTTCTACAACTTAACCATCGTAATTCGATCACAAGAATTGTTTTATGAATGTAATTAAAAATTACTAAGTCTTTGTAAGCCTGTGTACACAATTTACGACGCGCATCGCAAGCATACCGCAGTCATTGATTGCGGCTTTTACCCGCTGTACACTGCCCCAAATTGTGTACCCGATATTAGAATTTAATTAAATTGTTCATGTCACAGAGAATCTACTGTATAGGGTATGCTTAATAAAAACGAATCAACTGGTGATCATAATTACACGTTATACAACGTTCCATATTTCAAGGTAAAGAAATATTGTATTAAAATGTTTATATGTAAATTGACAATGACATTACTAAAATGCAATCAATTTTGACGTAGTTAAGGCATTTTTAGTGTTTTTTTTTAATTTTAAGTATTCAGAAACCATTTTCCGTAAATTGCATTTTTAAGTTAAGATGTAAAAACAAAACATTTGTAATAGGGAATCCGCATACAAGATGTAGTTATTTTATACACTTGTAAATTATTTACTAAGAGCGAGCGCCGTTTGACAAAACTATCGAACAATTGTTGTGCGATTGTCGATTGTTTCGCAATCCATTCAACTGTTTAGTTGCACAACTAAAATTGAATAGTGCGAACACCTTAATATAAGCACATAGGAATAAAAGCGCGTTAAATAGTGCGTAGTTTAATCAAAGGTGCGCGCGTGCTCTTAATGAGATGATATATTAAAATTTATTCAATGTCCTTGCACATCTATGTTTTGTATATTAACGTAAAGAGAAATACGTCTTCATTCCTTTATCTATTTCTTATACAATGATGGTAATATACTATTGAGAAATACTCCTAGTTGCAGACAACCCACACCTAATCGCCAAGAAGAAAGTGCTTCAAAGAAATATTTAACTAAAATGAAGTTAAGCCATTTTGATTAGATTTTCAACAATTTGTATATTTTTTCTCAATTAAAATCCTACTTTACTTTATGTAGAGATTAATTGAAATTGTGCAGTGTTTAGTTTATTTATTCCTTTAAACGGTTAGAATTTAATTAAAAACATTCACTGCTATTTTCCTCAACAAAGTAGAAAATGCAAAAATATTTCTGTTATCTACACTAGTATTATAAAGAGGAAAGATTTGTATTTTAGGATTTTTGTATGTATAACTCTACGTAATAACTCTAAAACTACTGAGCCGTTTTCAGAGATTCTTTCACCATTAAAAATTTACTTTAAGGCAGAATAGCATAGACTGTGTTTTATTTTATTTTATAACTAGCTGTCCCCGTGCGGCTTCATCCGCATGAAATTATGAAAAAATGTTTTATTGTTTCCATTTACCAAATTATCAATAACAAATGTCAAAATCACGTGACACAAACGTTGGCAATCTTGATTCCTTGATGTTGGCAATAACTTATAGTCTCTTTCCCACATTAGGGTTTTATCCAAAATGTATACCCCTATGTTTATTGGACTGAAAATATATAGCCTAAAGCGTGCCGTAAGTGTAGGACTTTTTATTACAAAAAGATTATTCATAAATATGCTGTAATTGCTGACATCTTAGGCAACAAAGAAGTGTGTGAAAAATAATTATAATAGTATAGATTTCACGTAAGTGAAGTCTCGAGCAATAGCTAGTTTTTTAAATTTATTTCAAATCATACTAGATATAAGATTAATCGTTGATGTGTTCTTCCTGAATACTGACTCGGTTATTGTAGAAATTCGAGGCGAGCTTGTTTTAACTATTATTGTAATACTATAATTGGTAGATCACAAGGTTTTTTATAGTTGCATATTTATATGACCTTTAGGATAATTCATTTATATTTGCAGACCACTTTGTAAAGATATGAATGTTAATTTGAAAATATATTTTCATTTCTGCTATGCGTATCTTTAATTGGTTTAGGATATTTAATTATTTGATCATAAATCATTTCGTTAATTATTAGATTTAAAAATTTACTACGTTTAAAATATAATTTGTTTCAAATTTAAGCTTCACAAGATCAAGAGTAAGTTTGCAGCTACAAAAGAGATATACAGTAACTTGACTATAAAAATGCAATAAGGTCTAAGATTTACCAAAGTAATATACAAATGCGCTCAATCATCGCCCTTATGGTTACAGTAAGTACGATAATCGAAGTGGGAAGTGAATTTAATTCTTTATACCTAATAGTGTCTTTTGTTTTTAACAAACAATCCGGATACGTAGAGTATCTTTGCGTACGTACTTGTGCAGTCATTAACACGAGCCGTGTGGGAAGCCGCGGCTCTATGGTAGGTCATTGACACCGAGTGCACCGGCAAACTGCAACTACTGTGCGGATGCGTTGCACAATGCTTACCTGCTACTCGTAATGGGAAAATATACGCTACAACTCGGCAGTGAATAAAAAAATAATTATTATCTTTGCATAGAACTCTATAGTCCACTTGAGTACCTACATGCCTAATTTTACCGTTATTTTGGGGTCGGTTTTCGTTCTGACTATCCAAACATCTGGATCTTCGTTAAGATCAAGAGGTTTCTTTGTCAGTCTTCATTCGTCTATAGTCCATTCTAGTACACAGTTATACATATTTATTTATATCAATTGGCTATACAGCTTTTAAGATCTGACATCACAGTTGAATCATACGCAACAAGAAACTACGTTCGTTAGTAAATATCGACCTTAAAACTATAAGACGAAAGCTTATTGTTGAATGTTATTTTTGCTTTGTTACAGAGCGATGTCTCGGTGGAAGGGCAAAGTGAGGTAGCCGGCAGATGGCAGCAGTCAGCGCGGCGATGTTTCGGCCCGGGGGCGCGCTCGACCCCCCGTGCTACGCCACGCAGAGGGTGAGTGTTTCAGGGTAATTGGCGATAGATGGCGCTGATCAAAGTAGTTTATAATCAGAAACAACTCGTAGTAACTGGCTGATTAGCTTTGTCAAAAGAAATTCAAGTATAATTATACGAATTTTAATTAAAAATTGACTGGCGTCGACTCTATAAACTAAAGATTGAAATAGATTTAGATAAGACATGATTCTTAGTACTTCAAATTAATGTGTTTGTAATTTTAAATGAAATGACGGTACCTTTTTAATCGTGTTTACACTGGTAAACCACCTATTAAATTACCCGACGTTCAATTGTAAACAAGTGCTTACGCTGCGTTTACCGTTAAAGACAGTTTGTATAGCTGAGTCATTGTTTACAAACCGTTGGAAATGCATTGAATGTACGCATAACAATTGTTAAAGTATTTTACAATTTGATTGAAAATTCTATGTCGTAGTAAACTTATATACCAAACCTTTGCTTTTACCAACTGTAGTTAAATAGATAGTCGGTCGCCTGAAGTCAAATTAACTCAGAAATTTCTTTGTATTTCTTAGGATAGTTTCACAAGTTGAGAGCTTGTGAAAATCTATTTCTTTTACGGAGATCTGGATGCATATTTTCACTTTCTAGCATTTCATTTTCATCATTGTAAACAGTAGAATTTCTCACAGTGATTTACCAATCTCACGGTAGCATTTCAATGTTATTTAATTATTGATAACAATAGTGATTTCATAGACTTGCGTACCAAGGTTTCCTAACCACACTTCGCAACGCGTTTGACAATAGCAACGCAATCAATTTGTTAGTCTTTACAGTAATAACGTTTTAAAATCCAAATAAAAAGGAACAATCTGTTATCACTTTAACAGCGGATTTGATTAAACTATCGCAGAACTGTTGTGCGCTTGTCGATTGTTTCGCAGCCAATTCAATTGTCTAATTGCACAACTAAAAATCGAGTAGTGTGCGTATCTCCATATAGCATATAGGAATAAAATCGCGATTAATTAGTCGTGCGAAAGTTTAGCTTAAGGTGTGCGCGCGCTCGAAATATTATCGCCTAGGGAATTTTTATTTAAGGGAGGGTATAGTTTAAGAACATTTGTTATTCGAAGACAAATTCAGCGTCCAATTTGCTCGTACTTTTGCAATTCCTACTGTACTAAAGACAACACAAAGAGTGTTATTTCTTTTTAATCATACTAATATTATAAATGCCAAAGTTTAGATGGATGGAAGTTTGTTTGAGTTTGTAGCCTAAACTGCTGAACGGATATATATGAATTTTGGCATAGATGTAGAACATAGTTCGGAAGAACACATAGGCTAATTACTTTTGTTTTTTTTTTATTCCACGCGGACTGAGTCGCGGGCGAAATCTAGTTGACAATAACAGTAAAAAATATGTTATTGGACAATTATTTAGTTCTTTCGGAAAACTACAATTACTATTTATAGACAGCGATCGCTTTGCTTTGCGAATCAAGATGGCCGCTTACTCATTTGCCACTGTACAATTTATAAAAAATTAAACTAAAATTTATTTAACATCCTCTTGTTGTAGAATTTAGATACAACAATCGTTTCGTGCAGAAATTTCTTGGAAACAAATGTTAGTTTAACAGCTCAAAGGCCTAGTTAGCCGGCAGTCGGCTTTGTCGCTTTCGAGTAAACATTTTACCAAACGACCATTATTGCTGTATCAGACATTTGAAGCATTTGTTTTCAGTAAATAGTATATGAAATATAAAACTAACTCCCTTGTAAAGTTAAGTTTTATCAAAATCTTATTCAAAATTACATTTTATTTCTATTGTCGGTTTTTAATTAAGTTTCATTTAATAATCTTTTGTTGTTTTCTTATAATAAAAATAAGCTTATGATATTACAAGGAAAAGATAAGCTTAATTAAAGCACTCAAGGTAAGTTGTGGCTTTCTCAATTTTGACTATAGAAAAACGGACTATGCGAAAAGCCGCCGCGATCGTTGTAATAAATTAATTCCACCATATTTTGATACGAATTCTGATTCAAAGAAAATGAACACACAAGCAAGTGACGAATTACTTTTAGCTTTTATATATCAGAGCGCAACAAGTGCGCTTGACAGGTCCTGTCTCTTAAAAGTCAAAGTAAATAAACGTGACTACGTAAAATAAAAGCCGAAATAATCATTTCGGAAAGTAATTCCATAATAATAAAATTAAAGTTAGAAGATGAAACGAAATATGTAAATACATTCCTTTTGAAGGTACAAGAACAATTTTTGCACAAAGTAATTTGATTTAGAGGATCCTCTGGTATTATTGTAATGAAAAGACCCGATAGTCTAGTTGTTAGACGACCAGTTATGAAAGAACCATGAATTTACACAGATTGATAGATAGAAACATCTTTAAAGGCATGTTTTTGGTCGTATTAAATACTATCTGTTCCCGTGCGACTTCATCCGCATGTAATTATGAAAATTTTATTTAATTGTTTACATTTGTCAAATTGTCAATTGCAATTGTCAAAATGACATGACATAATGGCAACTTTACTTCCTTGATGTTGGCAGCAACTTATGGTCTCTTTCCCACATTAGGGTTTTTATCCAAAATATTTACCCCTAAGTTTAACAGCTTGAAAATATATAGCCTAAAGCATGACGCAAGTAGGGCTTTTTATTAAAAAAAGAATTATTCAAAAATATGCAACAATTACTGACATCTTAGGCAACAAAGAAGTGTGTATTTACGCTTTATTATAATAGTATAGGAGTATAGATACCAGAAGTTCAAAATCCTTTTTGTACAATGTCACCGTAGTAAAATATCATTAAAGTATTAATTCCCGTAACTCCATCTATCGACATTTATAGGCTATTAGAAGCTTTTAATATTCATGTATTCCAGTCGGCGCGTAGACGTCGTAATTTAACTCCTCGCCTTAAACTTCCAACGGTTACTATTAGAGTAACATAAATTATAAGACCTTTTATAAAACTTGAAACCATTTCTTTTAATATATTAGAGTTTTAAAAAGTTATTTTTATAGCATATTAACGTGTCTAAAATAATCAAACTAATTTTTTAAATGTGAAAGTGTGGATGGATCGATGTTTGTAGCCTACACGGCTCAACGAATCTCGATGAAATTTGGCATAGATGTAGTATAGTCTGGCAGAACACATAGGCTACTTTCTTTTGTTTTTATTAATCCACGCTGACAGAGTCGTGGGCGGAAGCTAGTGCCTAATAACGTAACTTAAAGATTTTTTCTAAATAGCATTAAAGAAGAAAGTGAAACAAACATTTTAGTGAAACAAACTCACTTAAAAACTGTACTATTAAAGTATTCTTAATCATGTTTACAAAAGTATAGTTAATACAATAAATAAATAGTAAAATATTAAATACGAATTTTAAATCAATTTACAATACAAATTGTACACGTAATAACAAGCGGACATGCGCAAAAATTAAATCAAACCAAACACTCGTACTCATAAAGGCTTTATTTAATTAATTGATTAATGCGTTGTCTATGTTAATTGATTCACATGTTTTGCCCGCTAACACGGTCCGGACAAAATTGCGGATGTTTTCAATTAAATTATAACTTCACCGTACGGAAAGTCACGTCCACGATATTTTAATTGTAATAATTGCATGATTTCGAAAATTTAATATTCGTAATCATTTTATCAAATTGTAATTTAAATGTAATATGATTTTATGTCGATGTTGAATGTTGTTTAAATTGTTATATTCGATGTGCTTCTGAAATACGATGCAACATTAATTTTTGTTGACGAATATTGCATTCCAATTGCCTTATCGAGTTCTTTAAATCAATAATTCTCAGATATCCATTCTCTTGATACATATCCTAGCATATATATCTTCATTAACCCTTATAAAATTTATTACAAGAATTAAGTTTTAAAAGCTTAAAGGTAGCTTTAATGTCTTGAAGCTCAGTCACCTATCAACTAATTGAAGTTGCAGACACCTTCGGTCTAACCAGAGCATTAAGAAGTGGACTAGATAGAGGAAATCCCTACAGCTTACAACTACTCTGACTGGCAGCTAGCTTAATGTCAACTTACCAAGACTTACTAGTCTTACCAAGTTCTTACCATTCAGCTATCGTACTAAGTGCTGTCAAAATATGTTTCATTCGAACCTCTTTGTCTGTACATCACTATAAAACAATGTTATAAATGAGATTGTGATTTTAATTTTATTCAGATTAAAAAGAAGTAAAAAAGTATAGCCTATGTTACTCAGTGGTTACGTAGATTTTTAATGGTGAAAGAATTTTTGTATTCGGCCCAGTAGTTTTTGAGTTATTTTAATACATACAAAAATGCGAATTCCTCTTTATAATATTAATGTAGATTAGTATAGACAAGCGCAGGATAAAGATAGACTTACATTGTTAATGTTGTCTTAATTAAACATTTTTACTAAAATTTGGTTAAAATGCGATTGTGATACAATGGAATTAGCGCAGGGCACTCGAGTAATTTTTAATCCTTACTGAATCTGAGTGTTTTTTAATATCGATTGACCTTACTTTCAAATATCTTGTCATGTCGATTGTATTTGGCTCGGTATGCGCAGAAAATCTAATCTCGTCCTCACGACTTATATCGGAGTACAGAATGAGGTCGCGTGGGACACGACTGGGACAAAGGTTGCTACTATTGCAAATCTATTTTTGCACAGCGCATAATTTCTTCATGCAGTATGACAATTGATTATTATTGTCCTACTGGTCGTATATTTGACAAAATATCTTTGGATATGTCCGTTTCATCGTAGCCAGTAGTAGCATTTTGATTGGTTTCGAAAACTAACTAAACCTTTGGCAAGATATTTTGTATAAGGTTTTCGATAGACGGCAACTCAGAGCTTGGATCAGTTATATCCATTGATCTGCCCTTGTCTATATGGGCACATCATGTACTGATCTTCCGTACATCTCTGTCAGCAATCATAAGTGAATTTACTCCCTTTAAAAGCATATCCTCTTTCACGGAATCAAGGATTTCTTTAGTCTACCGCACTTTTAATGAGATATAAAGTGTTCCACTTTTTGACAGCATAATTATTAGAGCTTGGACTACTTTGTCGTTTCGAAGTTTGCCTTCATATCGTAATTACTTAGTAACCACTTAGCAACCAAGGTATACGCTTCCGTGATTTATTAAATACCAGTTATTGCATAAACTATCTATAACAGGTTGAGATATGCAATTATTGGCGCCTTAGGTGCGCCTGCGTATGACGTGGCTTATTGCAATTATCTTGGGTCAGTTATAGCAACAAAGACAGTTGAATATTTTTTTATAAAGTAACTCGGCTCGGCAGTATGATTAATTATAATTAAATTAAATACGTCATTTTTAATTGTTACTTAATCTAGTAATTCTGAATGTATGCTCTCTCTATGAGGCTTCTTAACTAGATTTATAATCATAAAAAATAAATTAATACAAAAGGCATTCATGTAACTGGCACTCTACTTCATATAAGCTGGTAAAGGCACATATTTCAATATTGCATCAAAACCTAAAAGTTGTAGCTTATTTTCCTAATGCTACAGCCGTAAGAGCTTATACAATCTTAGATTCATTGATTTGATTTTGCCTTGCAAGTGCAGTGGAGTGCGTGGTCCGAGAGGTCAGAGTAAATTGGTCGAATGCCTGCCCAGCTGGTATGCCTTCACGGTATTTACTTTCCTTCAGGAATGTTGTTTATATTGAACATTACTGATATACACAGTTCAATGTATATCGGTTAATGTTTATGTTCAGATGTGAGTTATAGGTTGTTAAAATTATTTTCTAATATGACTGTGTCAAAAATGATATATTACAATGTTGAGATGTTTATTTTAGTCAAATAGATGGTATCTAACATTTCATTAAACAAGCAAGCTTAATGTCAAGATATGTGGCAGTGTTAGAGCCCGCTATAGAATCTTCGCACGAATGGACCGGCTCGTCCCGTGTAATACCACGACCACACAGAAGACAGGCGTGAAGTGGAAGCAATTCTGCGTTTCGTCTGATGAGTGTGATGCCGGAGGCCTAATTTTAGTCCCTTTCCCCTTTCTACCCTTTTCGTCAGAGAAAGGTACGGGAAGGAAAAGTGGATTTGACGCTGGAGGAGACGCATTGGAAGGGGAAATGTCCACTTTATGTGCGTCTCCTCCTCCATCAATTAAGGGTAGGCAACGCATCTGCAATTGCGGATGTCTATGGGCAGCGGTCGCTTTCCATTTCGGTGGTTTCAGGTGGCCGCTTGCTCGTTTGCTACCTTATGTTATTAAAAAAAAAAACATGAATAGGATAATTTAGCGAACTCTACGAGTAAAGTAATTAAAAACATAATAAGATAGAAATAATTAACTAGTTTAATAGAATATTGTTCTCAATCAAGCTTGAATTAAAACAATCGGACTTAAAGTAGCACGAACAAAACGTACCAAACAACTGATTGCTCAATTCTATTTGTACTCCACTTAGAAGAATAAGACTTCAGGGCGTCCGACGGTAATTGGTATTGTCGGACGTAGGAAAGTACTAGATGCAATCTGTTTGCCCATTCAATTGCCAACAATGGCCGCGCCGCTGTACTGTACACAAAGAGTTAGCATCAAGGTTATGTAAGTATTGGGGAAAGGCAGGTGATTCTCGACACAATAACATTTGGACTTTCTAATTTTATTGTGGATACGGTACTACTAACAATATTTAATTTTAGTAATATGTAAAGGGACACATCTAAATGACGAATATGAAGGTGTTAATACGTTTGAAATTGGACATTGAAGACTAAATCACTTGAAAAGATAATTAGAACGTTTTATAAATTCAATACAAATTTTGATTGTCAGGTAAACCAGAAAATATTAAGACTAAATGTGGATGGCTACAAAGGTAGAGGAAGACCTAAGAAAGTGGGAATGAATTGTGTGAAAGATGATATACTTAAGAATATAGTGGATTCCGATATGACGGCTGATAGAAATGTAGAGAAGAGCAGCATTGTGCCGACCCTACGTAGGGATAAGAGCAAGTTGATGGCTACGTCTGATTTGTATTTATTAACAATTACGTTCATACGAGTAAACACGGACGCGTGTCTTGGTTTACGAACACGGGATTACAATCAATTACTACTGTGTAAATAAGCCTTATAGTTAGTGTTAAACTAATGGATAGGTAAGTGATCGACTGATAAACTGACAGATTCTATTAGACTATAAAGTGTTGGAGATTATTTTTTCTATATATTTTTAAAATCAACTGTGATACATTTCTAGTATCGTACGGGTCAACATTTTAGTAGTTAATTTTGTAAATATTTTTACGGTTGAAGAAAGCAAACAAGCATGTTTATTTGATGTTAAATAATAAAGATTAACAAACAAATGAAGTGAAAATCAGCGTTTTTTGTTATCGGTATTGAAAAGACAACCAATACGATGTTCTTGTTATTTCATGACGTAAATACCTTATTTGTATATTAAATTAATTTCAAACGTAGTGACGCCATAACAGGTGGTGGACTATAAATTCACATCGACATTTAACACCTCAGCTTGTATCGCTCGAGTTTAATATTAATATATTCCTAACGTAACACGTCAACAGTTTCTTAGTTTGATAGCCAATTTAATATCAGAAACACGACTAGCTATTTTAAGACATGTTGTTCATTAAAAGCTTTTCCTGTCTCTTTACAAAATTATGTTTATGATTCTGAATTACACAGTCTAATGTTAATCTAAAAAACCTTAAAGTAATTTTTTACTGAACATTTTTAGTTCGAGATGATCAAGTAAGCGATCCGAATTTGTCGAAATAGTACAGTGATCGCTGCCCACATCTATGGGTTTTCTAACTGCAATTGCAGATACCTTGTGTACCTATTACCGGCAGAGTAGGTGGCGCATAGCAAGAGGATATTTCCCTTTCCCATGCTGCTCTTCCTCCGTCATATCTCCTTCCCATCAATTTGTATCAGACAAGGATGGAAAGTGAAAGTAGACTAAAATGATGTTATGATTTTATTATACTGCGAAATAGGAGATTGTATTTTTGGTTTTGTAATCTTATTTGGATGTAAAAAAAAATTCTAGGTGATATTTTTAAACAATTACAACTCAAACCTTTTAAATCTAAAATTTAAAAGGTAAATATAAACAAGATATAAATACATTTAATGTCTGAAGCAATTTAATTTCTTGTCGCGTTTAAGCAAGAAAATTGACCGGTTATTTTGTTGTTGTTAAAAAATAGTGAAGCAATACTTTTTTTTTGGTCTGTAATAACACGGAATTGAACAAAAAGGGCAAGAAATAACACGATGGAGATATTTTCTGGCTGTGCGGAGGCGTTTCGCTTACCCGGAGGCAATTAGCGCTATGAAAGCCAATTTCTTCGAGCTAATGATACATTTTTTGTAGCACGTTTTCCAAACATTGTATTCTTTTATGAAAGTCATTGTTTTATAAAAACGGTACACTTAACTTAAAGGGAATAGTGTTGGGTAGGTCTGTTAACCAAAGAAAAGGCAAAAGAAAGCCGTAAAAACCAACAAAAGTATTTTGAACTGCGCATCAAAAGCGCGCGCTCACATTTGACTATACTTCGTACAACTGTCGGGTTTTGATTCCTATGACCTTATGTGGAGGTGCGCACACTATTCGGTTTTTAGCAACTAAACTTTTTGTGCAACTAAACAATTGCATTGGCGGCGAAACAACCGACAATCGCACAACAGTGAGAAAGTTTATGCAAAGATGTGCGCCCGTAGTACATGAACATTTTATGTATGTTTTTAAAAAAAATATCACGAAATATGAAAATCCAATGAACGGTCCGACATAACACTGAACATCTATGTCTTTTAGCGGAAGAAACTCTCGTTCGTATTTTCTTAGTCTCCGATTCATATAAAAATCTTAATCCGATAGCAGTCCAGTCCCAGAAATACGTGTTAATTATTTTCTTAATAAGTAATTTGGACCATTTCCTCGAAGCCTAGAATGTAATTTATATTAATGTTATTACTACGAAAGGTCAAAGAAACAACCCTGGACATATAACAACGCATTCATTTAATGATATCTTTTGAAGTTGTCGAAATTAGGTAACAAAAAAATAATTGACAATAATTTACGGTAAAGGTTATATTAGTTATTTAATTTCACGTTACTTAAAATAATATGAGCAACTCAACACTGACCACAAAGACGATAGAACCACTGTAGACCATCATTATTGAGTCACTTGTATTGCCCACTATAAAAAAGTGGGCAATACAAGTTGTTTGTACTCCAGACATAGTTGTAAGTGAGCGTTACGACAATGTTACAATCAAAGTACCGTGAATTAACTGTGCACTATAAACATGACAAATGACGCTATTTATCGATAGATGGCGTTGTTATGCAACGAACGAAGCGATCAACGCTAATGTTGTGGCAAAACACCTACAAGCATTAAGAATAATGAAACGGAACGTTAGTACTAATGGTGGCTCTTTAACAGGTTATTGAAATGGGTTTTTTATCCCGTTGAGACAGTCGGATAAAAGGGAGCTATTTTAGCTTCTAGTTAGGTAAGAAAACTATTCTTATGTCACGGTATTTAAATAGTTTTATAAAGCAGTTTAGCGTCCAATTCTAAGTAGTTATATTTCTAAGTTGCCTTACCTTTTTACTATGCTACTATACTCCTCTCTTCCTTTATTTTGCTGTCGTTTTTTTATTTCTATGAATATTGAAATATGAATACTGTTTAATCTAAATCGAATTAAGATTAAAAATTTGATAGCTCATTCTAAGAGATCAGGTTAACGATATCTAGAATCACCATGAGTAACTTTATATAGACGTTCATGAGATAAGGTCTGAAGGTTATTTGGTTTGATAATATGGAGAATAGATGAAGCGTGGAGGATGAGTTTGTGCGAGAATGTTGCTAATAGTAGGGAACTGTGAATTTGCGATACCAATTAAGATCGTATGCCTTAATTGCTTCAGTTCATGTTTTACACTTACTGGTGCAGAGTTGAGTTAGTAAGAGAAATGTCATTTAACCTCTTTTTTATAAACATTTAGCTACTCTTAGTAGTATAGTAGTATGGCTGTATTTCTGACGAAATTTTTGGGTTGCGCTGCACAGAATTGTTGGATTTATAGTCTATAATAATAATAAAGTGTCTGTATGTGATCTTGAAAAAAGAATTGGACTGATTTTAACGAGACTATGGTGGCAATTTAGGAGACAGATGTACGCGGGATTTCCTCCTGCGTTTACAAATTCGGTAGTCATAAATGTCATCGTTATCTTGATCGCTTTTAACAAATATCGACACATCTAAAACACTAAATTGATTAGGCACTTATATTGTTTATTCAATTAAAACCAAAGGCAATAGCTTTTACATTAGAAAATGTAGAGCAATTGCTTTAGTAACAGGAAACAAATGTATCCGAGAGGTCAGTCGGGGGCTTTGGGTCGCAACTATTGTTTACATCCATTGTCTATAAAAAATAGTTTCTTATGTTTTAATCTAGGCCATATAGCAAAGTCGCCTGCAGCTGCGACTTACAATGGAAAGCGAGGTGGAGTTTCTGTTTAAATTATCGGACAGAAGTTTTGCTTGAAATATTGCTCTTAGTAAAATAAGCGGCCGCCATTGTGGGGAATATTCACAGCGGCTTTTAATGCTATACACTAAGAGATTGAAAGTGTATTAGAAATATTTTATTCTCTTTTATGTTGCATGAAAACAGTTATTTTTTAAAAAAGAAATATCAATGAAACGAACACGATGTACGAGTTTAGAAATTTTTATGACAAATTCTTTGTTAAACATAGAGTCGTTCGTAGTTTTAGAATATTTTAAATTCATTACTTTGTAAATTGTATTCCGAATTTAAGTAATACAAAATTTCGTGCTTTGTTGTATTTCTAAGTTCATGAAATTCTAGCTTCGTCGTTGCGAACATTGCAAAAATTGTTTCGTGAAAATGTTTTTAAACAACGAATTTAAGGAATGTCAGAAATATCTTAAATAATAATAAACAACTATTATATTGAATTTAATCGAACTAAAAATAACAAAACTTTATTTACGACAAATCTTTAAATTACTAAGCAGGTTTAGAAAAAAAATAACGAATTTAGAATCAAAGTGATTTTAAAATGTGTTTTAAAAGTTAAAATTGAAATAAAGATTACGATTAAATGTTTTAAAGTCTCCAAAGTTTTAGACCTCAAAGTCATTGAGAGCAAAAGCGATTTCGAAAGCGAATTGTCGAGTATTGCCCTCTCACGACAAGTCGCAATAAAGCCTTCGTCAAATAAGCGCAGCCTGAAGAACGTATTTAAGAAAATTACAAACGATTTCGTACTTTTCACTTTAAATTATTTAATGTTAAACAATTTTGTAAAGCAAACGATTTATTTAAGCAGCTTTGGTTAAATGTTGCTAATTTCGAATTGTCTGAGTAATTACAAATGATAAAATGTATTCTGTTTAAACATGAATTAATAAAGGTGTAATGATTTTATTTCGTTATACTAACAGTTGCCTTCGACTTCGTCAGCGCGGAATAACATACAAATAAAAGTTGACTGTAACGTTCCTGCGTTCTCAACAAAGTCTGTGCGGGCAGATAGATATATACATATGGACAAATGGTTTTAAAATTCGTATTTTGTTATACATCATGTATAAAAACAGATTTTTTGGTACAGTTTAGTCGCACTTTGATTTCTATGAAGATATATTGAGGTGCGCACACTCGATTTTCAGTTGTTCAACTAAACAGTTGACTTGGCTGCGAAACAATCGACAATCATATAACAGTTATGCGATAGGTTAGTCAAACGTTTGCTGTTAATGTTTCTTTTTGGTATAAATATTACATTTTATCCAGCCAGTTTGAAAGTCTTTGAAGTAACAAAACTCATTTATAACAAACGTTTGTTTACAAAATATTAGCTTTTCGAGTCATTTGATAAAATAGTACTTTGGAAAATTCATGAAAGAAAAGGTAATATAAGATTTTCTAACGGAGTTCATGAAAGAGGTATAAGCGTGTTTCTTAGGTAATTTTCGCCTGGCTGAGCTTTTGCCGGAGCGGAGGTATCATTTTATTATCGTTTTAAATACTTTTGTAATAGCCGCCGAGACTCCCCGCTGGATTTAAGTATTTTAACGCTTTAGGAGAGATATCTTGTTTTATTTTTTTCGTGTTTTACTTTTATAACAATGAGAATCAGGTTACTATTTTATATTCTTTTTCTGCCATTTGTTTTTACTTTTTTAAGAATTATAGGGTAAATTGAATATGTTCTGTTGCTCGGGCCTGATTCGTGTTGATATGTGGCCTATGTTATTCATTAATAGCGTAGCTTTTTAACGGTGGAATTTTTTGAAATCGGCTCAGTAGTTTTTGACACATTTCAATATATACGTTAAGTTAGAATATCTTGGGCAAACTTTGATATCTACGTAATAATGATTAATAATAAGAGTAACATACTTGTTTAATAATACTTAGGTTAAATATCTGTATAAAATTTTCCTTTCACGCAAATACTTGGTTATTTTACGAGCATTTATAGATGCTAATGTTCGTGTCACGGTTGTCTAGTGATTAGCGGTGACCGTCTTTATAGGTCATTCCGCGAACACCCGCCGTCGCTCTTTTACTGGCGCTATTTCTTTTTATAGCATCATCCAGAATTATATCTACTCTGATTACATTACATTGCAATTTAAATTAAGCAAAATAAGTGGTTTTTTGGTGAACTGTACATTTTATCACATAATAATCAATTAAAAAAAAATACCACTGTCTCGAATCTAATCTAATTTATAATGTTTTAATTTTTGACAACAGTCATCTTAAGAGCGCGCGCACGTCTTTGACTAAACTATGGCACAACTGTTTAGTCGCGTTTTGATCCCTAAGAGATTTTTTTTACTGACTCATAATCCGCCAAAATGCCAGAGTGACCACTGCCTATAGACAGTCGCAATAGCGGATGCTTGGATCTCGATTTTCAGTTGTGCAACTAAACAGTTGAATTGGCTGCTAAACAATTGACAATCATACAACAGTTGTGTGATAATTAAATCAAAAGTGTGCGTCCACTCTAATTGTAAAGATTTCCTGGTTCCTAAATCGTATATTTAACAATTATGGGATTACCGCTGTCGAAATAATCTATCAATAATCAATCTTTATAACATTCTTATTGTATTAAATATCAAACGGTTACTGCTCTGATACATTTAAATAAAACGTAATAACAGCAATAAATTCAATACTTGCTTCATAGTTGCATAGAATGGGAACAAACGAAAAAAAAACAACAATAGTGAATCGACCGCAAAAGGGCTAGGTGTTTTTGTACCGTTTGCAAAACAATTTAGCGTGCACCGATGTTCTATTCACGCGGACAGGAATAAATGCGGTTGACTTTATAAAAGCTAATACAAAAGGAAAGAATTGCAGATTCACTCTATTTCAATGCGAACAATTCTGAAAACAATGTTTTTATATTTGCAGAATATTGGCTCTTATTTGCACAAAGAGTTTCTAAATAAAAATTTGTCTATACATTTACATATTTTTAATATAATTTGATAGTTTTGTACTCTTGTATTTAAATTAAATAAATAATTTAAAAACGAGGTTTTTATTTTATTTTAATTTTATTAGTAAACCAGCTGTTGCCCGCGACATTGTTTGTTCTTTTTTCGTTCGTTCTTCGTGCGTTCGTCCACGCAATATTAAGATAAAAAAGTTGCCGATAATATGTCCGTCTATATCAGCTATCCTTCAGTGAAACTCCGGTCGAAGTCGGTCCAGCCGTTTCGGGTGATTTCCCGGAACAAACGTGGCTTGCGGACAGACAGACAGACAAAAATTGTTTAAAGACGTTTCGTTATCAGCAACGCAAATCAGCATCTTCCCGAAATCTTTTGATATTACAATTTTATTACAAATATAGAAAATAAAAGAAATCTTTGTATAATACAAGTTGGCATTTGTTTTTGTGACTAAAGGACTAATAATTCGAAAACTGGTAGAATTTGTCATTGCTAAAATCTGCTTTTAATTAAAGTTTATTTTCTAACTGAATTGTTTAGTTAAACGTTGTCTAGAATCTAGATAGTGCATGTGTAAGTATATTGAAATTGGCTACACAATTACGTAAACAATTTAAGCGCAGCCGAGTCTCGGATAGTGCTTGTTTATGTCTGAACGTCAGTTGCTTGAGACGACAACCAATTTAGCTTTCGTTACATCTGGAAGGGAATTTATTCGTTACCAATACAGTACTCGAAATTAATGGACAATATTGCATAAGAGACAAAGAATTCGGAGAATATTTTTATAGGAGAACGATGTGTGGTTGTGACGCCAAAGGGTCTATTATGAATATTTGTGTTACAGTTGTGAAAGTCTATTCGTAACTTCATCGACTTTTTGCGAGATTTATGGTGTATTTTTCGTCTGGTGGGGGCGTTGCATCTAATAAAAATTTCGTAAATGATGCTACAAAAACCTTCCCACGAATATTTGTAATAAAACCTCAGTTTATACTACACAGAACGATATTGGGTACGTATTTGTAATTAGAAATGTTCCTACATTTTTACCAATCAAGTTCACTAGGTCATTTGACCTTATGAATATTAATAAAATTCATTCGTAAAGTTTGCTAACCTTTTTCGTATTTAAAACAATCAGGTTATGTACTTAAAGGTATATGAATTACTAGAACCAGTCGACAACCAGTTTAGCCCTAGCAGTAGGCGATGTCGGTAAACTATCGTGGGCTGTAGAAAGTTGCATTCAATCTCGCTGCACTCCAGCCCGTCTCCATATCTCTTGAACGACGAGAAAGTTCAGTAAAAGAATACTATAAAACGGTTGATTTTATCTTAATTATATAGACAGATTAATTTATTATATTAACAACTATGTTCAAGGAAAACAGTGACAAACTGCTTCAAAGGAATAAATGCAATAGGTAATTTCAATGATGAGATAATTCACAAAATGGGAATTTGTGTTAAAATAAAATTTAGTATGGAATAATTACAACTAAGTCATCTTTATAGGGTTTTGCCCGAGATCAGACTAAGTATGGTCCAAACAACAGACAAAAGATCGTTAAACTTTGCCTAAGTGGGGAAATAATTTTATTCCAAGTAATTTTTTCCTCGTATTAAAACAATTTGGTTGAATAAATTGGTGAAGCAGATATTACTTCTGACGGTAAATTAATAACTCCCTTACGTTGCGTGATAAGTCTCCACTTTTCATGTTAAATTCACTGCAGCAAATTAGCACCTTTTGATTATTATAAACGATTGCTTTTGTCCGGTAAGATTACGAGGGCGAATTTTTTTTATGAATGAATTACGAAATTGTCTATTTTTTTGTATATCTATACTAATATAATAAAAAGTAAACACACACTTCTTTGTTGCCTAAGATATCAGCAATACAGCATATTATCGAATAACTCTTTTTTTAAGCCCTACACTTACGTCACGCTTTAGGCTATCTATTTTCACGCCGTTAAACTTAGGGGGTAAATATTTTGGTTAAAAACCCTAATGTGGGGAAGAGACCATAAGTTGTTGCCAACATCAAGGAAATAAGGTTGCCGTGGTTTGACATCATGTCATGTCATATTGACATTTGCAATTGATAATTTGATAAATGTGAACAAAAAAATGAGATTTCTTATAATTGTATGCGGATGAAGTCGCGTGGGAAGAGCTAGTTCATAGTATATACAACATACACTAGCGCCAACTAGTATGAGTGTAAAAGATAAGATTATCCAGATTTAGATTGATTTCAACGAATTACCCTCTTAAATGTGTTTGTTTTCGGGAACGACGGATATAAAAAGTTAAATAAAATATTTGCTTTAACAGCATCCTGACATTTTAAGAAGGTCTTTTCGGCGCCCGCCTATGACCCATTAAGTGTGGAAATTTGACGAGTTAGTATAATATAAATTTTGTTACGTGTATTTTATCGTTTCGGTTTTTATGTGAAACGTAAAGAAGGCCTCTGAATCTTAACGCTGTTTAAAAATGTTGTTACTAGAAATGGCCTCGAGTTACGATTTGAGTTAAAATAAAATATCTTTATAACGTTATGTATAAAAATGTTTATTTTAGATGACAATAGAATACAGAAAAAAATAACAGCAAAAAACCCATTTGTTATAGTATTGAATATTTTTGTATACTTTTTTTCATTTAAAGTTAGATAAATAATACTTTCAAGTACTTTATCAACTTACCCGCGAACCTTTGATTATTCCTGAAAGTTTCAAAGTTGTGGTGTAAGGTACACACCTTCAAAGTTTCTGATACCGATCTCGTATCGTAAAACCGTCGACTACTTACTTATAACTTGCTAACTTGTTTTGATTAGACACTTTTACGACTTCGGTTAGGTGTTTGATAAAGTCTTTAATTATTGTGTTTAGTTTAAAACTAGAAAGGAACAAAGTTATCGCTTTGTTACCTAACTGGGCGTTAAATTTGTTTCGAATGAAAATTTTTGAAAGCAATATTGAAATACTTTAGTATTATTAAATTTCTTGGTTCTTTTAATAAATCACCATATCCTTGGTACTTCTTCCTTCCTACTAGTATGTAAAATAAAAATTTGAATCTATAACTACGAGTATAGAGGTTTAACAGAGGTCGTCAGATCAGACTGATATTTGATATAATTTTCTACATTTTTATTTATTTCACTAAAACAAAAGAAAGTGTCCTATCCCATTGCGAAGTCTTTAATGCATTTATTCCAAGTTGTCGACGTAATTTATACAAAGAAATAAAGTACTGGAATGGCATCAACTGAAATGGAATACGAATTACGTGACTGGGAAGTTTTATGTTTCTTGTTTAACTTCTAGTACCTTAGTACGCAGACGCACATAAATATGAAGAAGCTACGATAACTGATATATTTATGTTATCAGATGCTTTAGAATATTTAATACTAGCTTTTTATAGTTAGTGTTAGGTATCAAATGAGCTAGGCCACCGGAATATGTCAAAATAGAGAAGCGTTACGCCGTAGATGTTCGCAAGGGCATGTATTGCGTTGTTTTAAACGACAGACGACAGGACCCACGAAAGGAGGATATTCTCCTTCCTTAGCGTCCCATTCCCCGTCATATCTATTTCCCTTTTCCAACCTTTTCTTTCGAGCGACTACGTTCACGAGGTATTGAAAAAATCTAGTAAAACAGCGAAAAAATCGATTCAGGGGTTCCGCAGATTATCTCAATGTTCGGCCAGACAGATGAAATAAAAAAAAACAGAATTTATTTTTAGGCAAATTAAATAATGTTTGCGGAACATGTATTTATCACATTACTTGCAAACTCTCATCAATAAGTAATCGTAATTAATAAATTACAATAGTTTACTAAAATAACTTAATTCGTAACAGTCCGCAAACAAACCTTTTGCAAATATTTCCCACGCAAAGGGGAATAACTCAACGCGGTGAATAAAAAAAATAAAAACGTGACAACGCCACCAATATACATCCTCTATCTGAATACATCGTGACAAAACGCTCGGAAAATACTGCGGAAAAATGCGAACCACGAGAAATTACACGTAGCCTCGACACGGTAAAGGTGCGTACACATTTCAAATCTTTGTTCTCATTATATTTAAAAATCAACATGCAAAAGTGCAATCTGATTTGAATCTAGCCATCTATCGAATACAACTTATATATATGGACTGATAATAGATCCGCTGAGCATAGGTGAACTAAAGCTCACTAGCGCCCTGTATTGTCAAAAATGACACACCTTTAACTAAACTATCGCACGACAGTTGTGCGATTGTCGATTGTTTCCCATTTAACAGATAAGTTGCACAACTAAGGGCCTGTCCCACCGGTGGTAGATAGAGGCCCTGATAGTGTAAATATGACGTCACGTCAGATAAAATACAAAATTTCTGTCCCAC
>NW_013525694.1:922074-968546 GCF_000836215.1 Papilio polytes
ACAAAAAAATCCTATATTTCCGTCACGTATTTTATCTGTTTGATTATTATCAGGCAATTTACGAGAATTTGGTAGTACTGCCCCTTAGAATCGAGTATTATGCGCACTTCCATATAAGCTCGTATCAAAGCGCTACTAAATCGATATCGCTATCCAAATTGTCAATTTTTAAATTTATTGGTACGTTGTGATTTTATTAATTAACTAACTGTTGCCCGCGACTTCGTCTACGCAATATTAAGATAAAAAAGTAGCCTATAACATGCCCGTCTATATCAGCTATCCTTCAGTGAAACTCCGGTCGAAATCAGCCTAGGCGTTTCGGAGATCACCCGGAACAAACATGGCTTGTGGACAAACAGACAGACAATTTTTTTTTAAATGCGATTTTCGTTACAACGCAAATAAGCCATCCTCCCGAAATCCGGAATTTTCCTTCTGATCTTACAAACAGACACTCCAATTTTATTATACGCGTAGATTAAAATTTATCCCATACACCTTTAGTTCATTGTGAATGAATCTTAATACGAGAAGTAGCAATCGTATAGGATTGATTTTATAGAATATATTCGTTAATAACATTAGCCCATTTGTTATCTTTATTGTGTTCCCTTAGTAAATACGAGATTGTGTTCACTCTTTTGGAAGAAATAATTTTTTTCTTTCTTTTGTGATGTCTCACAAAGGCTCATCAGCCGATACAAAGTACATGAGACGACGAATTAACTTTCATTTATTTCCCTTTTATATCGATGTTAACTTATTCAGTATCAATTTATTACTAAGTATCTTGTTAAAGCGACTTTTGTAGCTTATTTATTACCGTTTGAGAATGTTATGACAAATTGTTATTAAGAATTTTCTTTTCTATTTTATAAACACCGAAATGGTAAATAACATAAAGAACTAAAGAATAAAATATTATCTAAAAGTTTGACTAAAACATTAGGAAATAAAAAATCAAAATTCATCCATCAGTTCTAAATTTTTCTGAAAACGAGTTAGTCTTTTTCAACAAATCAATCTCTAATGTATTCTTTAGTAAGTTTCTTTAGTTAAAGGTCTTTTTTTTAATATAAAGTAAAACTATGGACTTTAATCACAATAAACGTCGATAAAAAGGCATTCTACGTCTTAAAGCTGTTTAAATGATTGCTGAAAATAATCATAAGTTAAAACAACTTGAAGTAACTAACCAGCTGTTGTTCGCGACTTCGTCAACTTAGCGATAACTTAGATTTTTAATGGTAAAAGAACTTTTAAAAGCGGCCTAGTATTTTTTGAGTTATTTCAATACATACAAAAATACAAATCTTTCCTCTTTTCAATCTTACTTCTTACTTCTTACTAATATTATAAATGTGAAAGTTCAGATGGATGGCTGGATGGTTGGATGGATGTTTGTTAGAGTTTGTAGCCTAAACGGCTAAATCCGTTAAATTTCGATAAAATTTGGCATAGATGTAGAGTATAGTCTGGAAGAACACATGGGCTATTTACTTTTGTTTTTTCCAATGCCACGCGGACGGAGTCGCGGGCAAATGCAGGTATTAGTATAAATTAGTCCACCGAACAAATGTCTTTCAGATAAACATTTGTTAATACTTAACTTAAATATTTTATTTGGATAAACGACTAATATTCTTGTATCAGTTCGTTAAATTAGATTACATCGATATTATTACAGAAAAAGCTGTACGTTTTAATAACTCGAGTTTTTTTTAATCTCGCAGTGGGATTGAAGTATATCGATGGATTGCGAGACTCCATTAGGATATTTCGTTCGGCAATCTCGAGTGACGTGACCTAGGCGTGAGTTTCAATACTCCACTGAAACCCTAGAGGCTTTCGCGTATCCAGTTTCTGTCAACGAATGTACTTTTCAATCAGTAGCGAGAATATTCTAGAACGTTTTACATTTGATGAAGGTATACTAATGACGTATTCAAAGCCGTTTTATATTTTGGAGGCAGTGACGGCGTTAACACAGTTCAGAGACATGTACCGTACTTATTATTTGAGATACAAAAGTTTATAGGAATTTCATTTTAAATTCAGGAAAATGATCTGAATATAGACACGTTTACATGCTTTTATTTGGTACTTATATTTAAGTTTTAGTTGTCTAAAAGTGTCGATGGGCGTCGATGAATATTTCGGTGTTACCGTAGATCGTTTGCCCCCTTTCTGTACATAAAAAAAAAAACTAAGTATGATGTAAATGAATTCTGAAATTAATTAACCGATAATTCAACATTAGGCCAACGTTTATTATCATCAGTCCAATTTCCAGTTTGCGTAAATAATTTATAATCGCGAAGTCTTATCTGTATTTATTTTGCAAAATAATTTATTAATCGAACAGGTATCTAGAATAGAACTAGTTTCGTTACATACAACCACTTATTGCGTAAAGTTATGCAAGTTCATAATTAGAAAGTGCTATCGGAATTGAAATATAAAAATTTCGCGAAAAATTTCACTTGCAAATAGTAACTTTAATTTAGAACTACTATCATACTAATATTATATATGTCAATGCGAAAGCTTAGATGAATGGATGGATGGATGTTTGTCAGAGTTTATTGCCCTTACGGCTTAATAGATTTCGATGAAATTTGGTACAGATGTAGAGTATAGTCTGGAAGAACACCTAGGCTACCCATTTTTGTTTTAATTCCGCTCGGACGAAGTCGCGGGCGAAAGCTAGTTTACTCATATTTTAGTAATTGAATATTATCCCGGGCTGGCTATGTTACAAATAGAACAAAAAACGTTCTAAAAATTCAAAGACAAAAAAATAGAGGTGACAGACTAAAAAATACAGCAGAACCGCGAATATGATAGGCGGTGTCGTATGTTCGGTCTCGGTTACCGCTACATCTAGCGTTACTGTAACAAGAGGCAGAGAAATCGCGGCCGGGGACGGGGGAATGGGACTGGAAACTAGCTCACTTTGTTTATTCAAATAGTTGTATTGTATACCCACGGGATATGACTGTCGACGCGAGTATACCTTTATTCAGTGTCCTCGTAGAAAATTATAAAAAAAAATCTCAGTTTAGTTTGAATTTTTTTTTATTCTAACTATAGTTAGAATAATTAAATTAAATTAATTTTAACTTCATGAATGAATTTACTCGAAGTTTTCATATTAGAGGTCTTAGTAAAATAAATCTTAAATTACTTCCGTAAAAAGCTTTAAGTCCTTTTTAACATAGGAAATATTAGTAATTTAAATAAGAACACAAGACGATCAAAGAAAAAGTATTTTTGTCGTATCTTACAACGGTTCAAGAACAGACGTAGATATGGCCGAGCAAGTTTCTTCACCCCATCCAGAGTACAACCTTTTAAGAAACTTTCCCAACGATCCTGTTACCGAGTTTATAAAGAAAAATACCGATACATTTTTCCTCGCTGCGGAATCGGAAACTTTTACCACAAGATTCGGAACCATAGTCTTTGTGTGTTGAAGCCTGCGGTATGGAATAGTTACACAAACTATTCCTTTCTGTTTGTTAAATCTATACGTAATGGTTACATAATAAACAGATATTTTCATATGTATCTTAATTTTGTCTTAATCTATTAAACACTTTGTGTAAGAATTTATTGAATAAAAACTTAACATTTAACATAAGAGATGGAAACGATAGAAACTTGTTTAAAAATAATCCTTATTTTAAAAAAAAACAGCAGAATTACCAACGTAAATGATTCCATGAACTTTTCATCACATGAACCTACATCTGTCAGTAAGTGAGAGATATCGAATGCTAGTGAAGTTAATACGAGACCTAACGTTTCTAATTACAAACCGCTTTGCAGTGACACACATTTCGAGAATATATCTACATCATTTTATCGTGATTTACTTTATAAATTATCTTCGATTTTGAATAAACTGAAAAATATTTTTTGTGGCATTTATGATCTAAATGTTTTTAAATATTACAATATTTCTTTTTTATATTCCAGATATACGATACACCAGAGAGTACGCGACCAAAAAAATGGTCATCGAAGTTGAAATTGAACACGTCAGGGAGCTCCAAGTCGTCAGAAAAATCTCCTGACAGTCCATACATGTATGGAACTGTAAGCGGTCCGCCCGGATCAGCACTATCTAAATCAATGAAATATGCAGAAACGTGGTTATATGGGTCAGTTAGGACTCCAACACCCCCTGTGAGACCGAGCGTGTTTTCATCGTATCCAGAGATTCCGGGACCTGTGTTAATTAGTACTCCACAGAAACCAACTCCTCATAACTATGCAGTTATTCTATGTTCCTGTCCTGAGTACCTAAATGGTACCAAGAAAACCAGCTCAACCAAAGTCAGTATTTGTAAAAAATGTAAGGGATCTCGTTTGCCATTAACAATAGCTGAAAGTCCACGAATGTTAGTAGGTGGAACTGTCAGAGGTCCGCAAGTAAGTCGTGATACTGGTTTACTACGAGCAGGAACAGTTCGAGTGCAAAACAGTAAATCAAGGCCTAGCATACTTAAATCAAATGGAGACTCTGCTGACCCATATGATCTTATGAGAAGAAGTCGATTAGTGCCTCCTCATGAAGCTCGAATAGGAAGTCAGTTCTCAACAACCAGGTCTCGAGCAAAAAGTATCAGTCCTTGTAGGATTAAGAATAAACCCATAATTCCAGAAAATCTTGCAAAAAGTAGGAGTAAGTCCGTTAGTCGTGTTAACGAGATATGGGTTGAAGAGGAGACTAATGCAAATGATTATAAGAAATCAATACTGTCTTGTGATATCAATCCATATGACTTAGTGAAGTCAAGCGGTAGTTCTAAATCATTAGCTGAAAGCGAATTTGATGATGAATTTGGCGATGTATTTCCAGAATCCTTAAGAAATAAAAATGGAAAAGATACAAGACATACCAAATCAGATTCTAACGTTAAGGCCATTAGTGGACAGAGAATTCGAATTTCTAATGAATCCTCAAATCGGAGTACTGAATCACCTGGTTTTGTTGCCGACAATGATCTCAAAAAATCACAATATAAATCTCAAGAAACTTCACCATCTCTATCTTTACCAAATATTAAAAACGAGGGAAAGAAAACGGTACCATTAAATAAAAATAGTAGTAAAAAAATATTAAATATATCCACTTCCAACCGTACAAAACCTAAAAGTGTTTCTCCAAAGCGACCTCCTAGACGGAATAGGAGTATAAGAATAGACGATGACAGTGAAAGTGACAATCAAAAAATTCCAGAAAGAAATTATAACAGAAAATCACTTCAAGAGCAATCACGCAATTCTAAGTACAAGAACCAAAATAATGATACTATTAAATCAATTTTAAAAAAGCCGAAAAATTACAGTAGCCCCGATTCAAATGCTAAAACGGAAACATCTGATGATTCTTTTGATTACAAACGAACAAATTCTTCGCAATTTTACCTTCCTAAACCTAATGATAAAGGACTGATCTCGCCTAGTAATAATTTACACAGAAAGCGTGTACAATTTTTGGTAGAAAAAGAAGAAACAAAAGTCATTTATACAGCAGAATTAAACCTTCAGGATAATATTGTTAATAATCATTTGGATGAAATTAAACCAGAGCATGAAGATTGTGAAATTGTTGCCGAAGGTGATGTTGTTAGTCGCACTCTGAAAATATGTGACGAAAAAGCTACTACCATAATAACTGAGTCCTCTATAGACGACAATAAAGTTGTAGAAGAAATTTCAGGTATCAACGTTGAAGCCATATTTGAAAATACTGTCTTGAATACAAGCAATAGCGAGACCAAAAATAATAATAACCGTACTAAATTTGAAGGTAAGTGCAAAACATTTTGTGACGATTATTTATTTAATTCGATTATTCAATCTTTATTTATTTTGGATCTTTTGTTTCAGATAATAACATACCGAAAATCCCAGCTTTGCGGCGATCAGAATCTGAAAGATTGAGCTCAATTCTTTCTATTTCTCCACCAAAATTTTTAGATACCATGGCATTACGTTCTAAGCCAAAACATGGACACACAAGTCAAGTGTTCTTGGAGTCTGTTACTGAAAAAATGGTAATAAACGAAAGTAACATTTTAAAAATTCAGGACATCAACCAGCAAGAATTAAAAGAGAAACACGAAGATGAAGATAACGACAATCTTAGTGATAACAGTGAGATTACAAGTGAAGTTTTAAAAAACTTACGACGTGGAATTTCTTCGTCACCAGAGCCGCCTCCGAGATTGAAGTATAAAGAACGTGGAAAGAGCAAAAAACAAAATTATGTTAAGGCTCGTTTTATCCGCAATAATTCATCAAGTTCAACGAGCGACGAATGGTCTGACGGAAATGATTGCGAGCAAAAAACTGTGCTACGAGTTAAACAATTTGACTCAGATGAAGCTGATGAATTGAACATAAATAAAAATTTATTACGTATTAATGATAATGTACCAAAAAAGACATCGATTCAAATAAATGGAAGTGAATGTTACTCCACTATGAATGTAGGAACTGATACACCAATTTACTTGTCATCTGTGGTAGTTAATGATAATTACGGAAACACGTGCAACACATTTCAAACAGGCACAACTGTTACGATTAGCGTGGGAGGTCCACAGAAGGAGATGAAGAAGTCCAAAAGTCAAATATACATCGGTGCGGTATTTTCTGAAGCAGAAGTAAGCAGAGATGAGTCAAACACATATGAAGATATCTGTAATGACTCTACCAAAAGTTATGACACAACAGGTTCATTCAACAATAGTACTGTAAGTGATGTTTCATCTATATTATGTGACCCGGTCGAAGCAGTTAAAAGAAATCTTGTACCTCATGTATGCGGTAAGGTCAATGACACCTCGAACAACTCTAATGATATCGATGAAAACCAAGTAACCGAACACCAAGCGGAAAATGGAAACTTTGTTACAAAATTATTTAATGATCCCTTTTTTGGCCATTTAGCAGAAGGGCTCGATACAGATTTGGTAAAGAAACTTATTGAAAACTCATTAATAAAACTCCAGGAAACAAAACACCAAGAAGGGACAGATTGCAGCAAAGCAACTATTGAAAAGCTTATAGAAAGCTCTCTTATTAATATGAAGAGCGATCTTGCAAAAGACTCGAAACAAGAAGAGAAACAACAAAGTAATGAAGAAACCAGTTTGAAAAAAGAAGAGGTCAGCACATCTGTTGTTGTAGATAATGACGACAATGGCTGCTCTGCTCCCTATGAAAGTATGGAGTACGAGAGTGGTGCAATGGGAGTTTTCTCAGATCTTGAACCAATGTCAGATTGTTACAATGCTTCAGCTAGCGAATTATCTACAGAGGATGATACTAATTCTACTAGATCAAAATTTTATCAGATGCTCGTAGACGCTGCATTATGTGATATTGAAATTGCTAACAATACGGACGATGATCATCTTTATGAATCCATTCGACTTAACACAGATCCAATTTACGAAGAAATTGGGGACATGCCACCTCCATTACCTATCAATCCACCACCTAATTCCCTTTTGATTCACGAAGATGAAAAGCGTAGTGGATCCCGTTCAATTTTCGAGGGAGCGTCTAAATACGACATTTTGTCTTATTTGGTTGATGCCAAAGAGAGAGGTATTGATGACGAGGAAACCTATATCACTAATTACGGCAATGAAAGTGAAGCACCAACCATAGTAAACGAATCAAAGGATAAACAAAATGGTGAAAATGCAAAAAATCATATAAGTAGTAACACAAGTCAATTATCTAACGCATCAGATTCTAGTGAAGATAATTCTTTGATAATAAATCACGAATCTCTAGAGAAAGCTGTTGTATGCAAAAAGACATCAGCGGAAATTGAAAGGAACGATTCGGGTGTGGGTTCTGAAACGAGTAAGTCCTCAAGAAGCAGATTGCAAGGTAAAATTTCTCCCTGCAATACACTTTCAGAAAAAAATACACCTATTCATCTGTGCGAAGATTGTGATACTGCTGTAGAAACGCAAATTACAGAGCAAGGTATTAGAAAATGTTCTATAAGAAATGTTATTACAGGAATGATGAATATGTGTATGTTTATAAGTATTCTTTGTTCCAGGTTCGGTTTACGCTCCTTTGGTTTGTAGAAAATGTGCTAAAAAGAGAGCAGAAAGGAAAGAAATCATATCTGAAATTGTAGAGACCGAAGAGAAGTACGGAAGAGATCTACAAATAATCTTAGAAGAATTCTATAAGCCAATGTTAGTAGCAGGTCTACTGACGCAAGAGCAGTTAAGCGCCATCTTTTTAAATGTCGAAGAATTAATTGAAAATAATCAAGTTTTATCAGAAAAACTACGAGATGGCCTAGAGATTGCTATAGAACAAGGCGATGAGGTATTTTTCTCGATTTGAAAGTCTTATCTTAAAACAATTTTGTTTGTGTTTGAAATAAATAGTTAGATTTCCGGAACAATTCTTCGTTCCTAAATTGATATAATTGGTAAGATTTATGTAAAGAAATTGTTACATTTCAGGACTTACTCACGGTAAACGTCGGAAAGATCTTGTTAGAATGCTCTGGCATGCTGACAGCGTTTCAATCATACTGCGTCAAGCAAGCCGGAGCAGCGTTGCTATTAGCGGGCCTTGAAAAAGAAAAAGAACTTCTTAGAATTTTCTTGCGTGTCTCGCAAATGGAGAATGCAGTTTTAAGACGGATGAATTTAAATTCATTTCTAATGGTAAGTTTATAAAAATATATTCGATACAATGTCGTTAGAATAAGATGTTCAAGACGTTTTATATTAGAGGTTAAGATTCAAAATTTATTTGATAGTGGTAACGCTGAATTTTGCAGGTTCCAGTTCAGCGTGTGACTAAATATCCGTTACTACTATCAAGATTGTATCGAGCGACGGCATCTTGTGCGTCAGAAAGGGAGGACGTCCGGGGGGCACAGCGCTGCGTAGAATCCCGGCTTGAGGAAATCAACGCGGCAGCGGCTGCAGCGGCGGCCGCGGCCAGAGACGTCCCGCTGTGGCGACGACTTGCTGCAGCACGACGTACGGCACATGATCTACATGTGGCCGATATCAGACTAAGGAAGATGGCTGTAGATGTACTTGATTGGAATCATGATGATGCAAGGTCTGTTTCTATTAATGAATAACGAACGATCGATCTAAATAACTGTTTGTTGTGAAATTCAAAACCGTTAGTTATAATTTAACATTTTCATATTTTGACACTTTCTCGACCGAGTCGGCTCTTAAGTGTCAACGGAAAATATTTTATATGTAAATTATATGTTAGGTCATTTGACAGTTAAAATGTTAAGTTTATATTTCATTTATGATTTCCAGGTTCGCAATGGAAGGCAAGTTGTTGTTCACACAACCAAACGATAACAACTGGCGCAAGGGACGCACCATTAAGCTAATGCCGATAAATGCGCTTTTGGTTACTAACGGAAAGGTGAGTTTCGCACGTTAACAAAATGAGTATTTTAATAGCAAAACTACCGTGTTATACCAGTTTACCATACTTAATGACATCTACATTCAAATATAAGTACAAATATTTTATTGGTAACAGCTTTTGAATAGGGCAACATGTTAAATTCCTTTTTTATTTAATATTAATTGAATTCAATCCATTGTTTCAAGCCAACGACAACACACAAGACGAACGAAATACGAGAGACAAGGGAAGCTCGTGACCGAGAGGCAAGAGAGAGAGAGGGCGAGGCGCTATTCGCCCGGAGCGGCGTGCGCGAGGCGGCGCTGCTGCTGGTGCGAGAGAAAGCCGGGAGATACACGTTGCAGCGCGAACCTCTCTTCCTGGATCGCTGCGTCGTCGCCGCGGACCACGAGCCGGATCACTTCTTTGAAGTTCACGAAATAACTACTAAAGATTCTTACATATTTAAGGTAAGCCGTTAGTATTCGCGCCACCTCACACTCTCCCATACCTGGCACCCTAATTTAGAGTCGGCTCTGAGCCCTTAGGTGGGGACTTATAGTGAGCTGGTGATGATGATGTTAGTATTCATTTGTTTTTGCGTTTGCATCACGGTCACTTAATTCGAACTTTTTAACAAATGACAATCGATTTCTCAAATATCATCATTAAAAAGTTGTGATAAATGACAGTTACAATGATGTTAACTAGATTAACATTAAGCCCATTAACATTAATATGTTCAATTTCCATTAAATCTCTTTAATTATTTCTGACGATTATTATTAAAATAACTTTTCAGGCGGAGGAGAATACTCGTACGAGGACGTGGTACCGTCAGTTGCAGTACCACGCTCAAGGCGCGGGCGCGTGGCGCAAACGGAGGAACGCACTCGCAAATATTATGATCAATCCTATGCTTACAAGAAATTAACACAAACATTATTAACAGTGCAAAAAGTGCAACTTGTACAGAGTTAAATAGGTTTAAGTCAGCTACGTATGTGTTCTCATCCTCTGTGTGCCTAAATAAAGTAGATTTCTAAGATTGATTTTTATTCTTTTCATTTACACTTGACAGTTCAGGTTAGGCACTAGCTCTTAGACTATGTTAACGTATGTTTCGGGAAAAGGCTCACTTATGTACGCCAAACTAAATTGTGTTGCTACAATTCGTAGCAGTTTGTTCCGAACCGATTGTAATTAAAATTGAAACCGTAAATATTTTTTATAATAGTCTTGTGCCTTACTACGAATTACTGCGGTATCTTTCCCTTTGATGTATTAATTCTACACAGTTTAACTTTTCTAAATTCTTAATCACTATTTTAATTCTCCAGGCGCCGGTGGACTTATCTAATGTAGTCAGGAAATGTTTAATTTTACTTTACATTTATGTATGTTAAAACATTATTTAAGTCTTTCCAAACATTAAACATATTTTATTAAAAATAGAAAAATAAAAAAAAAAACAAATCTATCTTTACGTAAATTTTTTCCAATGTCTTTCGTTTGTTTTCATTTTCAGATGAAGATAATGTTTTGCCATAATTTAAATATTAATTTTAAAACATTGTTTTCAATTGATTTGTTATAAGTTATTTGTATATAAATTTAAGATCGATTTGCCACTAATTTAAGTTAGCTTTACACCAAAATAATTTTTCTTTTCGTTTTATAATACCTACAACGGTTTCAATTTATCGTTTTAACGATTATTAAATAAGGCAAACAATAAATCGTGTAAATAGTTGACTAAACAGCTGTGATATCAACTCCTCATTCAGAATTCAACAAATTGTCTGTTAAAATCTGTTTCATTATTTCCTGACTAGTCTTAAGGTAAACTGTGTAATTATATGAATAACAACATAATTGATAAATATTGTATTTATTGTATGTATTTTTAAATGTAATTAAAATTTTGCTAAATAGATTGAATTAGAAAGAAAGCATTTTTGCCTTATAAAAGAGATATTTGTTAATTTTAGCGCAGATGGAAATAAATAAATAAATACAATTATGAATTATTATTTCGATTCTCTAAAAATAATAATCATTATCATTTCGTGAGTATTTTTACGATAAAAATTCTTTAGTTTGATTTGAAAATATTTCCCAAAATATATTAATATTACCTTTGTACAAATTGGATCGTTTATACAAAATTTGAACAGCGTATATTTGTAAATATGACGCTATGTAAACAGGAATAACGATGTTTTCCACCGATACGCGTCGACGTAACAACGCGGCGAAACGATCCGTAATACAATTACTGTGTTGTGAAACATGTAACGTCACAAGCTATATACCTTAGCGCCTAAAACATTTTGATTCAACAGCGTAAACACCATGTTAATACAACGATTACACTTTACAATGTAAAAAGTTAAAAACCACAAGTATACGATCTCTTAAAGTTTATTAGGCATGATTTCATTTGCTTTTATTTTTGAGAATTGAAAGTACTAGATTTATAAGAAACTAGTTGTTGCACGCGACTTTGTCTACGTGTAATTACAAAACTATAACCTATGTTACTCAGAGTTTCTTAAATCGGTCCAGTAGTTACAGAGTTATTTCAAAACATACAAAAATCAAAAATACATCTTTCCTCTTTATAATATTAGTATAGACTAGCATTAGCTCGTGACTTCGTCCGCGCAAAATTAAAAATAACGTAGCTATATGACTCAGTAATAATGTAACTTTTCAATGGCACCAGAATTTTCCAAATCGGTCTAAAAGTTTTTGAATTTATTAATTACACCAAAAATACAAGCCTTTCTTCGATATTATATGATTTAAATTATTTACCGCTAAGGAATTTGAAATCTATTTTCATACTCATGAAAATATAAAAACTTGTGAAAAGAATTATTGTTCATGAGGTATTGTACGAAAGTTATCTATTATTTGTTTTATAAAAAAGACAACAAAAGGCTATGTATTCTTCCAAGCCATATATAACGTCTAAGCCGCTTTGTCATATAAACTGATTACATTTGCTACATTCATTAATAACGTTATCAGAGCGGTTGCTTGGCAATACGGGATTAGTACCGTTCCATTAGTAGCGAAGACTTTTTCCCCTATCTTTTGTTAATGTATTACAAAGCCCAAATTAGGTAATTATTTTATCATACGAGTATTTATATTTCTTGAACATACGGCGAGTAATACTTTGTATCGACTTATTATAAATCTTCTCTAGAAGCCCGCCTAGATAATTTAATATTTGATTATCGCTATCGCTGATCTAAGATATAAAAATGTATAGAAGTACGATAAGTCACGTATTTATTTCTATACATCATACTAACATTACAAATGTGAGTGTGTCGATGGATGGATGTTTGTTCGAGTTTGTAGCCAAAACGTCTGAACGGATCTCTGAGATGATAATGTGGAAGAAACCATCGGCCACTTTCAGTTGTTTTTTTTTAAAATCAACGAAGACGAAATCGCGGGCGAAAGCTATTTTTGACATAATTTGACGTTTCTACGAGCGGTTAGGAAAAGTCAATTTGTCTAGAGGGGCAGATCTCTTCGATCACAATGCTATAGGGCTCTTTGACATAGCCATAATATCATAGCGAAGTATCGCTTTGGAAAAATAGCGTAGGCGTTCTAGTTTTAAAGCGCTGTACTCGCTTAGAAATAAACGAGTGCTAGTAAAATATACCAGACCTTTGTTGGAGCTGCAATAAAAGAAGAAATCACTTAGTACGAACAAAGAAACGAAACGCTTTGCAAGAATGCACTAAGTTTGCTTCTTTTAAATTGCACGAAATACTAACGAAATAAAATAGAAAATATTTGAGCGTCGCAACATATTGTATTTGCAGATATAATATTCTGCTGTACATCTATCCTAATAATATAAAGAGGAAATATTTGTCTTTTTGTATTTATTGAAATAACTCAAAAATTACTGTTCCGATTTTAAAAATTATTTCAACGTTAGAATGGTAATTTACCAGTAACACATGCTACATTTTTATTAACTTCACGTAGACGAAGTCGCGAGCAACAGCTAGTTATTAACAAAAAGGGAGTTTTTTAGTAAAACATTATAAGAAATATTAAGAAGAGCTCATATTTATATTAATAAAGTATGTTTTATTTTATGTTTCCTATTAAACGAATGTATAATTTTAACAGTGGTAGAGCCCGCTTTAACATCTTCGCACGAATGTGCCGGCTCACCCGGTGTAATACCATGTGTAATACCACGACCACACAGAAAACAGGCGTGAAGTGGAAGCAATTCCGCGTTTCGTCTGATCTTTCCCTTTCCACCCTTTTCTTAAGAGAAAGGATGGGAATGAAAAGTGGATTTGACGGTAGACGAGACGCATCGCAAGGGGAAATGTCCTCTTTATGTGCGGCCCCTCCACCGTCAATTAAGGGTAGGCAACGCATCTGCAATTACGAATGTTTATGGGCAGAGGTCGCTTTCCATTACGGTGGATTCAGGTGGCCGCTTGCTCGTTTGCCACCTTGTATTATAAAAAAAAAACATACTATTTCTAAGTGTAAATAATTTTCAAAAAGCTCGCATTATATCTTTTAAGCAATTGTTCTTTAGAAGATAGAAAGACCACTTTCTTTTGCAAAATCTCAAGGCTTCCGTATAAAAATTCTTCGCCGTGTGGTTGTTTACACAAAGGTGAGGTCAAGGTAACTATCTTATATAAGATTTCGTGGCACACGTTTTGTTTCCGTTCTTATGTTAATATTATGTTACGAGGACAGAATAATTATGTTTTTGTCGAAATAAAACAATGGAGCAGCTTTTATTTTGTATTCATAGGGTTTTTGCTTAGTTTTTTTGCATCAATACACAATGGAATACATTTTATTTTCCAATTTTTTGCCGACTGTATTAATTATGAATCACGATATTTTAAAAGTTTGTCGGCTTCACATATTTTCCAACATATTTACTGTGTTTAAAAATTATCCATATGCTATGTTGTGTGGTGTGACAAGAAGGGATAAAGTTAAGAATGAGTACTATAGGATGTTTGACAGTAGCGCCAGTGGCTGAGAAACTTGGAAGCAAAAGATTAGCGAGACATATGCGGTGAAATAATGAGGACACTAGCAAGAAAGTAGAATGAATGATGGCTACAAAGATAGTTCCTCTATCTGGACTGGAGAAAGCACGGATGAATTATTTGAAAGAGGATATACTAAAGGAAAACAATTCAGAGGCATGGAAGAGCAGAATATACTGTGCCCGACCCTCTAGGGACCAGGGCAGGTTGATGTGTTTAAATTTTCCATTACATTTGTTTAAAATAAAATCAACTAATACATAGTTGTAAAACTTTATAGTTTGTGTTGTCCGCAGTATTTCGTCGCTATGTTAAAATTACTTCGCGTGTTGCGCAAAACGTATCGCGGTGCGGTTCCCCATGTTGACGAGTTGGCTTTTATTTTTAATGGGTTCGCCGCACACAATCACCCGCCGGTCAATGGACACTGTTCTTGCGTATGGAAACAAAATATAACGGAGGTTTTTCGTTTTTTTTGCCAAAAAGACAATTGAAAAATGTTGATATATTAATTAGAAACGTTGATTTTGTGTAAATAGTAATTTTTTATAAGTTGTCGATTTCGAACTCAGCTCAGTGGTTTGAACACTTGACTTGTAATCTACAGGTCTTGGGTTCGAATCCCGCCATGTACCAATGTGATTTTCGATTTTTCGAATTTTCATATGTACATAATTTACCCGGCGTTCTTACGGTGAAGGAAAACATCGTGATGCAACCTGCACATATCGGCGAAGAAATTCAAAGACATGTGTGAAGTCAACCAACCCGCACTTGGCCAGCGTGGTTGACTATGGCCTAGTCACCCCGTATTAGGGTAGGCTCCGAACCTCTCGGTGGGGACATATAGTGAGCTGGTGTTGATGTCGATTTCGACATTTGTATATTTACGTGGTAGTTGGGTGATAATCGTAATGAAGTAAACATTATAATTTTCTGCTAAAGTGTTTTTGTGCTTTTCTAATTAGTTTTAAAACGGGCGCACATCTTTGACTAAACTATCGCACAATTGTTGTGCGATTGTCGTTTCTGGTCCGTAGTTTTTGAATTATTGCAATGCACGCAAAAATACAAATCTCTCCTGTTTATAATATTAGTATAGATAGTACGAGTTCGATATAGACAACAAAGGAAATGGTAAATTTAATTTTTAAAATCCACCGCAAACTGCACTACTGCCTGTACATTTTTTAGAATTTGAAAAATCTCGTAACGGTAGTGTAATCAAAGTGTATGACCACATACGGTCGGTGGATCGTCTGGAACAGAATAACACAAAGCACAACGCTGGCTCGCTCCGGATTAAAGTCCGACAATTTCCAACCGGGATTAAGTTAACATGGTTTAAGACTAACAGAACTCTGTTGTTGAAAACGGGATTATTTTAAAGATAGTTAAATATGGATAAAGGTGTAGCTATGGCCGTGAATAACGTAATCGCTTTTTTATCATACACTCTCGTCAAAAATAGAAGTACAAACAAATTCTTCTAAATAACTGAATGCGATTTAGAGTTTAAAATCACATATCGTTTTTTTTAATAACATAAGGTGGCAAACGAGCAAGCGGCCACCTGAATCCACCAAAATGGCGAAGCAACCGCTGCCCATAGACATCCGCAACTGTATATGCGTTGCCCACCCTGATTCGACCGAGGAGGAGACGCACATAAAGAGGATGTTTCCCCTTCCTATGTATCTCATTCGTCAATTCTACTTCCCCTTCCCATCCTCTCCTTATAAAAAAAGGGTGGTAAAGAGAAAGGGACTTAAATTAGGCCTCCGGCACCACACTCATCAGACGAAACACGGAATTGATTCCATTTCACGCCTGCCTTCTGTGTGGTCGTGGTATTACACCGGGCGTGCCGGCCCATTTGTGCTAAGATGTTAAAGCGGGCACTACCACTGTTAAATGTTTATTAACCAGAATCGATATTTAAAGGTCACCTTACTCTTACTATGCTAAAAATGATAGATGTCAAAAATTACTAGTTTTCCCAAATTATTTTACAAAGAACCCATTAAGGGCAGGCGCACACCTGAAACCAAGATATCTCATGACTGTTTAAGCTGCTTTGATTCCTATAACCTTATATGGAGTAGCGCACACTACTTGATTTTTTAGTTGTGCAACTGAATAGTTGAGTTGTCTGCGAAACAATGGATAATCGCACAACATTTGTGCGATTGTTTAATCAAAGATGTGCGTCTGCTCTTAAAGCAATCTTTTTAGGAGAATATATTTTTCAATTCCCCTTTGCTACATCTATACTTGGACGGGATTCGGGATAGAAAACGTCTTAGAATTTACTTTATTCCAACTGTTGAATTTCCTTGACCTCTCTTTCACTTTGAAACCGGCCGCAGCGCTGCTAGCCTAAAGCTTTGCACTGCCATAAAGGGGCAGTTTTTCCATTTGTCAAAAGAGAAAAAATACATACCGTTTGTGTGTTTTAGTGGGAGCTTTTGAATTTCCCGTGGTCCGATTAACTCGAGGAGCCTTAATGAAAGTTGAAAAGGGCGCAGAGACAATGGTTTTCTGTCTAAAATATAAAAGTATTGTGTACTGATTACGCCGTACTGGGAAATGCAAAAGCAAAAGTTCCAGTTATTCCTTTGTGTTTACATTTCTCCGAAAAAATCGGCAAGAGAAATTTATTTATGGTACGTATGATAGCAGGTCATTCGCCATATCAATATTGAATTGAATTCTAGCAACATGAAAATTCTGATAATAGCTGATTAAAACTTTAAAAAAAATTTTAGACCATGAAACAAAAGCGAAAAATAGTGACGTCAATAGTTTAAGAACGCGCACACAACTTCAATTGTTTAGTTTCGCTTTGATTCTTATGTGCTTATATGGAAGTGCGCACACTACTCGATTTTTAGTTGTGCAACTAAATAGTTGAATTCGCTGCGAAACAATCGACAATCGCATAACAGTTCTATGATAGTTAAAGGTAGGCACCCGCTCTAATATTATAGTTAGGGGATTAGCGATCATGTATTAGATGGTTTGATTCCCGTTATTGACGAAAAAAAAGGAACCACATTAGATTTCATATATCGAATTAAGAAAAATCGATACTTAAACAGACTTTAAATAATTTTTCGTTTAAAAAACATTAACAAATAATTGAATGTTCTTAATAATTTAAACCCAATATTTGAAAATTGTTTAATAACCGTGTAACATTGTTTTGAAATTTAATTTATTAAGCAAGAGATTTTGAATCGAAAAACTTTTTAGGAAACAATGTCTTGAAGGTTTTAATGTCTCTTGATAAACAATTTATTAATTGCTTCGAGCATTCTTAACTTTTCACATAATTTGTACTAATTTTATTAATTACTTTACCAGCCAAATGTTTTTATATTATTATTTTGTTTTTCTTAGCATAAGTTAAGACATTTTGAATGACAACTTATCATATAAAATATATCAAATGCTTTATTGAAACCAAGAATTTATATTTAAATATTGTGAGATTTTTCAAATAAGATTTTTGTAGGGTTATCTAAGTAAATGGTTGTATTGAGTTCGTGAGCTAGTCGGCCATTATTTGCAGTCTGCGGTTGTCTTTGACAAACGAATTTCGATTTTTAACTTGGTCGAAAAAGTCCATGGTTCTTATATGAAGCTTTGTACACTGCTTTGTGAAGTATATAAGCAAAATAGAATAGATATGTTTTAAAAATATTTCCAAAGAAATCAATTTGTTACTTGATGAAAAATGATACAAAAGCCTATTGCAATACGATGTTCAAATAAATTATAACTATACTATAATGTTTTATATATTTTCAAATTGAATTCATAACGATTGGATGTCTATGCAAAAACAATTACGTTAAAATGTGAAAGCTGTAATTAAATTTGTGTCAGTTTTCAGCGCATTAAATTTGATTATGAGATTAATTATTAAATTGTTGTTTAATATTGCACCAATTTGACATAAATTAAATTCAGTATTTTTTGTTTATAATTTTGACAAATAATGTCAAGTACAGAAACAAGTTTTATAAAAAAATCTACGCACGTCATGGGGCCCGCGGTCTACAACCGCCTGCCGAACCACGTTACAGCGGCTACCAGCCTCGCGTCATTTAATAATAAACTTAAGTCATGGCTAATTCAAAAAGTCTTCTATAGTGTCGAAGAATTTTTCCTACCATGATTGTTTTATGTACACAATTTTTATTCAGAATATATCGGTAAAGATTTTTATTTTTTAACACAATGACTTGTAATTCTCTTACCAATAAAATGTTTGTATTTGTATTTATTTGTATTTAAATCACTAGTTATTGCCAGCGACTCCATCCGCATGATATTTTAAAAAAGTAGGTAGCCTATCTGTTCTTTCAGATTATCCTCTACATTTATGCTAAATGTCATCGAGGTCTTTTCAGCCGTTTAGGCTACATACTCTAACAAACCTCCATCCATCTAAACTTTCGCATAGTAGTAAAATTAGTAAGATATATTTCAAGGAAAAACAAGTAAGTAAGACTTAAAATATAAGTCATCATACTTTTCAAACAAAACAGACTAACTTGTAATTGAATTAGTTACTTGGACGCAGCATTTATTACATAATATATCCCTAATCTCATTATCTTAGTAGATGAAAAAGTGTAGTTTTTTACGTTGTTTTGTGCAATTTGAAGACATTAAGTAGAATAAAATACTAAAGGATCTATCATCATCATCATAATCGACTAGTGTTGCGTTATCACCGTTATTATTGAAGATTAAAAAACCATACTTATATAGAGGGAGCATAGTTAACACTTCACTTGAAAGTGCCAATAGCTTAATGGTTTGGGGTACACACTACCGATCTTGCGGTCGAGGGTTCAAATTCATTCGAAATATTAGTAAATTAACAAAAATCTACTAACATTCTTAGTAAAAAAACTAACTAACGCTATTTATATAGCTAAGTGTCAACTCTATGCCTTCTTTAATTATTTTTTAATCTCTTTACTCCAAGGAATAGAAAATCCAAAGGTGAGTGTAAAAAAACGATGCGATTTGTCGATTACCCCCTCTTGTAGGTTGTCTCAAACTATTTAAGTACTTGTAAAGTAGAGACCGTAGTATTATATGGTATTAGCTTTGTTTGGTTTTGTAGAATAAAGACATTTATTTTGATTACATTTTCGCTTAAATCACTAATAAAATATAAAATGTAAATACGCTTGAGTTATTTAATACTTCATTTTTATAACTACTAACTCTAGTTTTTCTAAACTTATAAAAAACTTTCAACGTGTTTTTTCTCCGTCGATATTACAACATTTTTATAACCCTTCAGAAAGTTGTGAAGTAGGCCGCAGTTGGCACATCGGAACTTTTAAAATCAATATCAAGTATTTCTTATATCGGTTTTTTTACTTGTTAAAAAGTTTTGGTAAGTAGGTTAGCCTCTTGTTGATTAATTCATTAAAATGTTTAAATAAGAGAAACATTTTGTTTTCAACTTTTTTTGTGTAGAAAAAAATACTCATTGTTTGAGAGAGAGAATAGGAGAAAAAGAGAATAAAACAATTAAGTTGACTTAACAGTGGTAGAGCCCGCTTTAACATCTTCGCACGAATGGGCCGGCTCGCCCGGTGTAATACCACGACCACACAGAAAACAGGCGTGATGCGGCAGCAATTCCGCGTTTCGTCTTAAGAGTGTGGTGCCGGAGGTCCAATTTTAGTCCCTTTCCCTTTCTACCCTTTTTAAGAGGAAAGGATGGGAAGGAAAGGTGGATTTGACGGCGGAGGAGGCGCAAAAGAAAGGGGAAATATTCTCTTTATGTGCGTCTCCTCCTCCGTTAATTAAGGGTAGGCAACGCATCTGCAATTGCGGATGTTTATGGGCAGCGGTCGCTTTCCATTTCGGTGGATTCAGGTGGCCGCTTGCTCGTTTGCCACCTTACAACATAGAAAAAAGTTTGAAACGGAATGCATTTCTTTTATAGCATAATAGACAGAAATAATCAACCTTAAACCACTAGAGTAAGATACTAATGTGATCTTTTGTAACAGTGGCAAAGCCTTTATAAAGTCTCGCAAACCTTTTCCTTAGAGCCACCATTGAAATTGACACGATTTGAAACATTTCTAATAAGGTTATTGCTCCGATTTATTTTAATATATGCTACTATTTTATTTACAATGCAATACAAAAAAGGAATCCAAACAAAACCGTAAGTTGAATTAACGTAACTCGTAATGTTATTACAGTACGGACGCTTTAGCGTTTTAATGTTTCAATAAATTCAATGTCCGCTCAAATAGTGGAGATTGCCTTCTTGTACCGCAGTGCGCTTTTAAATGCGTTGCACAAATTGTTGTTAGTATTTGAAATTGTGCCACGGTTTTAATGAAACTAATGTATTTAAAGTAAAAAGCAATAAGCTTTGAAGAAAATTTCAATTATTTCACCAAATAATTCAACTAAAATATTAGGGAAATTTGTTGTCAACTAATTTAATATGCCTAGATTGCCAAGGTGAAGGTTTTGTAGAAAAAAAGTTTGATAGTTATAGGTTTTTTGTAGAGTAATATAGACTTACAATAAAATTCATTACACACGAATAACTGTCCTCGATTTTATGATTGTCGTAAAGGAAAAAATTCGAAGAAAATGTTCTGGGTACTGTTAGATAAGTGGCATGTGAATAAAAAAAAGTTCTAGTAAAATTTACGACTCACGCAAACATAAAACGGGCCAATTTACCTTGCAGCCCCGATGATATTACTTCTTAGAAAGTGATATTGAGTAAAATTTAATGTCTCATTTTAATGAGTTTGCTCAGGTTTGGAATATTATATATGTATATAGCTTTCGCCCGCGACTCCGTCCGCGTGGATTTAAAAAACAAAAGTGCGTAGCCTATGTGTTCTTCCAGACTATCCTCTACCAAATTTCTTTGAAATCCACTCAGCCGTTTAGGCTACAAACTCTAACAAATATCCATCTATCAATCTAAACTTTCGCATTTATAATATATAATTAGTATAATTACACTCTTAATATTTTATTATGCAATAAATTAAACATTTCTTTTGCATTTCCAACAACCTATCATAAGTCGGAATAGTATAATACAGAGATAGGTACTATCAGTTGATTCTGACAGAAAATTTGTAAAACCTGAGTATTTTTATGTAGGAAATTTCATGTACAATGATTATTAAACTATTTTGTCGTGTATTTTTGTATATTCCAATATTCCTCAGCGATCATTTTGCTCAAAGATTGAATAAACAGAGAGAAATTGTTCAGGGACGTGTTCCGCGACACAGCAACTATGGGAGTTGTTCCACTTCGTAGCATTGTTTACTTCAGAGTGTACAAAATATTTTTGCAAAATCTTTTCTTTTTTTCGACCAAGCTTAATAATTGAAAATATTATTTTAAACCTAAACATTGATTTAAAAACGAAAAAGTCCTAAAATTAAATCAAACTTACGCCACGATTGTGAAGTATTTTGAAAGATCATACATTTTAAAACCGAATATATCGTGTTTAGAAAAATGGCTTTTCATATTTTCTTATTTAATTTTATAATTGTATAAGTCAAGTTATATAGTGTCAAAGGATAAAAGTAAATTCATCACAAAGGGCTATGAAGTACACACGTCCCTTGAAACTTAACGTTTCACTCCTTTATTATTCAAAAGAGAATATACAAATTATAGCGCGTAGTACTATTGCAGACATATATTAGCGACACTTGCTTGAATGTTGTATAACTTTTTTTATATATTATACTGTATTTGAGCCAAGCCATAGTTCTGATTTGAAATAAAGTACTGAGTTAGCATTTCTTCCTTTTCGTATAACAATCTCGCCTCAAATCGTTTCTTAGTAATCTTTTATCTGCGTTAAAAAAGTTTGGAGCCAAAGGCATATAAGTAGTTAGCAGGAAATAAATAATTTCCCCTTAAAAAAAAATCATCATCTCCCCTGCCTCCTACTCTCATAGGGTCGGCGCAGTTATTATATCGGGTTATCGTCCTCCAAAGCACTCTATCATCCGTCATCTCAGTCATCACTCCCTTCATCATGTCACCTTTCACGCAATCCATCCATCTGTTTAAAAAAATTGTAATACAATAAAAATAACCCAAAAAATCTCAGTTTTACATTTTATAAGTCGTTTTCACGATATACAGTGAGGTAAATCTGTACAATAATATTATAGAACGGTGAGCACTGCCTTTGAAAATATCGCACCGAGATTTTCTTCATTTTCAAACGGATTCCGCAATTCAATTTTCTCTTCGAATTTCTTTTGAAATCGACTTTAGTACAAAAATCACGTTGTGTGTCTGATAGTCTATTGATAGGTTCTACAAACCTATCAATTAACGGCGGAAACCACTTATGCGACTATTTCGTTTATACGATCCCTAAGATTAATTCTAGAATTATTCATTTTTTTGTACGGAAGGGATTACGAAATTGAATCGAATGTTCTCGAAACGGTCTGGTTTTTCACTTGAAAATATGAATTGGAAAGTTAGAAAGAAATTTAGCTAGCCTTAGCATAATTATTTTAAGACCGATATTTGGGTTCGATTAGCAGTAAACAAGTAGCAAACTACAATAACTAAAAAAAAGACAACCTTTTAATGTAATGTTTACATAAAAGCAGCCAATGCAATTGCTTTTGTGATGAAAATGAGAACAAACCGCGAAAGTTGAAAGAATTGGCCGCATCAGTATTACCTTTTTATACCACACTAGATGTTCCCGTGCGGCTTCATCCGCATGAATTATAAAAACTTTACTTTATTGTTTACTTTTGTCAAATTGTACCAATAATATTGCTTCCTTAATGTTGACTGCTTGTAGTTTATGGTTCTTTTCCCACATAAGGGTTTTATCCAATTTACTTACACCCTAAGTTCAATAGCGTGAAAATATATAGCATGTCGTAAGTGTAGGGCTTTTTAGTACAGAAGGAATTATTAAAAAATATGCTGTGATTGCAGACATCCTACGCCACAAAGTAGTGTGTGTTTACGCTTTATTATATTAGTAGAGATAAGTTCGAGTATAGACAAAGATAAAATGCTTTCAATTTTTTTTTTCTATTTTACAAAAATAAAACTTAGATTTCTTATTGGTTTTCCAGTTTTTTTTTTTTAACACAAACCAGCGCTTGACCACGGCTCCACCTAAGCTAAGTGAAGACGCAGCCGAAGGATAGAGCGCGCTAGCTCAATAAATGCCGATTCACCCTGCTCTTGATAGCACCCACTTTATAACTGGACGGGAACACTGATAACTTTCATATGTTTCGGATAAACTCTTCCAATTTCTTAATTATAGCTTACACAACTGTTGGTGAAACAATATTTACCTCACATAGCATTCCTTCAATCGGATTTAGTTCGGATAGAACTTTAAACGTGCGCAATATAAGTGTTTATGGTGCATTGTAAACGGAATGAACGTTTATTCGGCAGCTTTGAATGGAGTTCGTTGTTGACTTTAGTTTTCTATGCGGCACTCGGAAACGGAACGGTTTGTAGTGGATCGCTGAAACAATATTGTTTATAGAGCTATTGTCTGTTACAAGCTAAGCTAATAAACGTTATTTTACTTTATGTAATCTTAGTTTACTTGAAATAGTAGTTCTATAGAAATGCATGCATGTCTACCAATTAATCTTACTGATGTTTGGATGGATGTATGTTTGTTAGAGTTTGTAATTAAAACTGTTGAGCGGATCTCGATAAAATTCAGCACAATTGTAGATAGTCTGGAAAGACACATAGCGTACATACTTTTGATTACGGCTAATTGCTTGTTTTTTTAATTAAAGCAGACGTAATCCCGGACGAAAGCTAGTATTAAATAAAATGCACTTCAACAATGTGTCTACTACAAAAGGTAGGTATTTTTATATCACTGTCTGAAAACAATTTGTTCGCTGTCTATTCATGGCGATAAGAATGAAAGCTCTTGACATTGCTATATCTAAAATACAGTTAAAAAGAAATGAAAGAACTACTAAGTATTGGTTTGATTCCAATAAAGTATACGATAATTGTAAGAAATACAAATAGAGGGCGCAATATAAGAATTTTTCATAGACGTTAATCGACCTTTTTAATATAATCGGCTCCTTAGGGCGGCTTCGAATATTACGAACTAACTGCAATACAAATCCATATCAAAATGGAGCCAACAGTGGGCAATATGCGCCTTTGTTCTTTATGTCTGGTCTCCCGGATGATCCCTAGGTATGTTTTACATTTTGGGTACTAAACTCACCTTTTCATTTTATGTTTAAATTAAGTTACAAATTACTAAACTTCAACTAAGGTAGATTTTAAGTTCAGTCTGCATCAAGTTAAATATAGAAAAGAATACGAGAAAGAATCGGAAATAGTTCACTATATGCATATTTTAGAAGCATTCAAGTAACAAAGCAATTGAAAAGCTATGCACGAGAATGCTGTATCGATATTACAAACAAATAAAAGAACAAAATGTATCATAATATTATCTATACTATAAACTAATTTAATAAAGCGTTAACACACTTTTTTGTAGCGTATGATGTCAGCAATTACAGCATAATTTTTAACAATTATTTTATTAACAAAAAGCCCTACACTTAATTCATGCTTTAGGCTATATGTTTTCACGCTATTAAACTTAGGGAGTTAGAAATTGAATGAAAACCTTGATGTGGAAAGAGACCATAAGCTACGAGCTGCCAACATCAAGGAAGAAAGGTTGCCATGGTTTGTCATGATGTCATGTTATTTTGACATTTGATAATGTGACAATTGTAAACAAAAAAATAGAATTTTCAAAATTACATACGGATTAATCCGCACTTGAACAGTCAGTCAAGAATAAAGGAGAATTAGAATACGATTATAATCATTTTATGTCATAAAAGATTTATGCATACAAAACTTACATAATCGCAAAGAATTTATGTATTTTATTCATCAGTTTTTTTAGTAATTTACCAAACCTTTTTATTATAAATATTACACAGATACCGTATACCAAGAGTGAAAGAGGATTGTCTAAATCTATTTATCATTCTGATGTTGGACGGAAGCGAAGGAAAAAAGGCTCAAGTCTTACACGCGAGGGAGCTAAGGCTTTTTGTTGAATTAAACCGCATTCGGTGAAATATAAAGCCTAACGTTTCTTTATTTGATAACATTAATTTATTAAAAAAAAAACACTAAAGTATTATTTCACATTTACACATTACTGAGCATTGTAAGCCATATCGAACTTGCAATGCATTTAAAATTATCAACGCAAGCTATACAGAACGTCATGGCCACGTGTCGAAAAACAATTCATTACTGGGTTCATAAATCATACTAATATTATAAATGTGAAAGTTTAGATGGATGGATGGATGTTTGTTAGAGTTTGTAGCCTAAACGGCTGAACGGATCTCGATGAAATTTGGTATAGACGAAAAGGTTAGTCTGGAAGAACACATAGGCTATTCGCTTTTGTATTTTTTATTTCCACGCGGACGGAGTTGCGGGCGAAATCAAGTCAGTAAAAAATAACTTACAAGTATATAAATTACTTAACTACAAATATTTTAATGTGAAGAAAAATTTTGTATTGGTTAAAAAGTGTTTTGAATTGCAGAGATTTTACTAATCTAATATGTTTTTATAAGTACGTTTTAAAGAATAATGTAGTGTTTTAGATATTTTTTATCCCACCTTATAATGTAACTAGCTGTTGCATGCGACTTCGTCCACGCATTAAGATAAAAAGTAGCCTATATAATGCCTGTCTATGTCAGCTACCCTCCAGGTGAAATCAGCCGATTACCCGAAACAAACGTGGCTTGCGGACAGACAGGCAAAAAAAATTAAATCCGATTTTCGTTATCAGCGACACAAATACATCCTCTTCCCGAAATGTTTTTTTTTTATCACAAACGGACATTCCATTTTGATTATATGTATAGATTTAATATTTTGCATTTGAAGCCACCATTAATCTACCATTTGTAAACGAGTAGCAATTGTTTAATAACTAAACGCTTGCAATAAAGTATTCTCAAAATGTCGGCGCACGTCGAATATTAAACGGCAAACACGCGACGCGTAAAAAAGGAGCATTGTGAAAGTCCACAATGGCACTTCGCGTTCTAATTGGTACATTCCCGTCTGAACGCCAAACGAGCTGAACGTTACCAGAATAACATGCGGGAGAAACGCTAAATGGCCTCGCAACAAAGAGGATGCCCTTAGCTTTGACGCGTTTACTTTCGAGATGTTAAATTATTATAAGTATATTTTCTTATTTTAATATTTTATAAATATAAATTGACTATATGTTTCCGTAAAAATTATATTTTTAACATGTATTTACTGACAAAAGAGGTTGAATTTATTAAATTTAAGGACTAGGGTCGCAATCTTTTTAGAAAGAACTTGCAACGTACACGTTTCGAATAAAAAAAAAACATAAGATAAATGAGAAAAATTAGGCTTTGCAATTCACATTTTACGGTTTGCTGATTTTAGTTATTACCTTGTCTTTTTTAAATTAAAGTGTGTAAAAAAATCCACAAAATTAATAAATATACTATACTAGTTAAATAGTTTACAAGTTACTTCAACACAAGAGATAAATACATTTACTGCAACTATTCGAAATTGCTTCTACATGTCCGAACGCGGCCAACACAAGATAACAACTAAATTAGCCCCCGTTGCAACTAGTAGCTAACTTGGTAAGCGATGAACTTGCTATACCGAAACTTTAACCAACTAATCCTTGTAAACCGTAGATCGATCCCTGAGGATGTAATTTCTTATAACAAGAGCTGTTACAGAGCAATTTCGATATTCAACACATAATAGAGTCAAGTACTCCCTTTAGAATAAATCGTGTTTTGAAATTAAAATGTATTTATACTTCATTGAGAAGCAAAAAGTAAAGTTAAGTTTGCTAGTATATCATCATCATCATCACCAGCTTACTATACGTCCCCACCGAGGGGCTCGGAGCCTACCCTAACAAGGTGTGACTAGTCCATAGTCAACCACGCTGACCAAGTGCTGGTTGGTTGACCTTACACTTATTTTTAAATTTCTTCGCCGATATGTGCAGGTTGCATCACGATGTGTTCCTTCACCTTAAGAACGTCGGGTAAATTATGTACATATGAAAATTCGAAAAATCGGAAATCGGTATACGGCGGGATTCGAACCCAAGACTTGTAGACTACAAGTCAAGTGTTCAAACCACTGAGCCACCGACGCTCAGTGCTAGTATATGCTGTATACAAAATAATCTCGCAAGTTTATGGTATTAAAAAGTTTTGTCTAAAACAATGGTCAGCGACATTAACTTATTTGATCTTCTGTTAGTTGTAACTGAAGTAACTAAATAGACTTTAGGAGTGTTAACATAAAACCAAGGAGGTAAAATTTTGACAATATTATAAGAATTCCAAAATACAGGTGAACTGCAAACGAATATAAAATACATGTAACAACTGTACTAAATTATGAAATGCCTTCAAAAAATTATATAAAGAAAAGGCAGTATCACAAAAGTAACACAGCAACACCCTTTTACGCCAATGAAGTACAAAACTCCTGGAGGCAATCTCAACTGCTATAGCGCACATAAAATTTATGGCAACAATAAAATGCGATATGCTTCCGCCGTGGCCCGGCTAAAAGCGCCGACGGAGAATGTCTAACGTAATATTTGTATCTTTTGCTTTTTGCACTACAATGAAATAGTCTGTCGGTGATAAACATTCTATTCTGGTCTGGTTATTTAGAAACTGTTTGATGTCAAATTGTACATTTCACAAACAAAACTGACTGCCGCTTCTGAATGTAATAACAATAGTAGATGGAGGTATATAATGACTCTAAGCCGAATTAGTTCGTACAGTATTAATAGAAAGAGGTTTCAGATAAAAAATAATTATTGGCTTACGTTGATTACGTAAAGAAAAAAAGTCAGATTACTGGATAACACACGTATAAAAAAAAACAATCTGAATACGAAATCGTCAAGTTAAGATAACTTCGGTTAAATGTCTTATGGCCAGATTCCCATTAATTTTAACTATTCGTTAAGGTTTTTGGTTCCATAATTTCATGAAATGCGTTTAAAAATTATTTAACTTGAGTTTTATTCCGTTAAAACATAGTTTAACCTTACACTAATGAACTACTATACAAAATAAATGGAAACTTTAGAAACCTAGCATTAGTTAATAAAGTGAATTTCAAACTTGAATGAAATCGATATTAGTATAATAACAAATGCAAAACGTTTTCTATTGCGAATAGGCTTAGCAGTGCGTTATTCTGTCTCAATAAATAGTGTCGATCGACGTGTTCCTGTGTCAAATCTGAGTACGCGATTCAGTAACCCTGTGTCAACGGTCAATTCAATTTTACACGGCGAGGCGTATTGATTACTGGGGTTCGCTTCGAATGGAGAACGTCAAACGCTGCACCCGTGTAATTTAATTACATAGTACTCTACACTAAAATTGACTAATACTCTATCGAATAATTGATTGTAATATAATTTTGAAAGTTGTATTTACTGTATATGGCAAGATTAAATGGTTTTTGATCAGTATTTTGTAATGTATATAGTTACAAACCAACCTTGAGAATTGGGGGAAAATATAACGAAGATCATTGTCATGAAACAATTGAATGTAAAGATAATTGTTGGCGCCTGTGTCACCTTCATATGGATCTCTAAGCTATCGACTACGGACATCACTAGCAACAGGGTCACACGGACATCCCTATAGGACATTCTTTCACTTGCACCTAGTCTTTCTGCGTGGCCATGCATCGTATCTCGCGTCAATTGATTGTTAATACAACCAAAATGTAACTAGCAGTAATCAAACAACCATGAAGCTAAGTACCGGCGTTTCATTTTGTCCATATAATAAGAGGCATAAACAATAATTTATAAAAACAATGTATTTGTACCGTAAAACGGAGCTACAAAGATGAGGGAATTCAGAAAATAAAAAAAAATGATCAAGCTAATGTATAAACTAATTTATGTGAGACGTTCAAGAAAAATTCAATAAAGCCAATTGCTTAAAAATATCTTAATCTACTTTTAGCTCTCTGAACAGTCGTTAGGGTAGATTTGTCGTCGTTTACTTAATGTGATTAGATTATTTAAGCGTTGTAACAAATAATAATGAAAAAATTTGAATAAGTTTGAAACAATAATAATAAACTTATATTTTAATAAATAAAGTGTACTATTCAGAATAATCTCTACCCTTGTTGTCAAAATATATTTGTATAATTCAACTAATATAACAACGAAAATTTTAATAAATATATGGATGTTCATTACTAAGTATTTGCAACACGGCTTAACAGATCTCGATAAAGGATATAATTTGGATGAATACATAGACTAACCAAGTTTCTTTAATTCACAGGCAGAAACTAGTAAGTAAACATTCAAAATCATTTTTAACGCTTAAAATATTTATAAATCTCCGAGTTTCATTCAAACAATTCGAAGAGGAATGCTGGCAATGTTATGGTGACTTATTTGCATGACTTAGTGTCTGAAACGTTGGATGCATTTCCTTTTTGAATTGTTACTCAACCTTTGAGCGAGGAGTTTTCGCCACACTTCACACGAGTGGCGTAGAGACGAGATTTTAGGTTTTTTCTTACTCTTTGCTACACTATTGCTTAGGAAACGATCTACATTTTGGTTGGTTTTAAGTGCATGAAATGATTATTTTTGAATCGTCTTCTGTAGCCCTATCTTAACAGACTTAGCATAGAAGTAGACTTCATTCATAATTCATATTCCCATTATAAAATAGTATGCGTGTATTCACTTTATTTTTTGTAATGAATATAGATGGCGCTTATCCAAATTACTGCTCTTAAACTTATGCTGGGTTTCTGAAGTTTCAATTTTTCCTATCGTTACCTAGTAATTCATTAGCGTTGTGTTGACCTAAGTTTCAATGACGCATTTCATAAATATCGATCCAAAAATACTAACGAATGTTTAAATTTAGCTGGGAAACCCGACATTAGTCACCCTGTATCGGTTTTCATACTTCATGTTGTATTTATATTTCCTTGTATCATAAATACTTCGCAAATAATTTTATAACATTGTTATTGAAACTCTTCGTTAGTATAACCATAATTTGATTTGGATTGTATCTCGTCGTCAAAAGTTGTTAAAATTTTATTGAACTCCCGCTTTATGTGATCGATCTATTTTTATGTTCGAGAGTGTCGTAAATTTCAGATGGATTTTATTCCTATGATACTTAAAAAAAACGATTACATTTTTTAATACTATTTACTCGATAAATATCAATAAGTCAACATAATTTAAGATGCTTTGATTAAAAAATACATTAAACTAGCTGTTGCCCGCGACCTCGCCCGCATGGTATTATAAAACATACGAACTATGTAAATAACAAAAAGCTACGTATCACTCGAGAACCGGTCATTTCTCGAGGATAAACCTTATCCCATGTGTACTCCGGACTTTGTTTTATTTCTGTGCCAAATTTTAATAAGATATGTGGAACCGTTGCAGAATAATCGAGTAAAAATTAAAAAACTAAATCAATGAATCCCACGGGAACCGTAACTATTCGCGGGATAAAAAGTAGCCTATGTGTTCTTCCAGCCTATGTTCTAAACCTGTGCCAAATTTCATGGAGATTTGCCGTTCAGCCGTTTAGGCTACAAACTCTAACAAACATCCATCCATTCATCTAAACTTTCACATTTATAATATTAGTAAGATTAGTAAGAAGTAGGACTAGTATGAAGTATGATTTCCTTATTTTAATGACTGTTATACAATAAGTATGTACACATTTTCATATTTCGAGAAAAAACAGTTGAAAGCTATCTAATAGATTAATCCAATTTTGGCAAACTTCCAATTCAATCATATCCAACCTTTTATGTTATTGGACTACTGTTTTCGCACATTTTTTTAACATATCCCAAAAATAATATGCACTTTTACATTTTTAGTTAATTAAAATTTATGACCTGATTTTAAAGTTTCTTAAAACGAATTTATTCTAATTCAGTATACATACTCGTAATAAAATTAAAGGAATTTGGAAATAATTTGTTTCCAATAGTATTAATTTATGGTGTAAATCTTTTCAAATACAAAGCTCTTCTTTTAATTTTAATGAGCTGTGTCTCGCGACTCCATGTAGAATTAAAGAATAAAATTTAAATAGTAATTAGTAGCCTACGTGTTCTTCCAGATTTTTCATATTTGTGCCCGATTTTAGGGAAAATCGTTTTGCTGTTCTGAAGACACGTAGCCTATATTTGCATTTATAATATTAGTGATACATTGCTTATTTAATGGCAAGGGTTATTTTGTAATAAAATTGAATATCACAAGTCTCTAGAAATTTTATAATCAGTTTAGTTTTAACTACGAGTTAGGGTGAATGATTAAATTGCACTACAGTAACTTCGTTTCTGACCCGTGTTAGGCAAAGTTTAAGCCATATAACATGGTCTTAATGCAACTTCACATTGTTCGGATATCTTGTGTTTTAACTTAGTGGATCACTTTAGTAGTTATTTCACAGTATACTAGGGTTAGTTAAAGCATACTGTATGAAAGTACATTAAAACGAAATAAAAAGAAAACAAAAGTCGCACGAAAAATTATAGAAAATAAGTGTTAAAGCAATTCTAAAATTGAGCGGCAATTTTAAAAGGCATATGTGTTAAAACTCTGAACGATAAAAATTCCTTAAGAGCGCGCGCACACCTTTAAACTAAACTAAACTATCGCACAACTGTTTAGTCTCTTCGATTGTCTATTCGATTTTTAATTGAGCAAATGAACAGTTAAATTGGCTGCGAAACAATTGACAATCGCAAAACAGTTGTGCGATAATTTAGTCAAAGGTGTACGCTCTAAATAAGACATCTATTAATGGATCTTGGATTTCCATAAGATATTCGTTACTATAGAAAGTGCAGTTGCGCAGCTAACGTAAGAAAAATACATTTATAACTTGAAAGGAAATCGATTTGCGACTGAAATCATTTATAAGGTGCTAAAGTAATCTAAAGCACAGATTTACGAGGCCAATAACAGAAATTGATGGCGTTTCCGATATCCAATTAACTATGTGAATTGGATCTTAGCTGTCAATTCGAAATATGATTTTATGGACGTCACAGACAAACAATAATTAAAGTGCAAATTAGATTCTTTTCGCTTGTTTGTTTTTGCTCATTTATTATTCTTACATTTGTAAATATTGTTGACTGAAAATTAGAAGAAAAATAGGACACTGTTTCGATACTTTTGTATGTTTTATAGCGGAATACTGAAACGAAAGACTTTGTTGATGCCGCTTATGATTAGTCAGACGTGAAACTTATTATGGAATTTGAAGTTTAAGCGAAGCCTTATCATTCAAGACGCTCAAACATTTAAGTGTATTTTCAGTAGTGAGCTGTACGTATTTAAAAATTACGAAACAAAATAATTTCTAAGTAACTGCTTTGTAAATTAGCGTTATTATTTTTTAATCCATCCAGTTTTATTAGTGATTTAAAAATTACTACGACATTTTAAAAACCAGCAACGTTGAAATCTGATCTGATTGGAATAGGAAAAAACTTGCAATAACGCGGTCCGCACATAGAATGAAAAAGCTCAGATAAAACGTGCAAGGAATTATTTTACCGCGCTCTATGAATTTACTTTGACCCACCATTGAAATTGAAAATAGAGTATATCTGCCTCTATACAGACTCGGAATCGAATTATAGTGGAAGCTTTTATAGTTAATGCAAAAAAACTATACTAATGTTATAAAGAGGATAGGTTTGTATTTTTGTATGAATATAAATAACTCAAAAACTACTTAACCGAATTCAAAAATTCTTTCACAATTAAAAAGCTACGTTATCAGTGGTTTATATAGGCTATGTTTTTTACATTTTTTTTAAAACGAAGGCGAAGTCCAGAGTAACAGCTAACCTATTGTTAAGTTTTCTGATACTTTTTAGATATGTCTGTAGTTTGAGATTTATGAAAACCTTATGAAGAACATTATAATAGTAATAAAAATATTGTTTAGCAAAAAGCAGTAATTTAACTGTCGTACTCATAGTTACGTACATATAAATGGTCACTAACTGAATCCCTTAGTGTAGATTTAATTTAAAGAGTTAATTAATTTAAAGAAAGCCTATGTTTTAAGGTAATTATGCTTTTAAAATTGATAGTTGAATAATTTTCGGGTCGTATTCAAATTGTGAGTTTTATTTAGGTTATTACGAAAGTATTAATATTACAAATTGTTGGACTAAGCAACACGATATTGGATACGATCCAATATCACATAGCTACAACTCAATATCACTTTAATAAGAAGCCAAACCAAAACTCAAGCTGTGGTTCTTTTACGTGAGACTTTCATCTTATACTCGTATTATTAGTGTCGAAAAGTTGACATCTTTTTGTTAATACGACATTTGACATTAAAATAAGAGCTTCATTTTATGTTTATTACCATTTTTATATTACTTTTTAAAAAATAGAAAATAACCTAACCTTTATATTAGTAATTTTATTATGTAACTTAGACTAAACTATCGCACAACTGATGTGCGATTTTCGATTGTTTCGTCCAATCAACTGTTTCGTTACACAACTAAAAATCGAGTAGTGTAACCACCAATAAGCTTATAGGAATCAAAGCGCGATTACATACTCGTGGTTGTGCGATATTTTACTTAAGGGTGTGCTCGCTCTAAGTGTAATTTAGTAGTAAATCTGTTGATTAGATAAATTTGCATAGTTTAATGTATTTAGAATGTATTGAACCTTAATGGTTTTTTTAGTCCTTGTTTATATAATTGTATTATAAATTTAGTTTGCTAAATTGAAATTGCTATTGTACTCTGATAAGGCACGGCTGACCATGAGTATCAATTAAACGAGTCCTATTTGTAAAGGCCGGTCGCCATTATCCCAAACCATTTATTGGACCCGCCAAAGTCTGAACAAATAATTGTCGATTGCTGTTCGTGCGATGCTTTAGAAATACTATTTTGCTTAGTTGACTTTGTAATCATGTTTGAAATTTTACTATAGATTTAATTTAAATAAAGTATAAAATGTCCAAATTGGTTAAAGACTTCGTAGAATCTTTATAAAAACTTTTTTAAACAATAATAATCTATGACCACAATCACTTCCTTATGTCAGATGATACGCTTATTTTAGTAATTGCTTATTTATTCTTTGATGTTCCGATGTTTTATTTGGCTTAAGTAGATATTTAAACTCGGATAATTCATTCAAGTGATTAAATTTCTAAATAAAAAAGTCTAAATCGACAATACAATAGCCTACTTAGGCTTGAGCAATAAATTCCTGTAATTTATTGCCACTTAAAACGTATACCAACTGCCTTCGTGCGTGTTTTATGTAGAAGAATCACGATGTCTTAATTATTCCTTGCGTTTTAAATTCTGCTTGTTAACACTATTAGAATAATTACAGTAATAGATTGGGCAACAAATTAGAACTCTAGTTGATTGGAGGACTGTTTTTTATGGCAAATTACCTTTAACAAAGTAATTTTTTTGTAAATCTTACTTCTTACTAATGTTATAAATGCGAAAGTTTAAATTGATGTATGTATGGATGGATGGATGGATGGATGGATGGATGGATGGATGTATGTTAGAGCTTGAAGCCTAAACGACTGAACGGATGTTGTCATCAACATTTCATAATTTGACATAGGCGTAGAGGATAGTCTGGAAAAATACATAGGCTGCTCACTTTGTTTTTTTTTTTAATTCCACAAAGCTAGTAAAATCTAAGTTATAGATGCACCTGCATGTATTAAATGGTATGAACTAATAAAACAAAATTTTGAATTTAAAGATATTTCATAAAAGAAATAATGATTCCTCCTAAATTGGTAGCTGGCAAATTGTATGAAATTAACAAAATATTATTATAATCTTCTTCATTAGGCTAAGTAAAAATACTTAACACCATAAAACATTCACACTTTCAGAAACCTAATTAACTTTGTGTTGACTAATCCAAATTAGTCGGGGACCAAATAAAGCGAACTCCGTGTTTGTAGAAGTAAAATTTTTACGATACTACGCTATAATTGCCGGGAAATTCCGTGTAAATACCGATGAAGCTATTAAAAGCTCTGTTTTCCGACTTGGGATGGACGGGCGGGAAGCCTTGAATTTTATAGTACGCTACCCTGAATTAGATCCTCCCTGCCGACGCTATTAAAGTTGGTAATTGCGAAATGTCGATTACATGTCTCCTCAATGTTAGTTCGTCTCTAATGTACTAATACTCTAATGACAAATGTTATGTGATGATGATAAATATATAAGGGGGCGAAATGTTTCTTAATTTATGAACGATTTTAGTCACTGGCAACTAATAATTTTGAGTACTAGCTGAGTGCATCGTGCGTGATAGATGTCAAGACGACGATAGAATGACTGATGACAGTTCTCATCTGAATGGTGGAATGATGCGTTTTGTTATTATTAAATCAATTGGTTGATCTCTGTAAATGTTTGCAATCCGATGAGATTGTGTTGTGAAGTTATAATTAAGATGGTAGTTAACTAAGGATGGTGTTTCTAATGTTACGCGATTGTTATTTCATTATCTCCGACGTACGCACGCCTATAATTGAGCATAGCTACCGTGTGTATGATCTGCCTTCGGAATTGAATTCTACAAACCGATCGTCACTCTGACATATACAAATGTTATCTTTTACTTATTGCACTAGTTCAGAGACCCAAAGTGGGTTTTGGCTTTCGACATGAGAGATCCCCAACGTCACCTGCCATTTTGTCGATTAGTCGAATGCCTTTAACTGTGCAGTTTGTGCTTTGGCTGCTAATCGGTGATTTTTTAACACTATTCATAACTTATTTTATCTATGGTAAGTAAATACATCTATACTATAATAATAAAGCGTAAACTCACACTTTGTTGCCTCAGATACCAGCAATTACAGCATATTTTTGAATAATTATTTTTGTAATAAAAAGCCGTAGACTTACGTCACGCTTAAGATATACATTTTCACGCTATTAAACTTAGGGGGTAAATATTTTGGATAAAATACCTGATGTGGGAAAGAGACCATAAGATGCTGTCAACATCAAGAAAGTAAGATTGCCAAGGTTTGTCATGTCATGTCATGTCATTTTGACATATACTATTGATAATTTGACAAATGTAAACAATAAAATAAAATTTTCATAATTTCATGCGGATGAAGCCGCATGGGAACAGCCAGTATTTAATAATTCGAATCGATATCCATTTATAGACAGACGATATCTGTGATTAATCCTGACTGAACACGACATTATCTTTTCCGTAGTTGATCCCTATTGTAACACGGAAATACGGTGATTTACGGAACTGAATGCCTTATCATAGTTTAGCACGTATCTCGTAATTCATGTTAAAACAGAGCTTCCATATTTAACATTCAAATGACTATCGGACCACATTTGGACTGTCCCAATTAGCTACGTTGAGGTTTTGCTAATTATGAATATCGGTCTGATAGACAATGTTATTTATGTGTAACTATACTAGTTTTCATCATGGATTTTCTCGCATTTGTATCGTTAAAATTTTATAACCTTCTACTATTTTTGTTACTCGTGACCACGAGTGAATTTGTGTCAGGTATGCAATTTACATTTAAATGAGACTTAGAGCCTATCCCACCACTGGCTGATAGAGCCTCAGATAGCTTAAAATGTCGTCACTGTCATATAAGGGAAATAATCCGATGTTTCCATCATAAATTTCAACCTTGGATTATCAGATAATTTACAATTTGTTAGGACAGCCCCTCAGACTTATAGTTATAGTTAGCGAACATATAACCTTAAGGAAGACTAGACCATACGTAAAATTAACATATTCGATCTAGAGTATGAACTCAGCAGATCGGAATAGTTAGTTCCATAGCGGTGTAATTTGAAAACGTTTCAAGCAAAACATCCCATTCGAGTAGGAATGTTCGAGAATGTTCAAGATATTACTAGATCGAGCAAAGTAAGCAATCGAGTACGTGCATCTTTGATTAAATTAGTTGCACTCAGTAGCAATGTGCAAGAACTCAATAGGGTACATAATTAGATATTGTTTGTCTTACCAATAACGTATATGCTGACGATGGATTCTATTGGTATAATCCAGTAACAAATTACTAACAGAAGTCCATAAAAATGGCAAGGATTAAATCCTTACAGAAAAAAGTAACAGAAATCTGTTTAAAATGTTACTATATGACTATGTAGTAAGAAATAGTACATACATTATGAGGCTTTTAGTTTTTTGTTTTGTTTGTTGAGGTTTACTCATATTTATAATCTATTTATTTTATTTCATCACCAGCTCACTATATGTCCCCACCGAGGGGCTCAGAGCCTACCCTAATATGGGGTGACCAGGCCATAGTCAACCACGCTGGCCAAGTGCGGGTTGGTTGACTACACACATATCTTTGAATTTTTTCGCCGATATGTGCAGGTTGCATCACGATGTTTTCCTTCACCGTAAGAACGTCGGGTAAATTATGTACATATGAAAATTCGAAAAATCGAACATCACATTGGTACATGGCGGGGTTCGAACCCAAGACCTGTAGATTACAAGTCAAGTGTTCAAACCACTGAGCCACCGACGCTTATTTTATTTATAAGGTGGCAAACGAGCAAGCGGCCACCTGAATTTGCCAAAATGGCGAAGCGACCGCTGTGTGTGGAACTGCTGATAATCGCAATAGCGGATGCGTTGCCTAACCTTGATCGACGGAGGAGACGCACATAAAGAGGATGTTTCCTCTTTCTAAGCGTCTCCTCCAAAATCCTCAAATCCACTTTCTTTGCATTGCGATGTATTAGATGGAGATATTTTCAGTTTTATTTAATTTATTTATAACTTGTTCGTGTTTTGAGAAGGGAGTGGTGACTGAGATGACGGATGATAGAGTTATTTGGAGGACGAAAACTCGGTGCGCCGATACGTAGTATAGGTAGTAGAATAAGGTAGGGGAGATGATGAAAATTGATTTAATATCTCTGCTTAAGGAGAAATTATAATAGAAATATGATTTTAATTAATGTACATTTAATTATGATCGTGTCGCAGAAATGTAAAGTAAAATGTGAACTACTAGAAATGATTTTCAAAATGAATACAAGTTCAAATGCGACTCAAGAAATGTTGGATTGTACAAATTAAAAAAGTTTTTGTGTAGGTTCAGTACGACTTTGTATTTGATAAAGAATTGTATTTGCTTAGTACATTTTATAAATAGTATATTTTAAGTCTTATAAAAAGTATAGATAAAGTTAAATTCGTCTCATCTAGTCAAGCTTATAAGGACTTTTAAGACATGGTTTCATGTGTAACTAATTCTCATAAAACTTTTTTGTTCTTTTATTTATGATTACGTTGACTTTATATTCTAACTCCAGAGTTCTTTATTTATTGATGAATCTGTTACTAAATCTACTAGTTACTTTCATTAATACTAGCTTTCACCCGCGACAACGTCCGCGTGGTAATAAAAAAAACAAAAGCATGTAGCCTGTGTTCTTCCAGACTATCTTCTATTTCTGTGCCAAATTTCATCAAGATCCGTTTATCAATTTAGGCTACAAACTCTAACAAACATTCACATAGCCTTCTAAACTTTCGCATTGAAAATATTAGTGAGATGGTTAGGTACTCGTCAAAAGTAAGTATAATTTTTAATTGCAATGTACATAATTTGATATGGCAAAGGCACGCACGGGAATATCTCCTCATTTACTACGACAGTTGCACTCTCGTTACAAGAGAGCCGCGCCCACTAAGATTAATGTTGACACGACATTGTTACATACTCACGTCAAAACACTTATATTAATGTTCCCTGTGTTTCATCAAATTGAGTAATTGTTGCAGGACATTTTTAACTTCTACGTACTCATTTTTCATAAGAGTTTTGTGAGAGGCAACTTAACTGGAACTTACGTATAAAAAAAAAATTCGTTTCTTATTAAATTATTGCATTTATATAAGCTAATAACAAGCGTGGACTTAACGTAAACCCTTCAATTATAGGAATTCAAGTGCTTACTTAAATTACTTTTATTTACTAATCATAGTTTTACTTACATAACTTATGAGGGCGGTTACCTTTGACTAAACTGTTGGACTATTATTGTAGCCTAGTCACCCCTTACTTAGGGTAGGCTCCGAGCCAAGGGGCTCGGAGCCTACCCCTACCCCACCAAGGGGTGGGGACGTATAGTGAGCTGGTGATGATGATGATGATGATGACTACTGTGCGATTGTCAACTGTTTCAAAATGTAGTGTGCATAACTCAATATACGCTCATAGGGATCAAAGCGCGACTAAACAGTTCTGCGATACTTTAGAAGGTGTACGCGTGTTCTTATTTTTATGCTATAAAGTGATAATTGTAAATTTATTTAGAGAGTGGATATAATTTGATTGCGATAAAGATATCTTGATACTCTTATTGGGGTGAAAACTGATATCTTTGGCCCAATCTACATCTGTTTAGTAAAATATTCAGGACAGGCGTTCCCTTTCGCTTTCTAAAAATCAAGTGAAAAGGATACGAGTACCTTTACAAGTTCACTGAACAGAGGCATTGTGCCGACAATCGGAGATACGGATCAAAATCAATTGATCCAAATGGAGTAAAGAAGTTTTTATACTAACATCATATCCTGACGTGACTTGATTTTCTCAAACGTTTTTCCAAACAATTTGTTAGCGTTATAAAATGTGTTGTTAGTTTGTGTGTGTTTTGATACTTTTAGTAAACATTTCGATCGGCTTTTGTTTTTTGTTCTTTAATTCTATTATTAAGAAAAAATAGATTGTCAATTATAATAAAGTGATTGCTTAAGCCCGTTACAGACGTTCAGTTTTAACTGAACAGTCTGAGCCTGAGTGAGTTCTTTTACCTGCACAAATACATTGTAATTGCACAGTTGGACTTCAGTTAAAACTGAAAGTTTATAACTGACTTTTATCGTTTAATTTTCTATATAAAGTAACTCATTTAATTTTATAAACTTTACACCGAGACAAATATTTACCAGCGGTGGCATAGACGTCATGCAAATAGGAAAGTACTATTACTGCGCTCTAGTGGATATAAAACTTTAAAGTATTATGGAGTTTTATCTTTATTTCGTTCTCAATGTAACCAAAGGGCCATAAGGGATCGTTTACACTGTCTAGATGCACTTAATTAAGCTACCGTTAGTTCGTTGTCTTTTGGGAATATTAATTATTTTGCATGTCTGGCTGGTTCTGTACATTGTAAATGTACTATACAATGTACATTTCCAAGTGTAAAGTATTACATAAAAATCCGCATAAACCCGTAATTAAAGCAAGATGTGTTTATCTATAATTGTAGTTGCATGCCATGTGTATCTGTATTATTAACGCTACAAAGATATTCATTTAAAAATCATGTAATTTAAATAAATAACACGATAATAATTAAGATAAAAAAATACTATGTCTCCATACGGTAAGAAAAAAATAAATAAACCACGTTACTTTTCATTGAATTGAATCATTTTAGAATTTAATCGGACAACAAAAGCAATCGTATTTTCTTAGCTGCATTAAATATACAAAGTTTACATTTAAAATACAGTTAACACTTTAAAGTGCAAGGAATAAGACATAGTAATTCTTTTACATAAAACACGGCAGAGGGCAGTTGAGGTACGCTTTAAGTAGCAATAAATAACCGCAATTTATTACGCGAGCTTAGACCGAGAGGCCTTAAAACGTATTGTGCCATGACTCTAGACTTTATTTACAATTTCACTACACAAGTAAGGAAAAGACTATTAATGGTTAAAGATATTCATTTAAATACTGGCTGTTCCTGTGCGTCTTCATCCGCATGAAATTATAAAAAAAAAATATGGTTTACATTTGTCAAATTATCAATTGCAAATGTCAAAATGACATGACATGACAGACCTTGGCAACCTTGCTTCCTTGATGTTGGCAGCAACTTATGGTCTCTTTCACACATTAGTGTTTTTATCCAATATATTTACACCCTAAGTTTAATGGCTAGAAAATATATAGCCCAAAGCGTGACGTAAGTGTAGGGTTTTTTATAAAAAAATAGAATTATTCAGAAATATGCTGTAATTGCTAACTATCTTAGGCAACAAAGGAGTGTGTGTTTACGCTTTATTATAATAGTAAAGATAGACAGACGTTAAGTTAAAATTGTCAGAATTGAGTATACAACGAGCTGTAGAAGTGAAATTAGGTGACAGATTTTAATTTTTTTTCCAATAAATTAGTTTAAAAATTAGATGATTCTAATATGTATAATGTAATGGAGTAAATATAAGTCTTATGATATTAGATCACGTTTAAAGGCTTACGTGCAGCATAATAAGGCCATATCAATGTCCCTTATGTTTTTAACTATTTTGATGTATTCTGTATTCTTGAAGGTGATTTAGTCTGTGCTATAGATCAATACCATTTATCTTCTTGTTAAATAACAATATAAACTTTGTAATTGTGATCCAACACATAATTTTAATATTTATATCATGGTTTTAAACTTTTTAAACCTTCACATTTATAATAATATTTGTAACAATAGAGGTATTAATCTCTTCTCTAGAGTTTATTCTTCCAAAACTTCTACATTACATATTGACAATAAGTCGGACTCCAAAGATAATCTGTGAACAATGCAGTTTACGTGAGCCAATTCTATCTCCTCCATGGACTGTGTCCAAGTTAGCTCAATAAACGTTGTTACTCTCGTTAATGACAAATCTTATGACGTTGTTTAATTAAAATTTAAATTCAATTGTTTGCGCTGTTGCCAAAGCCGTGATTGTTAAGTAGAGATGTCGTAAATTTGCAACTGTGCCTGGCCGGAGGCCAACTCAGTTATCTGTAGGTAGCTTACCAAACACTTTTAGTGGCTTGTAAGTCTGATGTTTGTTTATAATCTGATTATCTTTGTCTTTGTAGTCTTACGAACTATGAGCAAGATTTAAGCTTTTAACGTAACGGAAATTTAGCATGCTTTTGTTTAATATGTCGCGACTTTAAGTTAAAACAAGTCAATGTCATGTTCTAAGCGGAAATCTTGAAGAATTCGGAATCCAAAAATTGAATTTATTATACAACTAGCTTTCGCCCGTGATTCTGTTCGCATGGCATTGAAAAAAAAAACCGAATACCTTATGTGTTCCTTCAAACTAACCTCTACATCTATGCCAAATTTCATCGAAATCCGTTCAGCTGTATAGGTTACAAACTCTAACATATCATCCATCAAAACTTTCACATTTATAATATTAGTAGGAAGAAGGGCTAGTGGGATAAGAAGTAAGACTAGTGAGATATTCGACTTAATTTTAATATCCATAAATAAATTGAGTTTCCTAGACTACATAGATCTTCGGAATAGCTAGTAACAGTTATGAAGGAAACAGCAAGAGCACATTCTGTGGCTGGTTTCGAAATATAAATAGCAGGTTTAAATCATTTTATAACGTGAATTATTGTTTTCTGATTTCCTCCATCGGAGAACTCTTACGAAGAATATAACTTAAGTCGATGAGAAATATTTTTAACCAACAAATATAAAATAACAAATGTTTTGTAATATTCTAGAAAGAGAAAATTATTTTTAACAATCCAATAATCATACCTCGGAATCAATATACACAAATATTATAAAGAGGAAAACTTTGTTTGTTTGATTGTAATGAATAGGCTCAAAAAACTAGGCCGAATTTAAAAATTCTTTCACCGTTAGAAAGGTAATTTATCTATGTGTAACATAGACTATATTTTCCCATTTTTCTATTGTTTTTTGTAAATTTCACGCGGACGGAGTCGCGGGCAAAAGCTAATTTTGCTAACAGGATATCTTTCGCTACACATTTTTCATGCAAGTTAGCAACTTAAATTAGTAATCGGAATATATGCAAACTTTTTTATTTAGGTACTATTTATTGACCGACTTCCCAAAAGAAGGAGGTACTCAATTCGTCTTTTTTTTTATTATTATTTGTATTTACAATCACTTTGACTTAAACTGAGTTTCTTCTGAAGTACATTATAACTTCTATTTTCTACGTCATCCAAAACAAGTCACTAATACAATTTGCATTTCTGCGATTAGCAAATACTTGTTGAACATTAAGGTCTCTTTTACCGACCGACTTCCCAAAAGAAGGTACTCGTTTCATCTGTATGTTTTTTATGTTATAACAAAGTTTTTACGGAAAATATTCATTGTTGTTTTAAAATATTGTAATGTTTATATGGAAAGACCCATTTCCATTACCTTTGCTCGTATTGTTCTTATTTCTTTTGTTCACTTTATTTTTCCCTGGTGATGTTTCGTACTATTTGTATATCGGATATCGATACTATGCTCGAATTTATTACATTCTTTGAATTTATTGTAATGCTATGCCTTATGGGAATTGGCAGTAATATTTTTTTATGGTTAACTTCGTTGTATGCTCTTTTACAAAGCTTTTGTTCGTAATAAAAAATTAATTTGGCAAACGTAAATGAGTAGAGTATAATTTAAAAATATTCAATTTGGTTTAAAGGAAATGAATAAAGGAGTAATGGTAAAAATGTAGTTAACAGTAGAATGCACAATGTGCCACTAACTCAGTATGAAATATGAAAGGACGTGTGGGATTACGATAAGGCCTTCAGTTAGCTAGATCAATGGATTTCACGCTTGAGTATTCGACAAAATTTAAGGAGCTTTTAGTCATTCGTATGCAAAACTATCCTTTTATTTCTCTTAAGTCTTAGGTCTTATTTAGGAACTATTAAAGGAATTCCTTTTAAATATAACGTAATTATGACTTGATTTTCTACTTCTTGTACATTTATACCCGGTTTCCCAGCTACGGTTAACTATTTGTTAGTGTTTTTGGTTCGATAAATTATGGAATGCGTTTTCAAACTACTACGTAGCTTAAGTTTTACTCCATGTAACATCAACTTGCCCTTATCCCTTATGGAGGGTCGACACAGTATGTGCTACTCTGCCATACATCTCTATCAGCCGTCATATCTGAATCCACTCCTTTCTTAAGCGGTCTTCCTCTTCCTTTGTAGCCATCCACATTCATGAAACAAAAGTCAAACAAATACTAATAAGTCGCTGGGGAATGACAAAATAAGTGGAAACTTCAGAAACCTAGCATGTGTCTTAAATCAAATTAATTAACCGTTAATTAATTTTAAAATAAAGCGTCTACTTAAATTCTTATATTCTCATACTTTTTTTTTATCTCGTAGGCTCTTTTTAACTAAATATTAGATCTAATATAGTTCCTTCTAATTAAGGTTTTCTGCATCAAACATATATCTCTTTGTAATGTATTTTCGTGTCGCTCTATTTTGTTGTAAATCGAGAAATAGAATCAGTTCAACTTTGAATAGCTAACAGTTGCCTAACTGTTCTGACTGGCAGTTCCCAATTATCACTGCTTTTACATTTGCAAACGTCAATAGCTTGCGGCGTACACCAATTTCGAATGCGGTTTATCGATATCGACAAATAAAATTAAACAGGACTTTTTAAAGCTATCCTAAATCATGTACTGGTCTTACTAAATGTTGTTAACGCTATGGAGCATCATTTTATAAACATATGAGGTATATTAATTACTATTTTATTGTTTACATGTATCAAATTGTCAATTGCAAATGTGAAAATGACATGACATGATAAAACTTGGCAATCTTGCTTCCTTGATGTTGGCAGCAACTTATGGTCTCTTTCACATTAGGGTTTTTATCCAAAATGTTTACCCCCTAAGTTAAATGGCGTGAAAATATATAGCCCAAAGCGTGACATAAGTGTAGGGCTTTTTATCAAAGAAAGAATTTAAAAAAAATATGCTGTAATTATTGACATGTTAGGCAACAAAAAAGTGTGTCTACGATTTATTATAATAGTATAGATGATTCTTTTTTCCATAAAACGTGTATCAAATCTTATGTTTAGCTGTAAGCGGTTGACGACGATTGCCTCATCCAGAGTTGTTAATTGGTCACTAAAAGATGCTTTGTGTTCCTTAAAAAAAATTATGTTTTTAACAGCAGTTTTTTCTTTATTTACCGGGGCACTCCTATTATTAAACTATCGCACAACTGATGTGCGATTGTCGATTGTTTCGCAGCCAATTCAACTGTTTAGTTGCACAAATAACCGTCGAAGAGTGCACCTAAACTTATCGAAGCTGGACTACATAGTGGTGCGATAGTTTAGTCAAAGGTGTATGAATAGTACACTCTGGGCTTGTGCCAGGATATTATTTACGAAAATAGAATATAAGGATTTGATCTCGCGGGGTCATGATCGAATATCCTTAACCATTGTTCTATTGACGGTCGATAGTAGTTAAAATATACTTCTGGTGTCCTAACTTACTGATCACTAATCCACGTGGAGTATGAAAATTGGAGTTATAAAAGCATGGAATAGTTTATTCAAGCAAAATCAAGAATTAATATCCTCAAAGGAACATTGAATAGATAGGAAATTTTACGGTCTCTGACTTCGGGTGACGGAGATGGATTATGTTACTGCTCTTCAGGTCTCCCTTTACGGGTCCATTAATATACTAAATCATGGGAAAAATAATAGTGTTTCAGTACAGCATTTTTAATATCTTTTCAATTATTTTATAGCTATCGGGAGTCGGTTGCGTCGCTTAGAGGTGCGCACGCGCATTTTGTTGCTCCGCTGTTTTTAATATTAGTCCAATGTGTATAAGTTACTATTAACAAA
>NW_013525694.1:972336-1031179 GCF_000836215.1 Papilio polytes
GGCCAACAGGGACAGGCTGAAAATCAGCTCCGCATGGCATTGGCCATACGGTACATGCTGAGCCTGCAGCCCATTGTTATCATATTTTTTTATAATATAATATATTCACTGCATGTAAATGATTATGATGACAATAAAGGGGATTTTATTTTATTTTATTTTATTTTAGCTATTATTTTTATATCAAACGAGGATGTAGCGACCGCTGCTCATAGGCATAGGCACAGAAATAAATATTTCCCGTTTCATTTTTTCACTCTGGCGAAATCGCGCGCAACAGCTAGTTGTTCAATAATTTGAAATGGGCAATAAAAATGTATGAATATTCTTTGAAATCCATACATAATAACATATGTAGCTGGAGTACAAAAGGAATTCAGATTGAGATCGTTAAAGAGGCATTAACTGACTTACTAGGAAGTCTGGAATATATACCTCATAGACATTTCTCTTAGTAAGATTGATACGGAAGGGTTTACTTTATACTTTGTACTTTGTGATTTACTGTATTTTTCTTCAATTTTCATTTATTTTCCTTATTTAATTGAAACTGCCTTAATTTAAATAGTTTTCGAGTTATTTCAATGAATGCAAAAATGTAAATCTTTCCTGTTCACTATTATAGATTCCTGTTGTTTGTGTTTGGGCGGTAACCTATATTTCATTTATGTATATAAAGTTTGTATATTAGCACTATATAAAATGATACGTGTAATACAGTTGCTCTGTTACATGGAAATTTGTCTAGTATAAGCCGCGGACTATGATTAATGCTTTGGTGACGTTGCACACTGTCATAAGATTGATATTAATGTTTCATACATGTTCTACCAAAATTCAAGCTATATTATAGAGAAACTACGAGAACTTTTCTAACGTTACAAAATTAAAATTGTAATTCTCTTCACGGAGTAAAACATTTTGCGATCTAAATATTTGTAATATACTGTTTTTTCTATCGGATAGGGGGAAATTTTCCAAAGATACCCTGCATTCTAGGGAAAAGACAAGGTTCATCTCCCTTACCTTATCCTACGATCGGCATCGGGTTTTCGTCCTCCAAATAACTCTATCATCTCTCTAAATCTTATGTTCTGGGTTTTCTGTTTAAATTACACTGTAAATTAAACATATTGTTAATGTCAGAAAGAAAATTTGAAGTTAGCGAAATGTGCCGTGCTAATAGCTTCTGCGTTCGAGGACATTTTCGAAATTATTTCGATTAAAGTTTAATTTCTTTAAACAATAGTTTTATTATTTCCCTTAACACTGCAGTATGTGTCAAGAAAAAAATATTAACAAATACAATGAATAAAAATCACCTTTTTAAAACATCGAGTTTTTAAAGTATATTATGACATTTATTCATTAATATTTGTTGCATACTAGCTTTTGCCCCCGACTCCGTCCACATGGAATTAAAAACATAAGTAAGCAGCCTATGCATTCTTACAGCCCATCCTGTATACGTATGACAAATTTCATCGAGTATAAGGGTTTAGTCTACAATTTCTTAAACATCCGTCTAAGCTTTTACATTTATTAACATTATTCGTAACAGTGGTAGAGCCCGCTTTAACATCTTCGCACGAATGGGTCGGCTCGACCGGTGTAATAACACGACCACACAGAAAACAGACGTGAAGTGGGAGCAATTCCGCGTTTCGTCTGATGAGTGTGGTGCCGGAGGCCTAATTTTGGTCCCTTTTCCTTTCCACCCTTTTCTTAAGAGGGAGGGATGGGAAGGAAAAGTGGACTTGACGGTAGAGGAGACGTATAGGAAGAGGAAAAATCCTCTTTATGTGCGTCTCCTCTACCGTCGATGAAGGGTATGCAACGCATCTGCAATTGCGGATGTTTATGGGCAGCGGTCGTTTTCCATTTCGGTGGATTCAGGTGGCCGCTTGCTCGTTTGCCACCTTATGTTATAAAAAAAAATTATACTCGTAATACTAGTGAGATTTAAAAGGTATGTTATGAACTAACAATTCAAATAAACATTTAAGACCCGCTTTATGTTATATCGCTACAAAGAATACCGCGATAAAATTGTTCAACCTTTGTTATGCCGATTTAATTAAAGATTACGCGAAGATTAAAATCTTATTTACCTATTTTCTCGTGTAAATATGAAGTCTTTTCACTTTGAAATTTATCTCTTGGAAAAGCGTTGCTTGTTTTTCAAAGCAACTCAAGGCACTTGCGACAAAGCTGGGAGCCGTTTAAATTATTTTCTCACTTTTATCTTTGAACAGTGTTGTCTGCGAATACTCTAAGTTCACTGTGAGCTCATATTAAATAAAATACAATAAAATAGAGAAAAATATAGTCTTTTTCTGCTTTAACATTTTTACAGATGTAAAAGTTCATTAAATTGATTTTGCACTACAATATTAAAAAACTCACCATTCTTGTCTAATCAAATATTTTTTTTTCCCAATTTAACACAAAGTGAATTCAATAATCATTATTAAAAAAATTATAACATACTAGCTTTCGCGTGTGACGCCGTCCGCGTGGAATAAAAAAAAAAAACAATAGTGAGTAGCCTACGTGTTCTTCCAGACTATCATCTATATCTATACCAAATTTCATCGAAATCCCTAAAGCCGTTTAGGCTACAAACTTTAAAAAACATCCATCCATCCATCTAAACTTTTGTATTTATAACATTAGTATGATTTACTCAATGAGGACCAGGTTAATTAAAATCCGATAATGTAGACGTTCATAGGCGTAGTTGATCACCCTGTTCCGACGTTCGCTTGACGACTTCTCTTAAAAAAAGTGACTATTTCATCATACTAATATTAAAAATGTGAAAGTTTAGATGGATGGATGGATAGATGGATGTATGTTAGAGTTTGTAGCCTAAACGGCTGAACGGATTTCGATGAAATTTGGTATAGATGTAGAGGGCAGTCTGGAAGAACACATAGGCTACTTACTTTTTTTTTTAATTCCACGCGGACGGAGTCGCGGGCGAAAGCTAGTATAACATAAACAAATGTTATTTAACCGCATCTCAAGATAATCTGAAACGTAACGCGGTATGAAGAGGAAATTTCACGGTGTCTTATCCCGGAATGTTGACTAAGACAAATTATATTCACTTGTTATCAAGAGTTTCATTAATAACAATTTTTATACAGTTCGTATTGAAAACGCTTGCATTGCTCAAACATTGATGCAAAAACATACTTTCTCTGTCTTCTTAGAGTTAATGAAAAAGATAAAAAATGCTGCGGTAAGCATATTTTGACAGTAGTAATATCATAAAGAAAATAGATGTCTTGGACTTTGGTCAAATGGAGTACAAACATCTCTACAAATTCCGCTTGTACAAAATGTATGCTTAGATAGATTAGAAAAAATACATTGTAATAAAAATATCTTATGAAAACATTTCCATATGGAAATTTAAAAAAAATATTTTCTTTATGATATTTCTGTAATAAAAGCTTTGTATGAATGCTGAGTAGAAATGGCGTAGTTTTAATATTTTAAGAGGTAGCTAAGCTGCTGTTCGCGAGACAGAACGTATGTAGTTACATTCGTTCTGTCTCGCATATGATAGTTATCATATGCGCTCTGAGGTACTTATAAATATCGCATTAGGAGAAAGAAAGGCCTTATAGTTGGTCTAAATCTTTTAGAATGAGTAGGGATGGTTGTGTAAAATCAGTCATGAATCTTATCGATTTTCGATTTTTATTCTTATAGAAGTTGGAATCGATAGATTCATAGTTATAACTTCTTTCGCTATGTGTGTTTGTTTCGTCACTACGATACCTGTCTATTAAGTATGGCATTTGCTTTAATACAAATTAAATTCGATACTTCATATGCGTTACTTATCAAACTAATCTATCTTATTTAGACACACTGTAATATAATATTATATAATTAGGTAAATTGTCTACAGTGGTATAACGCCGAAAAAAGTATTAGAAATAAAATTAACTGTATTTTTAAATCTTAATTGACGTTAGTGGTTAATGGTGGACCTAATGTGTAAAGTCAGTACCTACTTACAAAAGGCTAGTATAGTCAACAAAACTAGCGGTATTCCATCTTAATAAACAACCGTTTGAATTTTAAAACGAGATGCGAAACAAAGATCAATACAACGCAGATTCTAATGAAAAAAAAAGTCAGTAATTTATATACGGCCAGTGTTTTATTATTATCCCTTCGCACTCACTGCTATCTAATTATTTATTTGTAGAAGCGGAGTTTGTCTCGTTGCATTGAACGAGGCAATTTTTCTTAAAAGTGGAACATCGTGGATTTTTGCAACGGTACCTTTACGCAATACGTACTTATTTATGTATTGTACAATACGTAGAATAATTGAATACGTATATATTATCTATAGAATAATGTATGAGTATTTGATGTGAAATTCACGTCAATGTTAAAACATAACAATAAATTCAACAAATGTAATAAAGATACATATAGGAATTTTCTACAAAATTGCGAACTATACGAGAGTGAAATGTACATTGTGAGGAAATTATTACAATTCCAAATTCATCCAATGATCCTTTATACTCGTATTCAATTTTTAAACAAAACTATGTGAAATTGTATTGTTAATGTATAAATAAATAATCTGAAATAATAGAGTGAGACATTTATAAATATACTAGCTGTTGCCCGCGACTCCATCCGCGTGGAATAAAAAAAACAAAAATGAGTAGCCTACGTGTTCTTCTAGATTATCCTCTACGTCTACGCTAAATTTCATCGAGATATGTTCAGTTATTTACGCTACAAACTGTAACAAACATCCATCCATCTAAACTTTCGTATTTATAATATTAAGTTAGATTTAAACAACCTAAAGAGTGATACCGTTTTAAACTGGCATTTAACAAGAAGCTCTTCAAAAACAGTTTTTTATTTTTTATCTCTAAAATTAAATAATAATTTCTACCTGCTTTTACTTTAGATCTTTTTCTTTGTAGAAAACTCAAATGAACTGGAAAAAAATTTAAATTGTGAATTAAATTCTTCATATCAGTGAAATAAATTTTTGCAAGTATTTTTGAAATTCTAATAAGACTATTAAATAAAATGACGATGCTACCAATTTTGTAGGAATTTATGGACTACATTAACTTCAACGCTCAGAAACCGGAATAAATTGACTGTGAAAATTTATGGAAAAATTAATGCTTTTTTTAAACTACACTAAATGTATGGAAATTTTATTCTGGATGAAAACCAGTTGCAGTTATTTTAGTAGATAGTGCGCCTGATTCAACCACTCGACATCTGAATTGTTTATTTACTAAAATATAGATAAACCGGATACACGAATTTTATTTTTACAGTAAGGTGGCAAACGACCAAGCGGCCAACTATATCCGCCAAAATGGCGAAGCCACCGATGCGCTTAGACGTCCTAAATTGCAGAGTCGCTGTCTACCCTAAAACGCAGGAGGAGAAGCACATAAAGAGTATATTTCCCGTTCCAATACGTCTCCTCCACCGTCAAATCCACTTCCCATCCAATCATTTCTTTACAAGAAAAGGGTGAAACGAGAACGGAACTAAAATTAGGCCTCCGGCACCACACTCATCGGACGAAACGAGAAATTGCTCCTACTTCACGTTTATCTTCTGTGTGGTCGTGGTATTACACTAAGCGAGCCGGCCCATTCGTGCGAAGATGTTAAAGCGGGCTCTACCACTGCTAAAACCTATAACCTACCTAGTATAATTTTAATAGTGTAGTATCTTACTTCCTATCCGTAGCCAATGAAATTCCGCTAACAGATAGTGGATAAAAAGTAGGTAAAAAAATCGTTAGTACTCGTAATTATGTTCTACTTTCGACCAATAAGAAACCATACTTTGTTTAAATATTAAAAAGCTAAGCTAACAAAAACTCTATAATCAGATAAACATAGAATGTTACTGGCTACGTAAAGTGTTTAGTATTTACCAGCCTTTAGATAACTTGGCGACGTGCCACTAATGCCACGTTTACGAAAGCTCTATTCAACATTCAAAGCTCTGGTCGCAAAACATTTAAATTAAATTTTTAATTAAATATCAACGATGTAAGAAATTACTTTTTATTTGTTTTCATTATTTTCAGTTTAGATTTAAGCTTATATGATACAAAAACAGGTTCTGGATATCAAAAGAGTGTTTAGAATAAAACCACAAATACTTGACACTGGCCCAATCCGCTGTGGGAGAGCCATAAACAAGAAATAGAATAGATTGTTTATGTCATATTTTATTATTAATTGTATAAAATTAGTGTTAGTTCTTTTTTTAATCTGCCAGTAATACGCATTTAGTGTGGATTAGTTCACATATAGCCTACATAATATTGATCACTGTTTTGATATTTTTTTTGTTTGAATGTAAGGGTACTAACACATACAGATGTAAGGTTTAATTTAGTATTCAATTAGGGCATTGCGAACACAGGTTGGGAATGTACGCCAATAGAGCTGTGATCACAAATCCGACCGAGATTGGGCATCATGCCCAGAGTTATTTGAGCCAATGTATTCGCATATGTGTTACTTAAATGTTATTGTTGCTATTTTCTAAGAACATTACGTACACAATGCTACACTACTAGACATGGGCATTTAGAAGTATGTTCTGAATTTGAAACTTGGTTTGTGTTTCTCCCTACAAAGGATTTTAGACAGTTTTCTAACGTCGAACTGTACGGTACAGATAAAGTGACAGTTACCTCATAACTCAAAGTTAATTTTATAGTTCAGATACTGTTTTGACAGTTAAATTTGGCTATACAGGCATAGTTAAATCTGTCAAACTTAAACATATGTAGAAGTCTCAATTTAATGTTTTGAACATGTTGCGAACTTATTTGATTAATCTTCAATTAAGTAGTTAAAAAATTAAGTCTTGATCTAATCTTAAGTGGTCTCCTTTCAATATTTACATGTGACAAAAATGCACAAAATGTATTTGACGGATTAATTTGTTATTGTATAGTTCTTTTTTTTATATAATATAAGGTGGCAAACGAACAAGCGGCCACCTGAACCGAAATGGAAAGCGATCGCTGCCCATAAACACCCGCAATTGCAGATGTGTTGCCTACTCTTAATTGACGGAGGAAGAGACGCACATAAAGAGGACATTTCCTCTTCCTATGCCTCCCCTCCACCGTCAAATCCACTTTCTCTTTCTTGTAAACATTGTACTGAATGTTAAACAATTCGAAAGTTAAATGAAATCTAATACAATGTGCGGCCTTAGTGGACAGTTAACGCCTTAAATATCTTACTTTATGATGCTATAAATGTTAGCTTTCCTCGTTTAAGTTCGCCCGACGTCATCTTTCTTCCCATATTGTTGAGACTAGGTGAGCCAATGCAATTTCCTGTTAAATTTCTCAGCGTACTGGCTATTTACGCGAAACTATCACATTTTTCGTCCATCTTTTGAGAAAGACAAAGAAAAATGAGCTCGTGTGCTTGCCGCTGTATATTAACAGGCGCTTTAATATATCACGCGATGTTGACGGAAAAATATCGCTTCCGTACAAAGTGTTATGGTCACACACTAATTGTACGGAAACCAAAGCAAAAATTACAATCATAACTGACTTAAAATAAAGAAAATTGACTTTAGTGTCTTCGGAATTATTTTATTATTTTTAAATATTGTTATTATTTTAAAATATTAATGATTACAGTAATGTTTGCTGTTCGATTTCATCAGGCGTTTAGCGACGGCTAGGTTAGGCGACAATTATGCAATGAAATGTGTCATGAAATCTGAATAATGTACAGATTAATGTAGTAGTCTTGTATTAAATGTAATATAAAATTACTAATACCGTGTGGCTTAAAGTAAACCATCACGTATCGCTTAGGCAAAAATGTAACCCTCGCTGAAAAGAGACATTGATAAGGCGTCATTATTATTCCATACGTACACCCTAAAACGTGATCTCATTTTGTGTGTCCCAACTTTTCTGCCATATGTCAAGATCTACAAAAAATCAAAGATTTTATAACTTACGTCTTCATCAACAAGTGTTTCTATATTTTAAGTACGAATTTTAACGTAAAAATATTCAAAATAATTTCATAGTCCAATCAAATATTAAAAATACCATATTTCTTTAAATGTTACTTATGGTGGATATTTCAAATTTTAATTACAGATCAAAATAAAGGAAAAGTCTCATAAACTTTCATTAATTTTATGGTCTGTTGCTGTGCCTCGTTTCGAAGAAAATTTTAACTTTAAGAATTTGTGCGGCGAGGCTAACTGGCACGTTCACGTAAAGACAGAAACGTCGGGAAAAAGTTTATCGATCACAACAATGCTCGAGTATCTCGAAAGTTTCAACAGTTTATTGCTCTACAGTTTTGTCTTTTAAGTTAGAACATTTTTTCCTGATTAAAAATATATACAGCTTGCCAGCACTATATCAGAATTACTACTACTTGAGACCATGTGTGGTCATGGGTAACGTCGGATTCAAGGAATACATTCACAATATTTCTCAGTCAGGATATCATCGATCAACAAAGCTCTTGTCGTCCAAACAATGTTCTCGCAACGATTCCAATTTTCAGAATGATTCAGATTCTCTAGAAAGTCGCTTGGCGGCGCTCGTGTTCTAATTATGACTTATGTTACTCACCCATTATATAGCTTTTTAATGGTGAAAATTTTTTGGGGTCTTACCAGTAGTTTTTGAGTTGTTTTAATACAGACAAACACCCGAAAATACAAATTTCCGAGTATGGATAAACATAATATTTGAAAATAAAATATATCTACTTATTTCAAAGATACTTTGGTAATACAAAGAAATGTCGCCAATGGAGCTAACAAATAAATTAGCGATATAACAAATACGTAACTAACATGATTACACAATAATCTTGCTAACATTATAAATGTGAAAGCTTAGACGAATGGATGGATGTTTATTAGCAAATATCTCCAGAACGTCTCAAAGGATGTCAATGAAATTTGACACACATGTAGAACGTAGTCTACAAAACATAGGCTTTTAAACTTTTTTATTCCCACGGCTGGAGTCGGGGACGACAACTAGTATATTTTATAATCGAATAAAAATAGCACTTTAAAAACCCATCAATATCCTTCCTCCGTCATTTGAAATATTCTAAAATTCAAAACACCCCGCCCCAAGATAAATATTTGTCGTGTCAAAAAGAAAACGAATTAAAATTGAAAAGGGTTACTTAAAAAGTTAATTGTTTACATTCCTTACCTTTATGTATAAAGGAATAAGTAGTTAATAATAAAAAATGGTTATAGACGGAATACGAAACTTCTAGAGGACTGGTATTCAGATGTCACCTGCAGTGTTATATCTTCAGAATATATGACGGTACTTTTTGAAAAGTTTATCTTCATAATTTATGGTGAAAGTTGTTTTCACAAAGCATACTTTTATTGTATTCTATACTAGCTGTTGCTCGCGTCTTCGTCCGCGCGGTAATAAATTTAGTAAATATAGACCATGTTACTTAGTGCTAACGTAATTATTAATCTTAAATCTATATTTAATATTATTTTATTTATTTAATAATAAAGATTTTATTTAATAATAAAGCGTAAACACACACTTCTTTGTTGCCTAAGATGACAGCAATCACAGCATGTTTTTAAATATTTTTTTTTTAATAAAAAAGCCCTACACTTACTTCACCCTTGAGGCTATATATTTTAAGCCATTAAACTTAGGGGGTAAATATTTTGGATAGAGACCTTAATGTGGGAAGAGTTTGACATCATGTTGTGTCATTTCGACATTTGCAATTAATAATTTGACAAATGTGAATGATGAAATGAAATTTTTGTAATTCTATGCGGATGAAGTCGCATGGGAACAGCTAGTTTAAAATCGATCCTTTAGTGTTTGAATTATATCAAAACTTTTCAAACACAAATATACAAATCCTTGAATATATATTAAACCTATTCAAATTATTTCTCTCTTATAATTTTACTAATATCATAAATGCGAAGTTTATTTGGATGGATCATTGGTTTTAAAAATGTTTGTTGACTCGTAATTATTATTATATTATTATTATTAATTCCACAACGGCTTACAGAATCTGAACGATATTATAAGAAAACATCAATTTAAATGTATGCTAGGCACACAGTTTGTTTTTTAATTCACTGGAGTTTTAATAAAATAGTTTATGTTTCTTAAAACATAAAATCACATAATTTTAATCATACTAATGTTATAAATCCGAAATGGATGGATAGATGTTTGTTAGAGTTTGTAGCCTAAACGATTGGACGTATATCGATGAAATTTGGTATAGATGTAGAGGATAGTCTGGCTACACCTAGGTTACTTTGTTTTTTTTTTAATCCCATGCAGACGGAGTCGCGAGCAAAAGATAGTTAGACAAAAATGGCTACAAAATTATAGATATATTACAAGACTTTAAATTATTAAAAAGTAAATAGCTAGATAACAAGATCTTAGAAGTTCATTTCGAATAATTTACATCGCAAGTCGCTCGTGACGAAGGTAAAGCTTTCAATTTAAATACATTACGTACAAACTCAGCAAAACGGAATAGTTTCCCGGTAGTTTGAATCAAAACGGGTTGAGCTAAGCACGTAGATGAGAGTACTTGATGCAAATTGAGCTACTAATTATCTATGTTGATGAATTGATTTTATAAGGCCTATTACTTTTAGTGTTGATAGTTTTAATAGAAAATTTAAAAGTTAAAATTGGGACTATCAGAACAGAGCGCTTGTAGCAGGCTGAAAATGCCTTTAAACAAGTATTTTGTCTCCTAGGATATTCAATAATATAGAATTACTAAATTTCGCTCGCGTCTCCGTCCGCGAGGAATTATAAAAACAAAAGTAAGTACCCTATGTGTTCTCTCAGCGTATCCACTACGTCTGTGCCAAATTTCATCAAGATCTTCAGAACCGTTTAGGCTACGAACTTTAACAAACATCCATCACAGTAGTTAGATAAATCAGGTTATAAAATTACCATAGCATTTGTACAGTTCTAAACAAACACAGAAATGTATAAAATTAAAACCGCATGAGTTTACTCTTTGTCTTTTTTTTATAAAATTCTAATGTATTTTTAACAGTAAGCATATCATTTTTAGTTAACTAACAAAACTTATTAATAAGCAAAGTAAATAAACTCACAACAAAGCAATAGCTAAGTTTATATTAAAATAATTCGGAACACTTGTTCCAGCTTATGGAGGCGGAGAAAATTTAATTAAGTTTACGATAATATACTTGACAATAGAACTATATTTTATTTTTAGAGTACCTATGCTAATAGTCCTTGAATAACCTTAAAACGAATGATGTACGTATGTTCGTTTATGTTATTCTGATGAATGAAAACATCGTGATGCAACTTGCATGTTTTAAATTTCAAGAAACATGTTAACCCGCACTGTGCCTATAGACTATGGTCTATTCACACCTATATTAGGGAAGGATCCTTTGGTGAAGATTTATTATAAGCTGAAGATGATTAATGAACTGGATTAGGAGAGTGTCTTTTTTAGATTTTAAGGTAGCAAACGAGCAAGCGGCCACCTGAATCCATCGAAATGGTAACCACCACTGTCTATAAACATCCGGATGCAGATGGGTTGCTTATCCTTGATTGACGGTGAAGGAGACCCACATAAAACATTTCCCCTTCCTTTCGTCTCCTCCATTGTCAAATTCAATTTTCATACCCATCTTTTCCTTTGAAGAAAAGGAAAGGGAAAGTGACTAAAATTACTACTATGTACTTCTGCACTGATGTGTATTTGTTTTTACCAACTGGCATGGCATATCTAGCTGCGTTATTGGGATGTCGTCTCAACGCTTCGCTCAACTTCCTTCCCCATTCCATTCACTCCCTCTATCTTAAGGGACGAACAAATAGTGAAGTAATGAGTCACAATATTTATAGAGCCAAGTGTATCCTTGAAAATTAGCTATTCTTTTGTTTTACTTGTAATAGTAAGATTTATTATGAAAGTTTTAAAACATTTTGATCGTAAAATATACATTACCATATTCAGTATCATTGTACATGAAACCACAAATAAGTAATAACTTTTACTTGTTTAAGTCGTAAAAACTTGAATCTTGGCTAGACGTAGTTACTCGTAACTTAAGGGTTTGGAAAATAAAAGTGATAATACTTGTAAATTACACTTTTATTGACTTTTCTTATTTTAAAATAAAAAATATTACTATGGCACATAAAAAAATAAAAAATGTCATCTTAATAATACTTAATAATTATACAAAATGTTTAAAATTAGCATTAATATCTTAAATAAATGCACACATTTATTTACCGTATTTAAGTTATGTCTATTACAATATAGTAAATAATAAAGCAATCTGAAACTAAGCGGTAAATATGAACTTCTTGAATCATAACATATTGATAAAGTTTATAGTTTTTTTGATTATTCCAACTGAAGCATCTAAGGCAGTGATTCTCAACCACAGTGCCGCGGCACTTTTATGTGCCGCCAAATTTCAAAAGTGTGCCGCTAAATTTTGCATATTTTTATCATAAACTATTTATGCAGTGTGTTGTCGTTAGTAAAATATTTTTATCTTTTTCTTTGTGTGCCGCCAAATTTTGAAATCGCTAAATATGTGCCGCAACAAAAAATAAAGGTTGAGAATCACTGATCTCAGATTACATTATTACCTTAGGTATTTTGTTTTAAAACACATTTACTTAATAATTAATAGTAAAATAAATAAACATTACACGGGCTAAATGACTCGTTCTCTATTCTTAGATGTTTTTACTAAAATACTAGAGACGCCGTTCATAATCATACTTGTTAAATTCCGAGGCTTATATATAACACCACACTTTAAATAACATCACATGCTTTACTTTTTAATTAAGTCCAATACTCAAAAATCATTTATTTAAATATCAGATTGACTATCTAGTAATCTTTCATAAGCAAGACGTCGTCTTGATCTGAAACAATACAATAATAGTGAAACATTTCAATAGGAAGAAAAACTCTAAGTGACAGAGGCAAATGTACTAAAACATTTTAAATCTGGTGGACGAAAACTCTTGGTCACCTTATGTATCCTTAGTTGTTGCTCGCGACTTTCTGCGTAGAATTAAATTAAAGAAACATAGAAGATAGATAGATAGATAGAAGATACTGAGTATTAATGCATCTTTTTTACGTTAAAATAAATTTAAAATTTATTCAGTAGTTATTCAGTTATTACAATACATACAAAGGTACAAATCAAAACTTTATTTTTATATTATTAGTGTCGATTTAGATGAATTTCTTAATTAACAATATTTTGACTTATACAAATGTTTCGGCTGTAGAAACTCATATTTAGTATTCATGTTTACTTACATATGCCTCTGACGTCTCACAACGTTAGGTCGTACTTCGACACATAATACGATAAGTTTCTTATCGCATGTGTACCTAAAAACATAATTATTCAATTATAGACACCAAACTTAATTTATAGAATTCTACGGCATTTCAGATACTATCTCTCCTATTTTCTTACATATAATAAAGTTTTTTTTTTTAATTTTTAACCAAGTAATGTATTAAAGCAATGAAGAAGTGGTTCAAAATTATTTATTTTTGCTTGTTTATTAAGTATATATCCTTTGAATATGATTCCAAAGCTTTACCTATTATCAAAAATGTCACTTACTTTTCATGTATTGCTAGTTTATTGTCATTTATTTTAGCAGCACTACCGAAATATTTAGGACTATCTGTTTGCCATTCACGACAAAAATATTTCGGCGATCGGACTCCGAGTGACGTTCCTCCATGCCATGCAGCTTTGATAGCCCTGAGAATATAACTAATTATTATATCAAAATTACATTTAACGTTTCACATGAAATTGGTTAAAACTCACCAAGTAGGATCAATGAGTACATTTTTTCCGCTAAAACTGTAAATATCCGATTTAAAAGCAACAGTTCCGGAGTCGTTGAACATATCGATCCACGAATCGAAAAGGAGTTGCTGATGAATATTAAAAACTGCTACATCTTTGTCTGCAGTCTTGAGAATAGACTTCAAATCTTCCACCCTGCGAAAGGAAATTTACAAAGGAATATACATTTTATACAGTTTCACGATGATATTATAGATCATTAAAATTATAGAGACAAATTCTAGAAGGTTTATTTCGATTTAACTCTTAACTCGTGGAATTTGTCCCCATTATCGAATTTTTCATTTGATAATGGGGACAAATAAACAGAGAAAATAATTACTTACTTGTTTGCAAGAAAAGCAGCAAATGTTCCTGTAAATCCAGCTTTCCTTGATTGAATGTGACATTCCTGATCAACGGTCTTTCGGCCTGTTCGATTTGTTCCTGTCTCCATGTTTCCTGCATAGGGCTCGTCAAGTGCTGCTAACCGAATCTAGAACAAATGTTCATATTTAAATAACACAAGCTTAGATTTAACACGACGTGTCTGATGAGAATACTGATCAATATGATGATCATGATGATGGACCAGGCTTTACTGGTCAGGAAGTAAGGGTAGATGTTATTTACGCAATGTAAATAATTGTGCCTTATCGTGACAAGCAATAAGACAACAGCTGAAGTAAAACAGTACTTTACTAATCAATAAATCAGGATATTAAAGAAATCGTCAGCGAAACTAATGTGTTATTGAATAAAACTAAGTAACTATCACTTACGAAGTTTTTTCTTCGCCTTTCATTATGATTTGTACGCAAAGAGGCCTGTAAACAAATATGATCATTAACATCAGACAGTTACCTTAAACTAACAAACAAGCTTAACAAAGTAATAACATAAAAAAAACAATAAAAACACTTGATTTTCTGAATTTAGTACTATGTAAATTATGACTACGATATATTTAGTGGATGTAGTTAAGCAAAAAGATATATGTAGTAGCGTTAGTCTTTAATTCGATTATAATTTTATAACAGCATAGATACTTACTACTTTTGATTTAGGTATTCTCTCTTGGTATAACGAACCCATCTGTAAGTTAGGTAAATTTGGATAAAAAAGAAGTTTCTTGCAATATTTTATAAATATGGAACAGTAAAATTACCATACCACTACATACTGCCAGCCACGTTCAACTCTTAACAATAATACTCTTTCTTCCAAAACATAAGCGAGAGTCCCCACCGGTGTTGACCTAGTTCTCTATAAGGGATTAGAAATTAACATGAATTGAAAATACATCAAGTTTACAATTCCTCAAGCAATCTCGAAAATAAAATTTACTTACTCTTTTTAATCCCTTTGATGTTTTGTAAATGATTGTTTCCATTTTATGAAAAACTTCATCATCATCTGCATTATTTACTATAAAAAAGATTTATTTGTAAAATAAATTGTTAAGAGTAAAATACATATTTAGGTTTTTGAAAAACTCATTTACCTGGGTAATCACTAAAGCTATACAAAGTCTTCGCAGATACAATTCCGCCAGGCTCGCCTTTGGGGCCAGTCACGGATATACCGGGTGAACCGGGCGAACCGGGTGTACCCGGAGGACCCGGTGGACCCGGGGACCCTGGTGGACCGGGTGGTCCTGGCACAGGTACACTATCTTCAGTCTTCTGACATATACCGGGAGGGCCAATTTTTCCGGGCTCTCCTGTAGGTCCTAGCGGACCTCGATCTCCTTTTTCACCTTTAAGCTAACGTACGAAATAGATATTAATCAATCGTTAACTAAATCTAATTCACGTTGAAAATGATGCTATGAAAATGGAATTATCATAATGCAATAGTAGCAAAAGCAAATCATTTTTACCTGATATACAGCAAATAATAAACAAAATATTCAATACCTATAGTACCTTTTCCAGGTTAATCTCTGGTATTTCGCCTCTATCACCCTTTTCACCTCTTATTCCCGCTGCTCCCGTATTGCCTTTAGGACCCTTTAAATCAAAAAGCTTATAAAGATGCTAATAAGGTTATACTAATAATTTTCATTTCTGAATGTGCTTTGCTTACCATTGGTCCAGGAGCACCTGAATCACCTTTCGAACCTTTATGACCAATTGGACCCACTGAGCCCTTTGCCCCGTTATGTCCTGCATATCCACGAGATCCAGGCTTGCCTGTTTGGCCACGATCTCCTTTAGGACCCTAAAAATCTCAATAATATAAATCACAATTGAAATCTGTAGCTTAAACTATAAAATTAGTGAGTTACCTTCAAACGGCTCAGAGCAGACATTGATACTACCCCCGGTGGGCCAGTTCCTCCTTTCTCGCCTTTAATTCCTTTCGGTCCAGTCGATCCTGTATCACCTTTTTCTCCTGGATCACCACGACGACCGGTTGCTCCAGGAATACCGGCAGTACCATTAAGTCCTTTATCACCTTTATTGCCCTTAAAACAACGTAATATTTCTATAAATTTGAATATTTTCGCACGAAATTAAGTATTCTATCAATATTATTGATAGTAATTTTACCTTAATTCCCGGCTCTCCTTTAAAACCCCTTAATTTTTCCACTATCATATATTCTACAAAATAAGGATTATTAATGATTATTTATTAAACTAACGAATTTTTACACTGCATATGTGTAAATTATAATTACTTACGTTCATCAGGGTCCATGTCGTCATCCAATATAGAAGACAGCTTAGCTGGTAATCCCGGAGCACCAGTTTCACCTTTGTCACCTGCGTATGAATAAAATGTTAATAACATTACATGTAAATAAATTTTGATTATTATTTTACGACATGAAAATTTATTACCTAACATATAAGATATTTATAGCGCATGTTATTAGTAGAAGTTGTGCAGTCACGTGAACTATGTGAATTTAATTTTCTTAGTAAACTTTTTATAACTATTCATTGCTGGAATGTAAATAACATTTATAATATTGTACATACATACCTTTGGTACCATTCACACCATGTTTACCATGTGTACCAGGTATCCCAGGCATTCCATTTAAACCTGGGTTACCGACTTCCCCCTTTTCACCATGTTTTCCTTGGGGGCCTGTATGTCCCTGTAAACAATTGTTGTTTATAGTAAAAAAATATTAATACGGGAATCAGAATTGTATGGATTATGCAATAAGTGAATGACTGATTAGATAAAGCATTCGGATGATTTACGACATCCAAAGAAACAAAAAAACATTGAATGTTTGAATAAAAGGAGGATTTAAATACAATATTTAAGACTAAAGATCGGCAAATCTGTCATAATACAAGAACCCATCAATGAAGTCCATATTAAAACTAAGCTAAACTGGTACGGTATTATAATTTTATAACATATAATTTCGTACCAAATCACCTGGCAAGCCACGTTCGCCGATTACACCTTTTTCACCTTTCTCTCCTTTATCACCACGAGGTCCTGGAGGTCCCACAGGTCCAACATCTCCTTTGTCCCCAGGTATTGGAAATTTTTCAGGCTCCTCTATCCGCTTTAAAAAAATTGTCAAATTGTTAGAAAGTATATTGCATTGAATATGTTATATAAAAAATTCACAATTTCTTTAGCTACGTCAACTTACGTCAATTTGAATCAAACTAATTACCTCACATGCCGGTCCAGGTGGTCCAGGGTGACCAGTCTCCCCTCTTGGTCCCGGTGGGCCTATTGGACCGTCTCGTCCTGGTTCACCTTTTAATCCATCTTGACCATCTCTTCCTGGTATGCCATCGTCTCCTTTGTCACCTCTTTCACCAGTAAAGCCAATCGGACCTCTTTCACCTTGTTTTCCAGGTGCTCCCTTAAATAAATACCTTCATCAATATTGTTTCTTTGATGTTTGTTTTATGAAATCGTTCAATATTGTTGAATTGTCATAAGCTGTGAACTAAGACAACCAATAATCATGTCGTAAGTATACTTCCAGCGTATTATTTTCCGCCTTTTATCTACGTATTTTACCGATAAGGTTTTTATTTTTCAATACTTCAAAACACAAATAAAACTTATTTTAAAAATGCTTAAACTGAGTTGTTAAATAAAATTTATCAATTAGATCAAAAGTGTTACTCACTGTTTCACCAGTTGCTCCAGTGTCGCCGTCTTCTCCTCTGTATCCTGGTTCACCTCGTGGTCCTTTCAGTTCAGGCAATTTCTTTATAAGACTCGATACAACTGATTCTGAACAATGACATTCCTGTAATATATTTACTATTCATATACATAAGCATACACAACATTAACAAATAAGTAAGCGTGCAAGCAATAACATAGGTTTATGTAGCTTATTGCTTACTAATCTTTAACATACACGGGATGTATTAAAAAACTTACTCCTTCTTCTCCTCTAGGGCCTTCTTTACCTATTGGTCCTTGGGGTCCTATGGGTCCTTGAGGTCCTTGAGGACCGGTTATAGAAAGTCCTGTGCTTCCCTGTAATGTTAAACTAAAATTACTTTAATAAAAACAAATTACCTAAAAGGTAAATTAACTTAAACTGAAATATCATAACAGGGCATAAATAGCGCAAAATTAAATTAAATTAATTTACATATCAATAACATTTTCATACCTTGTCTCCTTTTTCCCCTTTCATTCCTACTTCTCCCCTTTCTCCTCTAACCCCTATATCCCCCTTTTCACCTTTATCCCCTTTCATATTAACTGCAACATTTTCCTCTCCATCTGAATAATAAAAGGAATAATCAGTAATTTCAATCTTTTTTCAAGAATTATTAGTAGCATATTTTTCATTAACTTACCATCTGTGGTATGATTTTCAAAGTAGTCTTTGAACTGTAAAAAAAAATCAAATTAAACCAAAAAAATCAAAGTTAACATTACATCACCAAATAAGGTTATTTACAAAGAATTCATTAAAAGACTGCAAAGTAACCATTTCTACAGTTTTGTAAGTACTATTTTTTACAAAATATGAATATGACTAGCAACCAGCCCCGGCTTCGCTTCGTAAGCTGACCTTTTTTCTGTCATACATAGGTACCCTTCCCGATGTTCAGTCTGTTATTTAAAACCTTATGAAACGAATGCGCCCGGCCCGCCAGAACATTTTAGCTAAAGAAAGTGACTTTGTGAAGTTTGTTTTATAAAATTCACAGATGCAACTTGAATAAAAACCACCTTCATGCACCACAATTACATGTCACTGCATGCAATCATTTGCACCAACAAAACCTACATCGCCCTCGATACGAGGTTATGTTCTAGATCGTAGCCTTTCTGATTTGATCTTTATGTCATGAGAGCCAGTTACTGGAATAATTTAGTAGATATTTAGTAGCCTATGTAATTTTCTATATTACGTTCTGCATCACTTTTCGTTCCCTCTGTTAGGCTCTTATGTTCTGCTTTGCCACGAAACGGATTAAAATACGGTTTTAATATAATGTCGGTAATTTAACATATTTCGATGAGTTTATGGTTTGTTTCATTATGATGAAAGGTCAGTAAACGTTAATAAAAAAATATTTTGCTTTTTTTGGCTTACATAGTCTAGTTTAACTGTAGATCTCAAAAGGTGATACGTAAAAGTCAGTAGTGGATAGATGGATGTTTATTATAAGATATCTTCAAACCGGCTGAACGGATCTCGGTGAAATTTGGCATACCAAACCATAAATTACCCGAAATGTGTTACATTACCGACATTATATTAAAAACCGTATTTTAATCCATTTCGTGGCATAGCAGAACATAGGAGCCCAACAGAGGAAACGAATAGTGACTTTGTGATTTATATGATATAATAATGATTAAAAAATAGCCAGACTGCAGTTTGGAAGACAAATTTAATTACTTATTTTAATGTAGAAATAGTATTACCAGGATTAAAAAGGAAATTACGTTTGAACTAGAGACCATCTACATAAATATAAAGCCAGATAAATATAAGTGGGTATATCATTGTTTAAAGTACATATTTATTAAAAAATGTACATAATAATTAGTTTACATAGGAAATGGTTAATTACATACGTGCCTGCAAGATATATAGGTATATAAAAGTTAACATATATAAATACCAATAGGTTTTAATATCTTAATATTTATCTACATAATAAGGCAATGCATGACATTGATATAATTTGAAATCTTGACTTACACTCGGGGGAATATACATTTCCTGAAATAAAATTTTGATGATCAAAATCTGTTTATTTATATGCCAATTTATTTAAAAAAACAAATATATACAATTACTCAAAATTATTAAAATAATCTAAAATGATAATAAGAAAAAATCACGAGCACTTTGAACACCATCTTGCAGAAATACTTACCTTATATTTCCTATTATCTAAATTGGATACCTGATATAACCACGTAAGAGCTTGATATAAGCAAGCTGTACAATGTTACGTACATTTTAGAACAATAACAATTTTAGAAATGTTAGCTTTCATATTTGTCTTAGTATATTTTTGATAGACCTTACCTATCATATCTATAAAGTTTTTTTACGCACTTTACGTCTAAACATAGTAAAAAGATAGTCTTACTACTAATACATCAAAGTAAAACAAACCAGATTGTAAAATGTCGGATGTTATATAACTTTAAACTGTCGTGGTTTTTACAAATATAATGTTCGTAAGATACGGATTTCTTACCACAATTGGATTGTTTTAGCTCCCGATATTTCGGCATAGTTGCATGCGCCATATTCACGGGCTGACTATATTGAATATAGATTGAAACAATTCAATTGTGGTAAGAATCCCGTATCTTACGAACGTTTTGTCGAATGTTGTTGATTTTAGCGTAAATAACTTATGATGTTAGATTTTAAAAATCATTGTCACATCACTATTATTATCTTAATAGTATAAATATATGAAAATAACTTACGTCATTGCAAACACTCTCTATATTGTTCGTATCCGGGTATAAAATTATTTTGTCAATAGCCCCCTGAAAAATAAAATAATTTCAAATATCGCATTTGATTATTTTTTTAAATCTAATCATACTAATATTGTAAATGTGAAAGTTTAAATGAATGGATGGATGTTTGTTAGAGCTTGTAGCCTAAACAGAACGGATTTCGATGAAATTTGGCATAGAATTAGAGGATAATCTGGAAGGACACATAGGCTACTCAGTTTTGATTTTTTTTTAATTCCACGCGGACGGATGCGCGGGCGAAAGCTAGTAGTAAAATAATTAAACAATCAATTTATTTTTAACATACTGGAAACCGATAAAAATTTAATTCTAATCCGCTTATCGCACATTTGAAAATTATTAGCTAACGGTAAACTTTAAGGTAATCTTACTGGTTATCAGTAAAGTTTTGTCAAATGAAATTTATAGGCTAGAAATCTTTATCTATACTAATGTCAAAGAGAACAGAATTGTATTTTTGTATAAATTGTAATAACTCAAACACTAGTAGGCCGATTTCAAAAATTCTTGCACCATTAAAAAGCTATATCACTGAGTAACATAGACTATTTTTTTCCTAAGCAAAATCTAGTTACATATTTTACAAAACGTGACCATAAAGTTGGGTAAATAAGGAAAACTCCAGCTTCAAAGTCCTTAGAAACAGAAAATGGTACGTGCAGCAATGCATCTTTGTTATGCTAAGTTTAAGTTGCGTGAAGGCATCTTAATTGCACACTAAATTATTTCCAAAGCAAAGTCGTTTATTTTGTTTAAAAGTAATAATACATTTGTCAGAATAGTTTTGAATTTAACTTGAATCAATAATTTCAATTCGTGGTATGGGTTCTTAAGGAAGGGTCTTTCCAGCAAATGATAGAAAAATAACAGTAAATAGTTTCTGTTGAAGAACATTACAGAATTACTCCATAAAGAGTACTCTTAGTATCTGAAATACATACCTTCACTGTAAGATTATAATTGTTGTTCTAATTCGGAGCTTATAATATACGAAGACATTAAGTAAATTGAACCAAACACGAGCTAAATTGTATGAACAATAATTTAGAAACACGTGTTACATTCCAGTATGAAAACATAGCGGGGTGTTAGCTTAATGAACTCATAACGGCTGATTTAATATCGGGGTTAGAACGCATTAGCGTTTGTATGTTAGGTATGAAATGCTATTTAGCGGTCTTTACTTTGTTAGTCGACGATAACGACGTGATTCATAGCTTAGGTGGTAGCTAGTTTCTAGCGACTGTAACAATTAGCCTCTGATATTTATGTTTATGCTTATTCTAAATATATCTACAGATGTTTGTTATTGATCTAACTTTTTATCGAAGGTTAAGCTACAAGTGTCGTTTCATTTTTTTCTAGCTTGTATCTTAGAATGTACTCAAAGTCTATTATCAACCTATTCAATACATAAAGATAGCTATGATATAGATATATCAAAGCATTTATATGTGCGATATAATTAATATTTTTGTGTTACAATTGCGGTGCTTTTGTAACAGAAGTATCGCGTACAAAAAGATGTAAAATTGCAAACAAAACGTGAAAATCCTAATGAGGCCGCATGTGGAATTAACAAAGTTACTTTGGGAAATTAATACAAACCCGCTCGTGCCGTAGAATTTAATCTACTCGTGTTTAGCGAAATCCCTACTTGCGCGAGTCGCCTACTAATTCAGCCTTGCAGCGACAGCTAATTTCGAGCCGTTACTTGCACTCTTGTGCAATACAAGAAGGAGTTTGTTGGAAAGTATTCTGAAGGTAAAATGAAAATAATTTGAACAAATTTTATTGTGTAACAATAAAAGATCTATCAGGAGTCGTTTGATAACACTTGAAGGATTTTTTTTAACTTACTGAAAAGTGTTAAAAAAGTTATTGTGTGCCCTGGTAATAAAAATCTTGAACACTACCAGCTTAAAACAGATGTAGGTTGCATAAAGGTTTAAAAAAATATGTTGTGTTTGTAGGTGCCCTTATTTGTACAGTTCATCAATTTTGTTTTGTCTTTGATTATTATTGTTTTTCTTTCTGACTGTAAATATTAGTATGTTCATGCTTTAGACATAATTATTATAATACATGTCACTTACTCTGAATGGATTGCTATCCTCAACTCCGGACTGTGCAATATAAATCCAATCGTCACTCGAAAAATAAACATCATCCATTTTTTCTTTTGGTTCCAATGATTTAGTCGGTAAACATTTGGTATAAATTGTTATTGTTTTATCAAAGACTATGTAAATATCCACCCAGTTTATACTCAAGTCTTCATATACGTCGAAATTAACGTTTTCTTTAAGTCCAACGCCATCCACATTCACTTCATAAATATCGGTAGTTTGTGGTGTAATACACAAACTTAGCTTTATCACATTTTCTAAATTTTTTATAGCGAACACGCATGAAAAATCATTTACATCGAATTTAACCCTAACATTTAAAATGAAAGGACTAGAAAGCTTGAGGTTATTTAATGTTGTATTGCTGATAGGAGACAGGACTCTGCTTTCGTTGTCAAATTTGAATGCGGTGTTGCCGCCTGGTCCATCTACAAAGCTTATTCTCTCTGAATCCGTAGTATACTTTTCATATACTTTAATAACATCTTGAAGAATGTTGTATTCTGCAAAAAAACAATTACTTTACATTGTATTTCTTTTTTTGGAAATTAATCTTTGCAAAACTGATTTAATTCTCTGTCAGTCTTACTAGTGTGTGTTACGTCTTCTGTTATTTTTAAAGTTGTTACTTTATTTTTTAAAACCGTAAATATCTTCATTAACACGAACCTCTTATCAATTGCCATTTGTCAAAGTGTAAGTAATAAATTCTGTGGTTTGTAACGGTATTACATTGCACATTCATCTACTTGTACAAGTTACTTGACTAACTAACCTCATTTTTATGATTAATTAACGATGAGAAACAATATTTACACTATCAAAATACTTCTATAAAACACTATTTCCCTTTAATTTTCATTGAAAAAACAGACAACATTGTTGCAATACAAATGTCACGGCACTTGTATAGAACTGTTTTTAAAATACTGAACAAAGCAAACTAAAGGCAGCATTGTGAGGCACACTAACAGCTGCTTCCACTAATCTTGATTGAAGCTTAATGGCAGAGGTCACGGTAGCTTTTTACATGCAAGTCAGCAACAAAAAATAAGTTGTAACCAACAAAGAAGGCTGTAATTTGATCAGCCATTTCTCTGGCTGAATTTAGCAATTTAAAATTCAAATCACAACAAATTTAGTTATTTTGCATGACTGAAGCAGTTGCCTTCTGTTGGAAATAAAGGAAATTTCTTTTATATTGCCTTTTAGAGTAAGTTACGTTGCCTGTTACAAAAATTTTGATAAATTATGTTAAATTAAATAAGAATGTAGCTGAAATAATGTGTGTTACCAGATAATAATTCGGCTTCTAATCTCTTGATGAGCAGAAACACGACAATGTAACTGAAACAAAAGAATACATTAAATAACTTAAAAAAATTATGAAATAGTAAGTAAGTAGTTACTAAATAAATTCTCCAAATACTGTTTAATTCTAACAAAATCTTTACAATTAATCCTTTATAGTAAAGTTAAGTTAGTTAGAGGCAATATAACTGGAGGCATGCGATTTAACGTAACACTCCCAGCGGCGTTTCGAGCCGGAGCGCTCTTGTACGAGCACAACTGCTAATTTTGAAAGTGTAACGATTTGTTAAACGGCCCATAAGGATGCCTACAAACGCTTTTCGTTACAATACAATTTGTATTCAAAACTTTAGTACCGAAACATTTTTTAGTTACAACTTTTTGAATTTAGAGAAAAGGCGTCATTTTAATTTAGGATTGTTAATTTTTGACAACGCCTATTTGACGTTTTACTTAATTTTGATCACTTTATTTGTGGGCGACGGTTAGTTATATTATAATTCAATACAATAACGGGCGAATACTGAAATTAGTCATAAACAATTCGCTTCCTAAGTGCCTTATATAATCTGGTAGACGTCAAAATGTTAATGGAATGTTCCATCTATAAATGGCGTTTCAAAATTCGGCCGTACGTGTGGTATGATAAAAATAGTTAAGGAAAGGAAACAAAAATATATAACGTCAAGCAAATTTATCTATCACAGTGTTACTAAACGTAAAGCAATTCATGGAGTTTCATAGAAATCAGTATAAAAAGCTCATAAAACTAGTAGTAATTAAATGTGGCATCATAAAGTTTAATTTTGTCTTTGACTGTAGCTTGTGTCATCCATATTGTCTCAAAATAGTTTGCAATAGCCAACATTCAGGGAATACTTAGATTGTTTAATTTACTGCACAGATTTATAGAAACAATCTCACGGAACGCTACATTTCATAACTAATCATTCGTATTATTTAGGCGTTTGTAATTAGGTTTGTAGTTCAGATGTCTCTAAATGTAGTCCAGGAAGCGTGGAGCAGCTGCATTGGACAATTTTATTCTGCATTTGCCTAACAGTTATTAATAAATACAAGAGTAACACGGTAAGATGAGTTTAGAACAGTACACGAATAGAAATTACACGCGCTGTGATAATAAAACATTGGGATCATATTTGAAAAGAAAAAAATGTTACAGCTATCATACTAACATTACGAATATATATATTCGAAAGTTTAGATGGATGTTTGTTAGAGTTTGTAGCCTAAACGGCTGAACAGATTTCTATGAAATTTGGTAGTAGATATAGAGGACATTCTGGAAGAACACATAGGATACTTTTGTTTTTCTTTTAATTCCACGCGGACGAAGTCGCGGGCGAATGCTAGTATTTTTATAACTGTTGAATGGGCTGCGAAACAATCGACAATCGCACTACGGTTGTGCGATTGTTTAGTCAAGATATTGAATATCGTTAGTTCCAAGTTCATGACTGCGCAGATCTTTGGAGGTTGGCCAAGTTTTGATGACAGTATAAAATTCACTATAAGATATTTTTGAAAAACCATTAAAGCGTTTCGCAGAATTTTTTAGCAATGATACAACTTGTAATATATAGGTAAAAATAAAAAAAATGTTTTTAACTTTTAAAATTACTAGCTTTTGCCCTCGACGCCGTCCGCGTGGATATATAATAAAAAAAATCAAAAGTAAGTAGCCTATATGTTCTTCCACTCTCTACATTTATGCGAAAGTTCATTCAGCTGTTTAGGCTACAAAGTCTAACAAACATCTATCCATCCATCTAAACTTTCGCATTTATCTTACTAATATTATAAATGCGAAAGTTTAGATAGATGGATGGATGGATGGATGGATGGATGGATGGATGGATGGATGGATGAATGGATGGATGGATGGATGGATGGATGGATGGATGGATGGATGGATGTTTGTTAGCGTTTGTAGCCTGAACGGCTGAACGGATCTCTATTAAATTTGGCACAGGTTTAGAGCATAGCCTGGGAGAACACATAGGCTACTTTTTATCCCGGTAATAGTTACGGTTCCCGTGGGATTCATTAATTTAGATTTTTAATGTTTACTCGATCATTCTGCAACGGTTCAACATATCTTATTGAAATTTGGCACAAATATAAAACAAAGTCTGGAGTACACATGGGATAAGATTCATCCCCGAGAAATGTCCGGTTCCCGAGGGATACGTAACTTTTTGTAATTCATATAGTTTATATGTTTTCTAATACTACGCGGACGAAGTCGCGGGTAATAGCTCGTAACATTATAAAGTATGAAGTATAACTAGTATGATTAGATTAAAGATAATTAAATTGTTGAATTGGGAGGAAGTTAAAGTGAATATTTAGTTAGTATAACATTTTGAAACAAGCAATTCAAATCCATATTAAAAAGGAAGTTAATACCTTTCCAGTAATTATATATAATTTCAATCATCCAATAGATTAGGGCCAACAAACTAATGACGACCTCGATTCTAACAATTTCCCATGTTATCACACTGAGCAAGTAGAGACTGAACTTTCACTTGCATTTGTGGGGCAGATGTTTAGCGTAGTTAAATTTCTGGAAATCTACGTGAGGTCGGCGTCATCACTTACGTCACACGCCCGTGGTTGACATTGAGGCAAAGTTAACTGTACACTTGGTACGTACTTATTGCTTTAACTTATGGGCTATTTTAGCGTAACTTAGGTGATCGGATATTTTGTTTTATAAATGACACATTGCAAGATTGATGGACTTGCCCATGAATGAAGTGAGCAAATAGATCGTTCGGATTTAGCTGGAAGATAAATCTTTCGGATAGGTTGGACGCTGGCGCCATAATATATTACGGATAGAATTTTAATATGTGTATACTTAAAAATACAGAAGTCAAAATTCTTGTGATAATTTTATTGTGAAATTCTAAAAAAAGTTAAATAAAAATAGGAATTTCATGTTTTATTGACAACACGTAATAAAATATGGAAATTCTGTTGGTAGCTACTTTATCTAGAATTATTTATCTTACAGGTTTTGTACGTCATTGGTCATTTTGAATATCTTTTAACGTAAAACCACAGAAGTTATCTGCTCATCACAATATCATCAACTCTTTCTTAAAACTATTGTATAAAAATGTATAATGTATTTTGCATACATTGGCTCATATTGTTATTGAGTAATCCAATTTCCTAACATACAAACATAAGGTTATTGCAATGTTGTTTCTAGTAATCAATTTATTGCGACATCAAAATTCATCATAGAACCAACACGAAAATTACTTAACACTATGGTACTATCGAGAATGTTCACAGTATTGTGCTAAATTGTCACCATAATTCAACGGCCGATATCACTGATCTGTATAAATGGATGGGTCTGGAAACGTTAATTCTATCTCAAATATTAGTACCAATTCTCGCCACCTATTAACCAAGTAATGCGACGTTCAGTGCCAAGATGGAAACAATGAAATAGGCACAAAATACCACGTCTTATGACCCTTTATTTTTAGGAGTTTGTACATAAAAAAATACTAAGTAGCCCTTTCAGACTGTTCTACTTCTGTGCTAATTTTCACCGTGATCCGCCGTCGTCTGGTCTCCAGAATATAATCTTTTATCCAAACAATCGCATTTATAATATAAAATTAAGATAGATTTAGGGCCTCTCCCACCACTGGCTGACAGAAGCTTAGTCAGCTTAAAAATGACGTCACTGACAGATAAAGGAACAACATCCGTTATTTTCATAACATATTTTACACGTTCGATTGTTTTACCAAATTACAATTGGTGGGATAGGCCCTAAATATGTTAAATGATATTTTTAAGCAAATAAATAATTATATACAAGGATCGATCAATACACATAATGCTTTAAAAAAACATGTAGTTCATCTATTTGTTAAGAACTAAGTAACGCGTTAGTTACGTAAACCGGCTTATCTCGATTAGACGTGATATTTAACAGACAGCCCCTCCATGATTACTTTGGTTAATGAAATAACGTAGTATATAGGATAGATTTTATAAATGTCGGAAGACGCTTGTTTGAATTAAGACAGTTCAGGGCCTGTCCCACCAAAATCAGATATTTCCATTACATATTTCGCACGTTTGATTGTTATTAGATAATTTACAATTTGGTGGGACAGGCCCTAAGACTTATAACCAGATTTTATCAAAGTGTTAATGTCATCTATCAATTTTAAAATTCGGTAGTATAGTATTAGTTATATTGTAAACTATCCATAAATTGTAATATCACTAATAGACGATTAACTTTAATAGTAAAAGAGTATAGAAATAAATTACATTACAATTTATCTAGTATTATAATGAAATATAAAATCAATTGTTGCGAACGAGGTTTTTCTGAACTTATAAACGAACCTTTAGAGCGTCCGCACACCTGAAACTAAACTATCGGACAACTGTTTAGTCTCGGTTTGATTCCTGAGTTTATCCATACCTCCGTAGGTGCGCACATTCATTATTCGATTTATCTCTCTCACTACTCGAACACTAGTTGATTATTAATTGTGCTAATTTACAGTTGAATGGGCTGAAACAATCGACAATCGCACAACAGTTTTGCTATAGTGTGACAAAGGTGTGCCCCCGCTCTTAAAATATTTGTTGAAATATTTTAGTCCTAAGGAATTAAAGTACCGCTCATTCATAACCATAAATACCTACATAACCGACAATGACGTGGCCGGCTTCCGTTATTATCTATAAATGCGTTCACATCCTAACTAATGTTATTTATATTATTTTCGTATGTTTGCAGCTATTTAATATGTCTTGGAATTAAAAAAAGGCAAACTACGTTTCAAAACTACGTAATTTGAGTCTTAACAAATTAAAACTATGGTTAACCTAATACAAATGAATCATTAGTTAACGATAAAATGAATGGGAACTTCAGAAACCCATCATAACACTTGGGACCTGTCCCACCACTGGCTGATAGAGGCTCAGATAGCTTAAAAATGACGTCACTGTGAGATAAGAGAACAAAATCCGATATTTCTATCACACATTTTACACGTTCGATTGTTATCAGACAATTTAAAATTTAGTAGGACAGGCCCTTTGTTGAATAAGCGCCATTATCTGATCGTAATATCGTATCCATCGTATAATTTATGCGACATCAATTTGTAAATCAATGCGAGCGAATCCGGAAAATAACATCTTGCTTTGTGTTGTATTATATTTAATTTAGTCATGTAACTCTGACATATGACTTGATAAGAGTTAATCAATCAGATTTAATTCTTTACAAGCTGTCGTCCACAAACTTCGTTATCGCAAATTTGGACCACCCGTACATTTTGATAGCGCGGAATTAATAAAAAAAGTAGCATATAATATTCCCGTCTATGTCAACTACCCTTCAGTGAAAGTCCGGTCGTAATCGACTCAGCAGTTTCGAAGCTTACCGGGAACAAACGCGGCGGACAGACAGACAGACAGACAGACATTATTTTTACATACGTTTTTTGTTATCAGCAACGCAAATACATCATCTTCCCGAAATCTGGATTTTTTTTCTTTTTATTTTACAAACAGACACTCCAAATTTATTATATGTATAGATTTATTATCTAAACATATGTGTTATGTTTATAATAATATCGGTAACCTCTTTGACACCCGTTTTGCTTAAAATATATCATATATTCGAATATTTCAGGGAGATTATTAATTTTGTGTAAAAATCAGATGTAAACGATACTTTCTGTTTATTTACGTGCTTTCAAAGTGATTTATGTTCTATAGTGTTTGAATATTAGAATATTTTTATTGTATTCTTATGATTTGTGACGATTTTTTTATACATTTTTATATTATGAGCGAGGAACGCATAAATAGGCAAAATACCATCTGCATTTGCGGAAGGCTATGAGCCACGGATTCTTCGCCTTTTAGGCGAATTCAGGTGACCACTTGCTCGTTTACCAACTAATAATAGTCACAAGCCATTGGAATACATGTTATCAATAAATTACTTACATTATAAATTCTAAACACGTTAACATCCGTTTATATTTACAAAAAGCTACAATTTGTTTAAAATCAGTTAATTAAAAAACTTCTAACGCTAGCAATAAATTATGTATATGAGTATAATAAAAGGTATTTGCCACAGAAAGCGAAAACCAGTTTAATTTTAAATTATTTTGAATCTAAATCGGCAATAACATAGAATTACATAATTATCATCGGAAAATAATATATGCAAAATTAGTATAAGATATACGTTTAAAAAAAAAAGAACAAACTATAATAATCTAACGCATGAAATATGAACCACTTAAAGAAAATAACAAAAAGCGCCTTTAAAATTACTCACTTTCTTCTATCTAAAATCATGAATGTAAAATATTTAAGAAAATAATAGCAAAGTTCGTAATTTCTTGCATAAAGTTTTTATCAATCATTACAATATTTTTCAATCATAATAACATCAAAGATCTCATTAACATCAATGTCCACAGAAACTTTAAATAAAAAGTTTAATAGTGGTAGATGCCAGCAACACGGCCATCTAGTCCGGTTCATTACAACCACACAGAAAGACGTGAAGTGGCAGCAATACCGCGTTTGTTCTGAGAAGTATGCGTGTTGGAGGCCTAATTTTGCCTATTCCCTGTCCCTAATTTTCTTATAAGACAGGGGTAGCAAATAAGAAGTACTTATCGCAGGTGTGTACGCATAGGAAGGGGAAATATCCTCTTTCTATGCGTCCACTTCTCTATCGATTCATAGTAACCAAACGCGATGCAAAGCTAAACGTCGACCTTTGCTGATGTCTATAGGTCGCTTCACTATTTCGGAGAATTAAGGCGGCCGCTTCCTCATTTTGTATCATGACATAAAAAAGTGCTACCGTTTCTTTATTTTCAAAATGTAATCCGAGTTCTCAAGTTGATTTAAAGGTCGAAATGTCAAAAAAACTAGTTTTAAATCAACAATAAATGATCGCCCATTATTTAGAGGAACATAACCTTAATTTTAAGCTTAAATTTAACCTTAGACCCGTAAGTATGACAGCCTTGGAATTTCAACGAAGAAAGGACATTTCTAATTTTACTAGTAAGTACATTTGTAACAAGTAATTGTAACTTAACACAATAAAGGTGCACGACGGATTAGAATAGCAGAAAATTAAAGTAGGCAACGCATCTGCTTTTACTAATGTCTATGACAGTCGTTGAAATTGAATTGTAAATAACAAAATAGATAAACTAGTTTTCCATTACATAGTTATTCTATAGACTTCCTGTCGTACCTTTCATGTGATGGGCTGCATAAGTTGAAACAAGAAATTCAGGAAACATAAATCATCGGGTAACATCTATGTGGTCGTATTATTTATAGAAGCGGCTTTCCTTTATTTAAACTTGTAGGAAAGGCACTTTTATCCCTTATGGAAAGTCATCTGATAGAAACCTTAAGCTCTAATACTATAATCTTTACATTAGTAGTATAATTGTATTTATGAAAAAAAAATGTAATTTAAAAAAAAGGAACTCACTAGTGTTACAAGGATTACGAACCAAAAAATAAAAATAAAAAAGGAAAGAAAAACAAACTGTGCAAAAAAAGAGTACGGAACAAGAGTCTGTAGAAGTTGTTAAAAATAAAAAAAAAATCTTTACATTACCAAAGCTTACTATTCTATACTAATATTATAAACAGCAAAATATCTGTAATTTTCTATGTATTGAAATAACTCAAAAACTACTGGTCCGTTTTCAAAAATCCTTTCACTGTTAAAAAGCTATATCAGTGAGTTACATATTTTTTTTTAATTTCACGCGTGCGAAGTGGCGAGCAACAGCTAGAAACTTAATATTATAAATGTGAATGTTAAGATGGATAAATGTTTGTTGTAACATATCTCCAGAATATATGCACAAATCTCGCTAAAATCTACCATAGAATTGAACGGAATTGAACCATAGAGGAACGCATAGTCTACTTGCTAAGGTTTTCTTAATTCCACGTGAACGAAACCTAAGTAAATTCAAAAGCAACTAGCACAAGTTAAATGAGAAATGAATTTAAGACAAACACAGCAACAGCAGATATCGTTATGGTAGATGACTTTTTAGTTAATACTTATCATGCAATTGATATTGTACTATAGAATATTTTAAAATTGTCCAACGATTCATTACTTTAGCTTTTCCGGGAAATTTCACTAACGCACAAAACAGGTTCCCATAAATGTTTCCTTTACTACAAATCTTTAGTTTTCTCAGCGATTAACATTGATATGAAACTAATCGTGTTAAAAGATTCTAGTTAAAACGATCTTATATCGTTATAATTGATCAGAATTCAATTTCATTCAAATTGATTTTAAAGATTTTTTTTAATACATTGTCGTTGATTATTTTCTAAAATTGCTAAGCACTTTTTGAGCAAAAATAATTAGCCAGGAGAATCGAAAATTAAAAATTTTAATGTTTAAAAAATTATAATTTATGTTGACATGAATAAACGGTTATTTGACCTTGTTTATAATACAAAGTAAAGCCGGTACGATTGAACAATTTAACTAAAGGGCATAGCGTTCGCGCCGATGGGCGGGAATCTTATATTGACGGTATGAATAAAACAACAGGTTTTAAAATAATGAAGATGTACATGTTCGTTTTTAAATGCAGTGGCCTAGTAACGGTATAAATTTTTTTACGTATCTGAAGGATACAATCCCAAATGTATCGTATCCTGCAATGTTTGTAATTAATTAGGACATTTTTACTGTAATACTATATAATTTTTACTATAAAATATAGTATATTCAAGCTAAAAGCTATAAAATTAAGGGCCTGTCTTACCAAATTGTAAATTGTCTGATAACAATGCAACGTGTAAAATAAATGATGAAAATACCATATTTTGTTCCCTTAACGGATAGTGACGTCATTTTTACTCTATCAGCCAGTGGTAGGACAGGCCCTGAGAGTTTTGTATTTTAAAATCTGACATGTTTTCACTGTCAAAAGTTTTTAAAGATGTAGTGTAGTATCATAAATAAATACGTAAATAAGTACACTACACAGACCTTAACCTAAGACAGCGATTGCAAATGTTTTCGTATACACGTGTTCCGTTATAAAAGCTTTGTATTATTTCTTAGTTTCGTCGTTGGTATCACTGCTAAATATAGCCTACCCACATTCCTGTTAAGTGTCCTAATGATGGGGAATGTGGTAACTTTCTTATTCATTATCCTCGCACGCTGATATAATAATTAGTAATATACTGCTGTGGCTTTCAAATGTTTTCAATACAAGTCATCACCACATAGATAGAGTATAACTATAAATAGAGATGAGTTTTTTTAATTCACTCGTTTATTATCTTGTTTGCATAATTAATAGGTTTTTACACGACAAAGATTATTACATACGTTTGTCTGACCATTTTATTATATTGTTATTAAGAAATGTTTATTTATAAAATGTTTATAAACATGTAAATAATGTTACTTATCTTTTTATACAGTACGTTTTGTATGTGAATATCTTTAAAAATAGCAGATTTAGAAATTTATAATCTGTTAATAAATGTTCACCAGCTTACTATACGTCCCACTGTATGGTTCAGAGTCTACCCTAAGGTGTGGTTATTGTCAACCACGCTGGCCCGTTGCGTGTTGACTTCACACATATCTTTGAATTTCTTTGCTACTATGTGCAGGTTGCATCACGATGTTTACCTTTACCGTAAGAACGTCGGGTAAATGTACGATTCGATTTTCTTTTTTTTACTAACTTTAAGGTTGATGTATGTAAGATTTCATTTGTAGCTTGTTTTTGTGGCAATAAATGTCCTATTTATTTATTATGTACGTATAGAATTCGAATATCTATCTATACATATAATAAAATTGGAGTGTCTGTTTGTAATATCAAAATAAAGATTTCGGGAAGATGTATTTGCGTTTCTGATAACGAAAACCGCATTTAATTTTTCTCTCTGTCCGCAAGTAGTTGCTCCGGGTGATCTCCGAAACGGCTGGGCCGATTTTGACCGGACTTTAACTGAAGGGTAGCTGACATAGACGGGCAAATTATAGCTTTTTATCTTAATATTGCGTGAACGAAGTCGCGGGCAACAGCTACTCATAAATAAATTTATACATGGCGGCTTTTAAACGTGCTTAATAATTAATTTTATAACAGTTACCCTTTGTTTATTGACCTACTAATGTTTAGTTTCAATTTTATGACACATTGTAAAAAATATAACATTTAATTCGATCAAAAGCAATTTTAATGTTATTCCATTATATTATAAAGCGTATAAAACTTATTTTAAATTAAAAAAAAACTACTTACAAAAAGAATTTCATTTTAAATTTTCTTATTTACTTCTTACTTGAAAACACTTTTAATTCACAATTATGAACTGAACATGTTTTTTGTCGTTTTTAATATATAAAAATCACTGTTTTCTTTCATTGGTATCCATGTTTTACGTTACGATGTGTTATTGTATGCGCACGAGTCGCAAACGACCGCACATATCCGCGTCTGCCCAATGACTAGAATATGTTCGCAAGAAAACCTCGCAAGCTTTTACGAGAGAAAGAGATGGTTGCTATTGTTTTTAACATCTATTATACTGTTTTATAATTAATAGTTACATTTTTAATTTAACACGTCTTTTTGTGTTTAAAATATCTTAACTCCTACTGAGTTTTATTTTTTACTAGTTTTCGCCCGTGACTCCGCCCGCGTGGAATTAAAAAACAACAAAAGTGAGTAGCATATGTGTTCTTCCAGATTATCCTCTACATCTGTACCAAATTTCACTAAAATTCGGTCAGCCGTTTAGGCTACAAACTCTAACAAACATCCATCCATCCATCTAAACTTTTACATTTATAATATTAGTTAGATTTTAAACATAGTCGAAATTAAAAAAAAAACAAGCAAATACATACTTTTCTCTTATTAAATAAACGTCTCATTAAACAAAGTTATAACAAAATTTATGCACCAAACGACAAAGATTATATTTATTTATGTTTATTAGTTTATTAACATATCTATTATAAAATATAATTACAATACAATGACTGTTTTTACCGATCCTTATATTCAGTGTTTACCAGCTGTCGCCCGCGACTACGTCCGCGTAGAAAAAAAAACAAAAGTAAATAGCCTATGTGTTCTTCCAGATATCTACTTCTATACCAAATTTCATCGAAATTCGTTCAACCGTTTTGGCTACAAACTCTAACATACATCCATCTATCCATCTTAACGTTCGCATTTATAATATTAGTATAATATAAATATTTTGAACATAAGGAAATCGTTTAAATTACTTATTTTATCAAAAGAAAATTAATTTATAGCTTGGTCCAAACTTCAAAAAACCCTCATCATCATCACCGTCGACAACAGTGTTCAAGATATGCCAATAAAAAATAAAATTATAGTCTAATTTATTCGGATAAATATCGGTATTTTTACTGAAAAATACTACAATTGATTGTTTTTGTTATTCCATTCATGTACAATAGAAGTCAGAAATTCCATTCCTGCATTAAAATAATAAAAAAAAAACAAGATCGCATATCTTAAATTTCACACAATTATTTGTTTTGTCACACTTAAATTATGAATCTGGTATGTCTATTTACAAAGATAATATAGAAATTCAATAAATGTTTATAAAACTACGTCCCGTACAACAGTAGCGAAAAATGTAACACACGCAAATCATGTCAAATTCCACATACAAAATATACAAGGCTTGACAGATCTTGTATATTTATGGAAATAAAATCGACTCTACACACGATAAAAATAAGAATTAAAACCAGGTCGAAAAACTCAAGTGAACGGCTCATCACCGCAAATGTTTACTTGCTAAATATTTACACAGATAGATGAGATAAAATCAACTCGATTTAGTCTTAACATCCGGTCTTTTTATATTTCACTGTGTTTTGTTTAATGCTCTATATTAAAACAATTTACTACAATCTTCTATAACATAGATTTGTTAGTACAAATTCTTGAATAGTTGCTTTACTATATTCCTATCAATTTCATGAAACGAATTCATATACTCATTGGTATTGTAGACATCACTACACGGGTTATTACTTTCCGTTTGCATTAATTAAGCAGATTGCAAGTTCTAAACTATATATCTTTTATTCTCCTATGTTTAATACATCCATTCTTTTCTAACATCCTACAAATGTAACTCGTAGTCCTTTGAATTTCACTGCTTTTAAGCAATAATATTACTGAACTCAGATTAACTGTTATATTCTAACTTATTACGATATCAAAACAATGCATATGTCACCAGCCAATCATAAATCCCGCCAGATTATAAAATGCGCACTCTAAAGGTCCATTTACACGCAAGTTTTTTGTTAACAAACATTCAGATAATACAAGATAATTGTAAAGAATTTTTTTGTATGCAACTGTTGTTCACATCACTATATTGGCAGCCCTGAATGATCTCCAATGACACTTCATTGAAGATCTTATTGGGTTCTTATCTTGAACCAACCTCCGTTTGTTAAAATACGTCCCTTTAAGTGAACTTGTTGTATCAGATATTTAACGACTGTTTACAATTAGTATAGATAAAATAATAAACATCCAGTATTCACAATCAATCGGTGACATATACAATCACAAATTGTACGCTCCGCCTTGTTACCGGTTACCGTTATTCACGTTCTACTAACCAAACAAGTTTTTTGGCTTGTAGATTAAACATTTTTGACATCACGGGTCAATTTTACTCTATTGCTAGGAAGTAGATTTATAAGAGAAGGGGTAAAAGAGCAAAGGGAATACCGAGGTGATCAGGTGAGGGACATGGACATTCGGAAATAGAAACAGTTGCGTTGCTGGCTTTAAAAAAAAAGTTGTAAGCGGCCACCTGAATCGGCTAATAAGACGAAGCGACCGCTGCCAATAGACATTCGCAATAGCGGATGCGTTGCCTAATCGACAGAGGATGAGACGCACATAAAGAAGATTTTTCCTCTTCTCTTCCTAAGCGTCTCCTCCTCCGTCAAATCCACGTTCCCTTTTCATCATATTCTTATAAGAAAAATTGTACGAAAAGGGACTAAAGTTGGAAATTTTCAAATTATTGTAAAAATAATGTTTTGAAATGTAAATAATAAATCTTATTGGCTAAGTTGTTGTTATAGTGTCACATGTTTACGCTCAATTGGTTAAGATAAATATAGCTATCACAGTGACTTTTAAGAATTACTGCATCGTTGAATATGAAATTATAATTGACACTTCAAACAATAACAGGGAGTGTCCTAACTTCGAAAGAATGTACTATCATACATTTAATAGGTGTGTGTAATGAGCCGAAAGTCCGTCCATTGTATTTTTTTTACAAAGAAACTTAAGCAAGTATTAAATATTTTTAATGCTATCTTATCATTAACGCATGTAGAGGTAGACAGAGAAAGAAGTAGTTGGTAAAGTGACATGATCAAGAAGTAACAACTGAGACGACGAAAACTTGGTCCTTCGAGCCTTAAGGAAGTAGGATAAGGACACCGAGATGATTGTTATATTTTAATGTCATATATTTTAATGAGACATATTTATGGTACTTAATTCCTTAATTTTAGATTACTTTGAGTACACAAATCTTTTTTACATTACAGACTATAAACAGTTAATCTCTGAGAGACAACTCATAATGGAATCTCAAAAATTAGTCGTGATTTTTGAGCTTGTTCTAAACATAATCGCCAACATGTACTAGTTTATTTTAATTACGTAGGACGCTGTTATCCTTGTCCTGGATTCTAATATTAAATGCCTTTTATGACATGTTGGATGTTGAAAGATATGTGATTTATACAAAATTAAAATAATAATATGATTGAAAACATCCATCAGTTGTTGTTAAGAAGACAGTTGAAAGGAGAAGGTACCTGCCTTTGGTTAAATTATAATTCAAGAAGGAAAATAAACCCAACTAAAGTCAAGGAAATATCTCCTATTATTGTAAACTAAATACCCAATTAAAATAATTAAATGTTTTCACGTATGTTACAGGTCAGTTAAGAATAGGAATTAGTACAGATGACCTCATACAATGCTTGTGTGTCATAGCCCTCCGTGACGTTAGTGTCTGTTTGGGATTACTGAGGACATCTTAAAATAATTGACTGAATTGACGGGCTTTTCCAAGAACCTACATGGCGGTATAAACACTTATTAGTTGATAGACGCGCTTGACTGACGCAATTGACGAATATAAATAAACGGTTAGAAACAATGTACAATGGTATTATCGATAGGAAAAAAATGGTGAGGAAAAGATTAAGAAATACGTATCGGCTTAACAAGGCTTATTTATGCTAATATAACAAAGAGTAAATATTTGGATTTTTGTGTATATTGAAATGACCCAAAAACTACTGGGCCGATTTCAAAAATTATGTCACTATTAAAAAGCGACAATATAAGTAAGTAACTATGTTTGTTTTTTTTATTTCATCTCACTTTTGGAGATTAATAAGACGCAAAACTTTATCTGCCATTTTTAAAATTTACAAAATCAGGTTACAAGTTTATTTATTGGGATAAAAGTTCAATTATTTCATAACATAGGATTACTAACATTGGACAAAAGTTGTCGCATGCGATGAATGTTATTGGTTTCCTACGTGACTTCACCTGAGTATGTAAGCCAAAACAAACACTTGGTTCTGTTTCGCTTAACTTGCACTATGTTAGATGCAAGCCAAAATTACTTTTTTATTAGTTTATTGTTAAATATTTTACTTTACGTCTAAGATAGTGTCGCTTTACTAAGAATGAATTATCCTGAACCACATTTCAAATATGCCGAAAAATCATCATTTAAGTTTTACTAAAGGCCTGTCTCACCAAATTGTCTGATAACAATCCAACGTGAAAAGTGTGATGGAAATATCGGATTTTGTTCTCTTATCTGAGCCTCTATCAGCCAGTGGTTGGACAGGCCATAAGTATTGTAATATAATTTCACTAGCATTATCCCGCGACTCCAAGCGAGTTATTAAAAACAAGTAGTAAGTAGAGTAAGCGTTAATCCAAACTATGTTCTAAATCTGTGCCAAATTTCATCAATAAAAAAGATCTGTTAAGGCGCTTTAGGGATACATTACAACTAACATCAATCCAAACTTTCACATCTATACTAGTATAATAAAGCGTTAACACACACTACTTCGTGGTGTAGGATGTCAGCAATCACAGCATATTTTTGGACAATTATTTCTTTAATAAAAAGCCCTACACTTACGACACGCTTTAGGATATACATTTTCACGCTAATAAACATAGGTGGTAAATAAGTTGGAAAAAAAACAACAACAAGGTTATAATGGTGAATTTTGACAAATGTAAACAATAAAACAAAGTTTTATAATTTCATGTGGATAAACCCGCACGAGAACAGCTAGTGTATAACATTAGTAAGCTTAACTGTCAATCGATGTATTTATGAGGCTTACTTAATTTAATTAAACATTAAATGGCTCCGAGTTCAGCAGGTTGGTGGCGTTGGCCAATGTTTTAAACATTAATTTACTCCATGCAATATACTTTTCATATTACAGGTATTCAACTTACGTTTAATTATCCTATAAAATAGATACTTTATTGCTAATACTGCTTGTTATTACGGAACATTTACAAGAATATATATTATAAACGAATACATATTAAATTATAATGTAAGAAATTAGCAAAATAATTTTTCAAACCTCGCTTTAGTAGTCTTGTTGATTATATCATGCGGAGAAAAATTTACTAGAAATTTGTGTTTTAAAATATAACTATATCCAGGTAATCGTGATAAAATTTTGAACACCGTTTAAAGTTTCCGGTCACCGTTCCGTTTAAAGTGTCAAGTATGGTTATAGTACCAAGATTTTATGGTTAGATCTTTCTTCGTTATGACTACTTTAACTTTAGTAATTTATTATTACTTTTCGAGTAAACCAACTAATTGTAACTTTATCAGCCAGTTTATACGAAGCTTAAATTATAGCAAACTTTGATTACAACACCAAATTTGTTGATCATTAAAGGTACCGAGTAGTGATACAAATAACGTAGGAGTTAATTTATTCAGGAGAATTGTAAACCTACCTACAAGTCTTAGTAATTAGTTGATATCTTACTATCTGAAGGTTAAAAATCCTTTCACTTTGGTTGGATTAAAATCTTATATCTTTGTTCTTGTAAGACTAATAACCAAAAAGAGATTAATGCATATACTCGTATGTATGCGTATGGTAGAGTCGATATATAAGACCGCACCATATGGAAATCCGTGATCTGTGCCTTGTGGATGCGAGATGTATTGTCGCTACGATGAATAATCGTTTTATCTAAGTAATTTCTTTTCTCATATAATGTTTTGTTTATATTCAATGTTAAGATAAAAAAGTGATCGATACAATACGATTTTTTTCACAAGAAAAGGGGACATACAAGCGGCGGGAACACAGAGGTCAACGCAATAAAAGAGGAACTTTTTTTTTATAATGTAAGGTGGCAAACGAGCAAGCGGCCACCTTAATCCATTTTTCCTTCCCATCCTTACCTCTTAAGAAACGGGTAGACTAAAATTAGGACTCCGGCACCACACTCATCAGACGAAACGCGGAATTGCCTCCACTTGACGCCTGTCTTCTGTGTGGTATTACACCGGACGAGCCGACCCATTCGTGCGAAGATGTTAAAGCGGGCTCTTCCACTGTTAATTTACCACTTTGTTAGTTTACCACTACAGATGTGTTGCCTGTAAAGTTACTGTAAAAAATACTAATATAATAAATGTGAAAAGTTTAGATAGATGGATGTTTGTTAGAGTTAGCCTAAAGTGCTAAAGTAATCTCTATGAAATTTGGAATAGATATAGGGATAGTCTGGAAGAACACGTGGCAAGTTTTTTTTATGAATTCCTCGCCGGCAGCGTTGAGGGCGAAAACTAGTTAACCATGATTAATTCAACAATTTTAGCAGTAGTAAATGATGTCATGACCTAAATTTAGTTCTTTACAATCATTCAAAGGAATAATCAGTTAAAGCATAGTTAATTAAAACAGAGAAGATGTTATATAAATAAATGATTGGCGCCAGTTTTTTGGCCCACACGTGTACACTGAGATATTTGGCTTTGATATATGATACCTAATTAGCACGTCAAATGGGTTTTAAAAAATACTAATTAACACTTTTGGGAAACGAAACATTTGTTTTAAATAATTACAAATATAAGATACTTTGTGACGATAAATAACAATGTTTTATCATGTATTCGCTTGTATTATTTAACGAAGTACACTTACATTATATGTGTCATCCTGAATTTCAATAAATAAAGTCATTAAAGGTACAATTGTAATCTTATCATTTTTCAAACATATGTGTTATTTATAGAATCGTTACTGCAGCCACAGAAAATAGAAGCAATATGCAAAGTAAATAAATTGTATTGAATGCGACTCTACACATTTAGAATAGAAACGGAAATCGCATTTCACATGCAGTATCGGTTGAATAAATTACCGCCAATGAATAAGTTACCGAACTTAGCGCAAAGCTATTTACTTGAAATGGACAAACTACATTACGCCGGAGTCCTTTCATTCGGTCACAAAAAGCTTTTAGTGTGCGAAATTTTAGACACAAGTGCATTAGTCTCGAAGCTCTAAAGTTCTAAAGAAATTCTGATGTTTTTTTAAAAGTAAATTACTTGAGTAATTATACCTGATAATATATTTAGCCGACGTTCTTATGGTGAAGTAAAACATCGTGATGCAACATGCACATATGGGCGAAGAAATTCAAAGATATGTGTGAATTCAACCAACCCGCAGTGGGTCTGCGTTGTCGACTACGGCCTAGTCAGGTTTAGGGTACATTATTCTTGTAAGGGTAGGCTCCGAGCCCCGCAATGGGGACGTATAGTGAGTTGGTGATACATGATATTGATAAAATTCTAGATATGATTGAAATTTTCTCAATTTATTTAACGATTGTCTAAACTACAATTGACAAAAATGCATAATATAATTATTTTTTTTCCACGACTATAACATAATCATGTGTACATTTTTTTGCGTCTCAGGGGAATTAGGCCGAAGGGTGAAAGAAGCTGACGAGAGCTTTTACAAAACTCATACGTCGACTGCGATGAAGATGGAATATAATTTAAGGATGAAAATGACATTTTGAGAGATGATTTTGCAACACATTTTTTTTCCCTTTTGGGAATCAAAATATTAATATTCCTACCTTATGTTTCTATTCACTACTACTTCAGTTAAATATTTTATCATGCCAATTACCGATGTGTCAAATTTTGACCTATTTGATAGCGAATATTAATGGCTAGTGGAAACAGATAATAAAGTTCCCAATCTATACTGACTATTAATTTATAGCTTGATTTTGTATGATAAATAATAGTGTAGCAGCGATCTTTTTAGGGCATTGCATTAATATTGTAATCTATTTTTATCCGAACTGATAGATGGCGCTGTTAATAACACAGTGCCATCTATCGGTTTCTATGAATCTAAGCCACACTGGACCCACTAAAAGACAAACATTATTTTCTCAAAATATCTACCAACGTTTCTTTCTCTTTGGTCACTTCGACGAAAGAATATAAAACAAAAAAGATCCTAAATATAGCGGTTAAAACATTAGCCTTTCAATAAAGTACTTGATTTTATTTAAATTTAAACATTTCGTGACACTAAAAGACGTAGAGTCGACATTCTGTTCACAGATCTGTCGATTATACTTATCCCTTTCTTTCAGCTTGAAATTGATCGCATTTGCGGGAATCGGTAAAAATAAATTGTACCAGTCCACTTTTCACTGACACGAATCTGTCCTTCAAATGGCGTCGGCAATTCTACCGGCTAGACGTATCAGCGACTCTACGAAAAATACTTATGTCTTTTAATATATCAAAGCGACATGTTTGACGCAGAACTATTTTAAGAATATTAATGGAGGAACCGTCGTTCTCTATTCCGTTGGATCATACAATCGAAGAAAAGGTACTTAAAATAAGCACAAAAATAGGCGGACACGAATGTGACTTGAATATCAACCGCATAAACTAATATATGACCTGCATCTAAATCTAATGTCTCAAAAGGCCAATTCTAACCTTATATGTCTTTGATTTTACAAATCAGTAACAAGTTACGTAGACAGCGAAGGTATTGATTTTAATCAATTTGTAAGGCCACCTGGGTAATTTGGAAGTTTTGTGAACTACTATACGGCTAGTCGTATCTGTTCCTAGGAACATCGGCGACTGCAAATTGATGTGCGTATAACGTCCATTTCTCGACCAATACTGCTTAAAGCTGGCTATACCAACTGCTTCGAACAGTCCGTGTGTGTCTGTCAATACCAGTTACAATAAGTACTGTGTAGATTTCACAGCTGTATTGTGCTAAGATAATGGAGATAGGAGAAGGGAAAATGAATAAAAAACGTTGATTTCTTTCTATTCATTTAAGCGTTTAATAGGGATTGTATCTTTGTCAAGAAGATGAATAACTCTGATTAAAAAAAAATATGTTCTTAATGACAATATTCCATAGTTAAATAATCAATATAGACTTGACATATTTTTATTTCCATGTCCTAATTATTTATAGATTAAGGCAGTTTATAAATATTACTTTGGGTGTGAATAATCGATAACAGTGTTTGTACAACACTAGCGTAGATCAGATAATAAAGGTCATTGACATTTAAATAAAATTAATAACATCCATCATATCTATCAAGGTGTGTATTGTCTGCGTAAACGATTTCACTGTTCCAAAATATAGTAGGTCACCGCTCCTACATTTTATCACGAAATATATTTTTTGTGATATAAAATAAATAAATTACTATTCAGTTATGTAATGCTGTTATTGTGGAATATCTAGCAGTTTTCACTATTGAAAAAATCACATATAATTTGTTTCTTTTTGCCCTCGACTCCGTCCGCGTGAAAAAAAAAACGAAAGTGAGTAGCCTATGTGTTCTTCAAGACTATTCTCTACATTTATACCAAATTTCATCGAAATCAGTACAACCCTTTGGGCTACAAACTCTAACAAACATCCATCTAAATTTTCACATTTATAATATTGGTATTAGTATGATTTTTTGGCATTTTTATTTAAATGAGTAGTAAACTTGAGTTAGAACAATGGACTGATATCAAAAATTGTATTTGAAATACCCAAAAACTGTTTTTCTATCGCTGTCAGATTCTCGCAATCTTGAACAAAGCGTTTATCTTGTGGTCATGAACTTCCGTAACTTGAATGCGTACATAAATATCCGAGTAAATGTAAATATTTATTGATGTATGTATATATTAAGACATTTTCATGATCGCTTTTATAATTTTTTTTAATTTCAAGTCAGTAAAAGTTTAAATCCGTACTCTATCTATCAAATATATCAATGATAGACTTTTTAATATATACTGTGTTTTAATACGATATGATAGTAAATTCTTTAGAACTAACCACGTAAACTATTTCTAGATTCAGGTCTGTTCGTTAACTGATCACTAAATCTTATTTTCTATTAGATCTGGGGCGAACATATAAAATAAACACTAGCGAATTTATTGAGAACGGAGTAAAAACCAAAGACGCTAGTAAAATAAATATTATATGTCGGAATGACGGTAGCACAAATGTTTACTGTGGTACCGTTTAACTACATAACCTTTATGTCGCCGTAAAATTGTCAACTTATATAGAATCATTATAAGAATGAAATTACAAAATGAACAATAATTTAAATATTTTTTTTACGTTCAACATAAGTTTAAGAGTAGGCAGCGAAATCTATATCTATACTAATATTTTAAAGAGGAAAGATTTTTATTTTTGTATGTATTGAAATAACTCAAAAACTACTGGGCCGATTTTAAAAATTCTTTCACCATCAGAAAGGTAATTTATCTGTGAGTAACATAGGCTATATTCTTTTATTACTAAGGTTTAGTAATAAATGAAACGATCTTGTATTCCACGGTGACATAATCACACGCTGGAGAAAAAAACTACATTGAAATTTGAATTCTGTACATTAACACTGCGCACGCTCATATTGCGATTACTTCAGAAATTTATTTTGGCAAGAGTTCCCAAGTAATCAAACATTTTATGACCACACATGTAACCTATTTCATATTTCGCTGTCGTGACATTACTGGGTTTTCCTGTGACGAGAATTCAAGAATAATTTTAGAAACTAGTTCAACCATATCTATATTTCACTAGCTGTAGCTCGCGACTTCGCCCGCGTGAAATAAAAAAAATAGCCTATGTTACTCACAGATAAATTACCTTTCTGACGGTGAAAGAATTTTTAAAATCGGCCCAGTAGTTTTTGAGTTATTTCAATACATACAAGATTATAAAAATACAAATCTTTTTAACATTTAATAGATTATGCAATTTTTTTTAGTTTAGGATAACTTACAGATACTTTTTAATGAAATAATTAGAAAAACTCACATCTGGATAATTGAAGACTTGTTTATCTTCTATTTAAGTCTGCAATATTTATTCCCGAGAATAAAAAAGAGGAGAAGTGACCAACTTCTCCTCTTTTTATATTTTTGTATGTAACGAATATAAAAATTAACTGAATTCAAAGTTTACCATAAGATAGCTAAATGTTATCTTAATACCACAGACAAAATCGCGGGCAACAACTAATCTATTTTTCTATACTAATGTAATATAGCGTAAACACACAATACTTCGTGGCGTAAGATATCATCAATTACAGCATATTTTTGAATTATTCTTATTTTTAATAAAAAGCCCTACACTTACGTCACGCTTTATGCTATATATTTTTACGCTATTAGACTTACGGGGTAAATAAATTGAAAAATATATCATCATGTGGGAAACGGACTATAAACAACAAGTTGCCATTGTTGAGGAAGCGAGGTTGCTATGGTAACGGTAATTTTGATATTTGCAAATGACAATTTAAAATATGCAAACAATAAAATAAAGTTTTTATAAATCCACGCGGATGAAGCCGCCCGGGAACAGCTAGTTGTTAACAATACGTTAGTTCCTTTACCCTATGTTCAATCGATCAAAGCTTATAATTGTTTTATCGACCAAACGTCCATTTAATTAATTTATAGTCTATAATTGGGTGGTGGACACTAAAGCAATAAAACTAGATAATTTATTTCCTTCCAGTTTAAATTGTTGGAACTTTAGACAAAGACAATTAAAAGTGTAATCATCTGGGAACCATCTGTTTAGGTTTCACCAAATGTTGGAAATGTTTCTATTTAATATAATACATATGTACTTATATATACTCGTATCTCACTTTAATCTATCATACTCATACTTATGTTATAAATGTGAAAGTTAAGATGGATGGATGGATGGATGTTTGTTAGAGTTTGTAGCCTAAATGGCTGAACGGATTTCGATTAAATTTGGCATAGAAGTAGACGATAGTCTGGAAGAACACATAGGCTACTCTCTTTTGTTTTCTTAAATTCCACGCGGACGGAGTCGCGGGCGATAGCTAGTACTAATATAAAGAGGAAAGATTTGTGTTTTGTGTGTATTGAAATAACACAAAAACTACTAGGGCGATTTTAAGAATTCTTTTACTATTAAAGAGCTACGTTATTAGTGCGTAACTTAGGTTATGTTTTTTTTTAATTTTACAGGGCTGAAGTCGCGAGCAACAGCTAGTGTATGGTATAGGTATGTACTCTAAACTCAGAAAAACAAAGGAAAAAATGAGAGTACACATATTATGCACAACATGAAAATCATTGCACGATCGTACTCAATACAGAAACGTAAACAATTACTATATAGGCCATTTACATGGTGTAATGAGCGAGGAATCTCTGACTGCACACTCATTGATATGTTTGTGTCCAATGCAACAGGCGTTGATTGTAAACATGTAACGTGCTGTGACCAATGTAAATGTAACATCGACACAACGGCTCTGTACAAAATTGTAATGTTACAATAATTGTTTTATTAACATTATGTTACCTTTTTAACTATTTTGATGAATTCTTAAAAGATATTTAGTCTGTGCTATAAATCAATACCATTTATCTTTTATCGAAAACTAGCTGTTTCCGTGTGACTTTATCCGCATAAAATTATGAAACTTTTATTTTATTGTTAGCATTTGTCTAATTATCAATTGCAAATGTCAAAATGACATGACTTGATGACAAACCATGGCAACCTTGCTTCCTCGATGTTGGTAGCAACTTATGGTATCTTTCCCCCCGTTGGGGTTTTTATCAAAAATATTTACCCCCTGTTTAATGGCGTGAAAACATATAGCCTAAAGCGTGACGAAGTTTCACACAGTCATAGATTACAGTCTAGGATAACTTTTGTGGTAAATTTCAACTGAAAAATAGGCAGGTTTCACACTTTTTTAATGTAACTTCAACAGTCTATAAACGAAAAATGATCCATTATCTTCTAAATCTACGCAGATAAAGATGCCAATAATACACAGTATTATCATATTTCATTTGTTTTTTGATTTATTATTTCTGTGATTAAAAACAGGCGGACGAAACCGTGTGACATACTTAGTTGTAAAAAAATACTACAGGGATTTCTCAAGTCTACATGTTTGTACATTAAAAAGTTTCAAATAGGGATCGCAGAAAATATATTCTTAGTATTAAAATTTCAAATTTGTCCGTAGAGAATACGAGGTGAAGATAAAGTTTGTAAAACCGCTTGAGACAAAAGAACTTCGTAAGCCCTCGTGATTAAGTTTTCGCTAAGAAAATCTAGCCGTACTTAACACTTAAATACGCCAGTTTAGTTCTGAAAAGAATTAACAAAAGTTGTTACATTTATGTGTGTATTTTGATCCTATTAAAATTGCGTCATTTGTCCCAATGGCTTTTAGACTAAACGTCTAAATGTATTTTAACAAATAAAAATTACATTATCAATTTGTCTTGTTTTCTGCATCACCATAGAGTAGTTCAGTTCATATGGTCGGTGTTTATATTAAACTAGTTATTGCTCGCGATTTTGTCCACGTGAAATTTTAAAATATAGCCTATGTTACTTAGCGATAACGTAGCTTTCTAATGGTGAAAGAATTTTTGAAATCCGCCCAATAGTTCTTGAGTTATTTGAATACAAATAAAATAGAAATATTTCCTCGTTGTAACATTAGTATAGGTATAGAAGTAGCAAACCGTGTTCATTAAGAATTACAAAGATAGCTTACAACCTTATTCTAGATCAATCTTACTAATCTTATCTTACTAATCTTACTAATATTATAAATGCGAAAGATTAGATGGATGGATGGATGGATAGATGGATGTTTGTTAGAGTTTGCAGCTCAAACGGCTGAACGGATCTCGATGAAATTTGGCATAGATGTAGAGAATAGTCTGGAAAAACACATAGGCTACTTATTTTTGTTTTTTTGTTAATTCCACGCAGACGGAGTCGCGGCCGAAAGCTTGTTCCATAATATAGCACAAGTCTTTGAATGGCAGTCATTCAAGATTATGCATTCAAGTTCATTTGAAATACCATCAAAGACACACGTCATGCCGTCTTGTAGTGGACGCCTTATGAATTCTAAGTGCTAATTATCGCTTGCAGATTATTATTTTTGGCAAACAGTATAATAAGATACTAAAAATTCTAAACTGCATTTTGTCACTTCTGAAATATTAAACTTTAAAAAAATACAAATGTTAAATTTAAAAAAATATCAAACGAAGATATTTAATTGCATAAGGTTCATCGTTTGTTTTTTTTTTAATTTCTTTACGGCGTACAATTTAAATTATTAATTTAACAGTACTAGAACTTTATGACTACGACGTCATTTTAATTTATCCTCAATTGTCATTTAAGTTATTACCGTGCTAATAAAATTGTGGTTGACATTCCGACGAGGTAGGATCATCGGCAAAGGCTCACGATGTACTCTTATACATCAATGGATTGCGTTGTGTAATATTTTTAATTTCTAACCAGGAAATATTTCCCTCTGTATAAAACTATATACATAGGTATATACCTATCCTTTCTGTGTGTTCAATTGTTTCTCTTGACCTAAACGAATTGATTGATTTTACAATAAGATTAGATAATACGTTCGTCTACTTTGTCTTAATACCATATAGTCAGTCGGGTAATTGGTTTATTATTGGATTTTGTATTTAAATGATTAGAGTATTAACTTATTTATAACGTAAACAAATAAAACATCAATACATAGGAAAGGATAGCCTTTAAGATTTGTAATGTGTAATTATTATGCAAACTAAATATAAAGTGACCTTCGACATCTTAGTAACTAGTTCATAATGTTTTGCATGAGTCAGTGATAAAAATGTTATGTGCTTTGTCTCACAAGCAGTTGTAGAAATATTAGTGTAATGATTTTGTGACTTAGATTTTTTTTTACAATTAAAGCGCGAAGTCGTAAAGAATTTAAGTGTATGCTTGCTGAAGTTGTTTTATTGTTTAAACCATTATTTTATTGTTTTTTTATATTATAAGGTGGCAAACGAGCTAGCGGCCACCTGAATCCACCGAAATGAAAAGCGGCCGCTGCACATAACGTCCGCAATTGCTGATGCGTTGCGTACCCTTAATTGACGGAGGAGGAGACCGACAAAAAGGCATTCTATGCGTCTCCTCCACCGTCAAACTCACTTTTCCTTCCTATCCTTCCCTCTTAAGAAAAGGGTGGAAAGGGAAAGGGACTAAAATTAGGCCTCCGGCACCACACTCATTAGACGAAACGTGGAATTGCTGCCACTTCACGCCTGTTTTCTGTGTGGTCGTAGTATTACACCGAGCGAGCCGGCCCATTCGTGCGAAGATGTTAAATCGGGCTCTATCACTGTAATTAAAATGCAATTAGATATTAAACTGTAAAAAAGATAAAATTTTTAATCATTTACTTTTAAGCTTCCAGAACTAAATTATTTGAAAGAGATTTACGCGTTTGTGATGTGAAAGTTTTTTCCAAATTCAATTTTAAGACTTTTCCTATTTCCTACGAAATTGGCCTCACTTAAGTATTTGAATTCAAATAGTGTCGGAATTAAAATTTACGATTCCAATAAATCTTCCAGCGATTTAATTTGAATCAAGTTACGTTTGTACTTTTTTTACTAAGCGAATATTTAAGAAGGGGAAAATAGTCAAATTGCAGCAAAAACCAAGTTATAATTATCACATATATTTGAAGAAATGGAACCAGTTTTTTTACTAATATCACAATGGAGAAAGTATAGATGGTCGGATGGATCTTTGTTAGAGTTTATGGCCTTACTTGCTGAAAAGACCTCTTCAAATACTATTTATACTTTAGCTACGGGTATTGTAAATCCTAATTATTATAAATTAGTAGTACAGTTTAACTAATCTAGCCAACATTCAGTTACAGCCCTAATTTGCAAATTGACGAATAAATTAATTACTAAAGATATTATCGATGTTGATTCAAACACTTAAGCTGATTGCTGACCTGTTATTTAGATTATACGCAAGTAATCAAATCTAAATCATTAATGACCGGTTTCCCAGTTACTTTTAACCATTCGTTAGTGTTTTTGTTCGATAACTTCATGAAATCCGTTGAAACTCAGCTCGATCTTAGACTATGGAATCGCTTGGTAATGATAAAATGACTAGATACTTTAGAAATCTAGCAATAGTGTCGTTTTTATTTAAAAGAAATATTAAATTGATCTCGTATAAAACGTTAATTAGTATTATTTATTTTTAACTAGCTTTTTCCCGCGACTCCGTCCGTGTCGAATTAAAAATACAAAAGTGAGTAGCCCATGTATTCTTCCAGACTATCCTCTACGTCTATACCAAATTTCATCGAGATCTGTTCAGCAGATTAAATAACAAATAAAAATTTAAAAATGTAGACAACAAATACCTTCTTTGTTTTTTACATAAGAAGGTGAATAAATTAACGAAGCCCGCTGAAGCTTAAGTAGCGGTTAAACATTAGCCTGTCCACTGATACTGCGCCGAGTATAGTAAATAAGCGTCTAATTTATTACAACTGCAGTCACTGACAATGCAACGTATCAGTAAATGCAGGCTTGTTTTTTGTAAGGAAACTAGGAAATATAATAGGATACATCCGTCGTACCGAACACGAGACAATATCAACCATTAAATGAATGTCAGAAGGTCACAAACGAACAAGCGGCCACCTGAATCCGCAAAAATGAAGCGACCCCTGCGCAGACATCCGCAATTGCATATTGCCTATCCTTAATCGACTGAGGTGGATAAGTACATAAAGAGCATATTTTCTTTTCCTATGCATTTCCATCACAGTCAAGTCCAATTTCTTTTTTCATTCTTTCCGTATGAGAAAAGGGTGGAAAAGAAGGGACTGCTCCCACTTCACGCCTTTCTTCTGTGCTTAGTTTAGCTATTTGTGCGAAGATGTTAAAGCGGGTTCTACTACTACCTTGTGTATGAAAGAAGTTATTCCACCATATTCAAAATCGCAGCAATTAAACTCACTCACCCACATTGCGAGCGATTGGCTTACCGAATGACGAATGAAATTGTTGACGATTACCAAAAACGGCAGAATTTTAAAATGTACATTCCGTTGTGTATGAAAATGTGATCGCCACACATATTTTAATTAGTAAAAAGTCTAAAGAATAACATTTAGATATAGATAGAATACAAATGGCCGAAACATCAAATAATCTCGTTTATAAAAATCGGTGCACTGAGCACCGACAAAGGTTTTTGAATCTCTATTTCAGAAAGTTTTTGAATTTTAAATTAAACGAAGATGAGCTCAGTGGCTCTTTGTGTAAACCTTTCCTTTTTATCTTAACTAGCAGGTCTAAATGCGTTTAAATTCACGGATAAGCTCTGCGGTTACTTTGTTAGAATGATTGCGGCTTTTTAAAACTCGTTTATACACCGCCTGGCTTAAAATGTTCAATTACAAAATAAATAACTAATGTTTAAAAGAAATAATCAAATTATGATTATATGATGCATTTCCGTTTAAAGGAACTGCAAATTGGATTTTTATACCATAAGGTGGCAATGCACAAACGGCCAAATGATTCCACAAATATGGCGATGCGACTACTGCCCATAGACATCCGCAATTTCAGATGCGTTGCCTAATATTACTTGGAGGAGGAGACGCAGATGAAAAGGATATTTCCCCTTCCTACACGTCCCCTCCACCGTTTATACCACTTTCCTTTCCGAACCTACCGTTATAAGAAAAGGGTCGTATTTACTTTAACCAAGAAGCCGTTTAAAACTAATAAAGATATACCTAACATATTTTGCCGTTGTATTTCAATTTACCCGACGACACTGGAAACACGAACTCCGACAAAATGGTAGTGATAAAGCATTTATGTTGTCAGCTATTAGCATCCAACTGAGAAAATGATATACCGTCTGAGAACAAGAAAATTATTCCGTGTTACTATGCTTCGAGTGTTAACACTTTATATGAATTGTTTAAGTTACTTTCTGTTTAAATATGGTTTGATTTACAGAATTAACATATCATTTCTTAACCTAAAAAAATCGATTATAAACAACGTGTGTTAAAATTATAAAATTGCAGAAGTTTTGCAGTAACAAGAATCGTAGAATCCTTGGAATTGTCTACATCTGATGATGATGATGATGATGATGATGATGATGATGATGATGATGATGATGATGATGATGATGATTGTGATGATGATGATGGTGGTGATGATGATGACGAGGATAATGATGACAATATCTACTAATAAGACAATGATAAGTCGAGTGTTCTGTAGCCGTCACAAGAAAGTCGGTCTGAGGACGGCTCTATCGTTTCAGTTTCTTTATTTTGGTCATCGTTTTCGTATTCCGATTTTTAAAAGTAAATCAATGTTTGTTATTGATTAAAGATTTGATCTTTACAAGGTATAAAATCTAATAACCATTAAATAAGTATGCCAGTCGGTGAACCGTAATAAACAATTTAACACACTCCCCTTTAGCCATTAATTAATTTTGTACAACACAAAGTTTGTTTACTAAAGTTGCGCGTGTTAAGCTTTCAAGAAACTCATTCGAAGTCATTAATCTTTTATATCTAGCAACTTGTTAGGAGTTGTACGGAGCTGATTGCACGACGCCGTAATTACATTCAGTTGATTGATTCTAAGGAATATGTCACATGCAATGTATGCTGTAACCAGGCATCCTAACAGTTGGTTTCCACTGTGTTACAAAACGTATTATTAACTTTTTTAAAGAGTGTGAGGGGTAACAATTTTTTTTTTGTAGAAGGCGTTCGGCATTCAAAGTCTAACAAAATTCTAAATTGCTATGTTTCATTGGTGATTTATTTTTAATCTCTACTAATATTATAAAGAAAAAAGATTTGTGGTTTTGTATAAATTTTTGTTTTTTTATTTTAATTTCACGCGAGCAAAGTAGCGGGCAATATCTAATCTATACCGAATATTACAAAGTGAAAAGATTTGTATTTTTGTATGTATTCGATTCCCGTAAAAGCTACTGGGCCCATTTTAAAAATTGTTTCACCATTAGGAAGATAATATATCTGTTAGTAACATGGCTATATTTGATTATTAGTATATTTTTAGGAACTATTAATAAACAGCGTATAACTGGACCCCGGCATTAAAAAACATCTAAATTTTGACTTTTGTTGACTTAAGCTGCCTAAACCGTTAGAGATATATAAAAAAGGTGTTAAAAAAATTGTAGATCTTAAATAGTTCCACAGAAAAGTCCGCTATAGTATAACAGGCGGTTGATCCAAACATTAATAGTGTTTAATGAAAAATAATACGTGTGGCTCAGTGGTTTAAGCACTTGACTTAAACAGGTCTTGGTTTCGAATCCCGCCATGTACCAATATAATAGTCGATTTTAAAATTTCGTATGTAAATAATTTACCCGACGTTCTTACGGCGAAGGAAAACATCGTGTTGCAACCAGCACAATTGGCGTTTGGCACATTGGCAAAGAAATTTAAAGATATGTGTGAAGTCAACCAACCTGCACTTAGCCAGCGTGGTTGACTATGGCCTAGTCACCCCTTAGTGTAGGCTCTAAGCTATACAGTGGGGACATATAGTGAACTGGTGATGATAGAGTAAATACATAAAATGGCTTATTTTAAATCAGACTAATATCCATAAAATAAAAAAACTTGAGCTGAATTTACATCGTTTATTACTTGGAATACGAAATAAAATATTTTCTATTCCACTCTACAATACGGCTGTTGTATTTTAAGTAATAAACGTGAGTGCAGAAATATGAAATGTAATATTAACTATCTGTTCGTTGAATCTAAAAACAACATTCGCATTTATTTGTTGATGTAGTCTCGTATTACATCCCTTGTGAGAAAAAAAAATTATGGTTAGGTTGACTTAACAAATCGTTTCCTTCCATTACTATTTTGGCATCGGTATAGGAGATGGTCTAAAGGCATAGGCTACTGTTTTTTTTCCTGCACAGACAGAGTCGCGGTCGACTACTAGTTAGACATTTTCATTCGAAAACTCAATCAATATTACAAACATCCATTACGAAGTGAATTCAGAATCCAGAACTGAACAAAGTATTAGAAAATAGCATAAAAACAAACCAAAAAATCAGTTATTTAAAAAACGAATTAAAAAGATAACCCAGAGGTAGTTAGCAACTAAATAATAGTTATTCAGAGAACCCAAGATCACAGTCAATCCGTAGACTGTTCCAAACAGAATTTGGAAAATAACGAGTATGTCATTTTACAAAGTTCATTATCGACAGAATTGAAAATTAAAATCTGCTAGGAATCTCGTATTTTGAACTGCACAGTTAAAGCGTAAAAACGCACGCACAGTTTTATTTAAATATTAAGATAGAAGCTTAGAATTGAGCGGGTTTTATTTTAGTAGTATTTGACTTTAGCGATACAAGGCAAAAAACTTATTAGGTCGCGGTTATAAGTATTTCTCCATAACTGTCCAGGTCAAAGTTATACACCTAGATTTTATTACAGTAATGTTTAAAATGTAGTTCAGAAAACACTTTCGTTGCCTTCCATTAAATCCTAATTGTGAATGGTGAGATCGCGTGACCACTTTCTATGGAGAGTGGCGCCCCCTAGGAAATAACAGGTAGCGAGTTAATTTAGTTTTTTATGAATCACTATTAAGAAGCTCCGAACATTAGCCAACAAGCTAAATAAAATTGGTGATAAAAGGTTCAATTAAATCATTACTTAAGGGTTTAAATAACTTAATATGCATAAAAGCAAATTTATACTATCAGGTAATTGTTAAAGTCCAAGGAAAACACAAAATATTTTAAGTTATCGAGGTTTTAAGTTATCAAGGGTCTATGTTATAGAGGTTTTGGGCTCTGATGGGAAGGGAACATATTATTTTTTGAAGTTATAGAGGTTTTTAAGTTGCCGAGGTTTGAGTTATCGAGGTTCTAGTGTAATTTAATTATTGAACAATGGTTTTTTAGTATATGTGGCCATAATGTTAAGTCAATTCTATCCGAACCACCGACGGCTAGTGATAATGTTTTTATTGTTCATAACCAAGGGAATAGATTCAGATATAAGATAAAATAAAAAGTAGCTTAACTCGTGTCAATTTGTAATTCATTGATCACCAACTCACAATACGCCCTTACTAGGTGGCTCGAAGTCTAAGTTATGGGTGACTAGGCCTTAGTCATCCACGCCCATTGCGGGTTGGTTTTCATTTCTAATATGTCGTAAGTTTAAAAGAGCTGTTACGCTAAACAAAAAATAAACAAAAGCAATCTACAAAACACATTTTATCCGAAAATAAATCTGATAATCTACAATTGTATTGTGTAATAAATGTTTACCGTAAATCACCATTTTCACGTTTAAAATGTACTTCCTTTAAAATAAAACACGCAAGGTTTTTCCAAGTAAAATTTATGTTTATATTAAAGCTGTGAATTTAACAAAATATACACGTTTCTGTTAATAGATAAAACAGAAATACAGTTACTAAAGAAAATAACTATCATGTTTTAACCTAAAAAACTTTTAAGTAAAAATTTGATTTTTGTTGATCTCTACGTGTTTGAAAATAGGGAGATGGAGAACTAAAAAGTACACTACACTTTTATTCCAGAATGTTCCTTAGAGCTATCTTCAAACACACATCTTCACACACATAAATAAAGTGATGAACTAAAAGTTTACGTTCATACGTGACGAACGGAACAGCGAAAACTCTCCGTGGATCCGATTTCGGGAATTCAGTAAAGCTCATGCGGCGAGCATCTGAAGCAATGCTAGATATATGACATAACTCGCGTACGTGCCGCAACAATGTACATAGAAAGATTTGTTCCTAGACAGAAAAGAAAATTGTTGAATTGGAACGATAAGTTTGTGTAGAAGTACCTTTATGGTTTCCACAATTATTTTATAAGCAATTTATCTTTTTTAAGACACGTATCAATTGTTGAACCTTGAAGCAGCGCAAAGGGATGTTTCCCGATGGCCTGATCGGGCTGTGGACCAAGCGCACTAACGGGATTTTATCGCATTTTGCCGATCGAATTCATACAAGGACTTAATCCGAATCAAAAAAATCCAACGGAAAACAACTGTACAAAGCAGTTTTTTAATCAAAAGTAGGTAAATATTATCACTAGAAGTGATTTAAATAAGTCGAACAAAAGACTATTCGTGGAAAAATTCATTCCTTAGTTTGAATTAATTTTATTAGATTTTGTTGAAACGTAAACTATTCGACAATAAGATAATATAAAATAGCCAATATTACAACAAAACTACCTACAACAGAATTAAAATCTAAAATAAATCACAGCTAAAGAAACATTTTATTGTAATTCCAGTAGAAACGACAATACCATTCGGCTTTAATTCTAGCACGTCTTGTCGGGTTCATCTTGCAAATGGATGTCTTGACTGTCTCTAATCACAAAATGAAGACCTCATCTTTGTTTAAACCTCCTTCGTCCTAACTAGCACGTTTAAGTACGTTTAAATTCCCAAGCTAAGCTCAGAGGTTAGTTCATTAGAACGATTGCGGATTAAATTTAAGACTTCAGTTTTAAACGTGTCAGGAGTTAGACTTTAATTTGAGAAAAGATGTTCGCTTGGTTTTATTTATGTTCAGTGTAAATGTTTACTTTTTTGACCGAATTCCGAAAAGAAGGAAGTACACAATTCGTCTTTATGTTTTTTTTTGTGTGTTAACAAATGTTCGTATTTGATCGTTCAAAATCTGATTTAAACATCATGAATGTGTAACAAAACTTGTTAGAAAAATGTTTATCACAAAACCTAGTACAATGTAAAGTGTAAACAACAGAACAATCATTCCATCTTTTCGCGTATAAGCTTTTACCATTTTACATTGTAACGTAGAAATCTGTCAGCGGCAATTCATATTTTTATCAATTGAAAATGGCTGTTCAGAATGTGTTATGCATGAATACACCATACCGCATGGTTTGTTCTTTAAAATTTTTAACTTTATACGTATACAGTACACATTATATTTGAGAAAAGAGTGAATTAAAAAAAACTGGTGAGTTCGAGTGAATGCGAAAAACATTTTTATAGCGAAACAGATTGTATCTTCTACATTAAAAATAGGTTAAGAATTTTATGTTTATTTTTGTGACATGGTATAAAAATAATGTTGATTAAGTGCGAAGGATAGATTGTGTTTGTTTACTCATTTTAACAGTCACGCAACTTCATCGATCCGCCGCAGGTTAAAGGTAAATTGTATTTGAACCACACGCATCCAAGCGTCGATAATTGCTTTACTAACAAGAATTTACTTATCAATATCTAGCAATATACATAAATTAATCCATCTAATCTCTAAACAGGTATTACCTTATGGTAAGGTCCAGCTCTTCTGTGTTGAAATGGAACTTATTACGCCTTGTTTAATTATCACTACACAAAAATCAATATAACATAATTGCTAATGAATATTGGCAGGGGCTACATTTTTGTTATTATGGTTTAGCCGATTTAACATAACAACTGAACATATTTAAAAAACCCAAAGAAATAACTGATGGCAATTTAATTCACATTACTCAGTTTCACCTTTCATCAGTGCGCTAACATTTATTTGACTTTGAGACTTGTTTACTTTTTGACCGACTTCCCAAAAGAAGGAGGTATTCAATTCGACGGTATATTTTTTTATTTTTTATTTTTTTTTTTTATGTGTGTTACGGCATAACTCCGCCGCTAGTGGACCGATTTGGATAATTCTTTTTTTATCCGAAAGGTAATG
>NW_013525694.1:1032884-1058202 GCF_000836215.1 Papilio polytes
GTTTTTAGTGCATTTTGTTTTGTTTTTCGTGTATTTTGTTTGGAAGTCGGTTTTGTTTTTTTATTAAAAAGTTTATTTATTTCTGGATTTTGTTTACTGTGAGCGACATTTATTGCTAAGTGTTCCTCTAAGAGCATTTCACTGTTTTATTACTTACAGACATTCTCTCCAAGAAAAACATTGTCTTACGTGATGTATGCACAGTACCTAAAGTTGATTAAGACATAATAGTTATATTGAAATTTCGTGTATCAGAAGAAGACATCTACTCGTAAATTTTAAGCAGTTACAAAGAAATTCTTGTTGAAGTTATAGAAAAAAAAATGTGGGTTCGAGATCGTTCCATTCTTGGTCAAAAGCCAATTCCCTTAGTGTAGATTTATCTGCCTAAGTAACGTTTCTTAGAATAAAGTTATAATCAAGCTATTATAGTTTTTTCTTTGTATTATTAATAAAATTTGACATTAAATAAACGCATAATATTTTGTGTACACTCTTTAAACAATGTTACCTTTAGACGAATAAATTTATTTAAAAGTGAGCGGTTACATTAAGAAAATTCTGTATTATACAAATTTCATCCGTATTTTGTAGTTTTCGGAATAATAAAACATTTCTAACTCATTTATTTGTAACTATTTCGTGGGTTTAACTCTACATATTGGATTATGAATGTTTTTTTTGTTTTACTTTTGTAACAATTTATTATTCTGGTGAATTAATAAAATTCATATTGCAATTTTATTCAATTTAAAAGGTAAGGTAGAATTTTTTAAAATATAATTATGCTTATTGATTAATGTAATTTAATATCAATGTGAATTTATCTCTATATTTTGTTTTTTATGATATCATTTTTAAAGGTCATTGATGCCTACGCAATAATTTCATTTTAAATTGTATTTTAAACAATATAATTATACGTATCAAAAAATTCTGAGAAAGGATCTTTGAGAAATAAAGTTTCTGTAAATTCCAGCTATTTATTGTGTGTTTTAAAAAGTTTCGCCCATTCTCCTGAATAACAAGCCCAAAACATGCCCGCAAAGTTACACGGCTTTACCTAAAAACGAGATCAAAGGATAAATTAAAAAGAACTGAAAATGAATTTATTTGAACAATGAATTACAGTAAAAAAGATATTAAATTAAAGTTTAATGCAATATATTTTTACAATGTTTCCGAATAAATTCACTTGTGAAACCGCGTCTAAAATGATAAAGCCACGCTTAAACCAAATTCCTTGTAAATTACGCTCATCAGATTGTAAGTGTCGCTTACAAAGCGTATTTTAGACTAGCTGTTACCCGTGACTTCGTCCCCGCAATTTTAAGATATAAATAGCCTATAATATACCTGTCTATGTCAGCTACCTTTCAGTGAAAATCCGTTCGATATCGTCCCAGCCGTTTCGGAGATTACACGGAACAACCACACCTTGCAGACAAAGAGACAGACAGACAAAACATTTTTAAATGCGATTTTCGTTATCAGCAATGCAAATACATCATCTTCTCGAAATTTGGAATCCTCCTTTGATATTAGATACTCTAAGTTTAGAAGATAGAAGATTGGTTCGAGTATTTGGCCGTCTGGAGATAGGTTTTTAATTAATTTTAGGTTACTAATTGTATTAAGATTGATTACTATTAGTAATTCCTTGAATAATCTTTATATCAGAAAACAGCTTGAAGTATAATAGGTATAATTTACTTTGAGGTCCAAAATTTACGAGTGTAGCAAGCGTTATGAACGTTGGGTTAATTGTGTTCACGTTTACGGCCCTTTGCGGTCACATTTCGTAATTACGTCGAGGCACCACTCTGTTGCGAAACCGAGGTGTACATAGCAGAAGAAAATTAATTATACAAGGTTTTATTTACAAAAATTTGCATTCGACACATGGTAGCAATATAGATAATGGTGCAATTTTCAAAACGATTGTTAAATTATTTAAACCACAATGTATCTTAAAATCTTAGTTGGTGTTAAGATATATCAATACTCTACACATATATGTAATAATAAACTTGGAATGTCTGTGACATCATAAGAAAAATTCCAGATTTCGGGAAGATAATGTGTTTGCGTTACTTATAACGTTATTATAACGAAAATCGCATTTAAAAATGTTTTGTCTGTTTATCCACAAGCCGAGTTTGTTCCGAGTAATTTCCGAAACGGCTGGGCCGATATCTACCGGACTTCCACTGACCCTAGCTGACATAGACGGGTATATTATAAGCTATTTTTTTCATCTTATTGCGTGGATGATGTCGCGAGCAACAACTAGTGTATAATGAAATCCCTACTCTTAAATTTTAAAATGTTTTAATGATCCTCTGTTTTATTATATCACCGTTAAATTCGTTTCACCTCTCACAACTTGACGTTCAAGAAACATTGGCTTGTTTCGTTCGTATAATATTCTCGTCACGTCGGCTTTTCCTTAATTCCCTCATCTATTTAAACGTTGCGGTACGTCAACATGGAAAAAAGGAAACGAGACGCGCCATCGGGAATATCAAAACATCGTTACGTTTTCTTCATCAAATTAAGTAAACAGTTTACTTTAACTACTTCTGTGTTAAGTCATTTACCTGCTTTGATTGACTTCACGATTTCCAAATGTGCTAAGCTAATTGGAGTCACATCACAAGGAGCCAAGTTTAAGGACTTGTCCCACCACTGGCCAATCGAGGTTCAACTTAAAAAATGACGTCACTTTCAGATAAGGGAACAAAATCCGATATTTCCATCACATATTTTACAAGTTAGATTGTTAACAAACAATTTTGTGGGACAGGCCCTAAACCTTACACTATGGACATATTACAACTATTAAAATTTAATCTAAGACCTTATCAGTTACGTAATTTGCCTACATATAAATTACCATTACAATAACACGCATGGTAAGCGCTACTGGGAATATCTCCTGCCGCAGCTGCTCAATAATCTTGACAGCGTTGTGCTCGAGAAAAGGGTTAAAAATCCACTGAAATTTAAAATTAACTTGAAAACTGCTTAACAAAGATTGAAAAAAAAAACAAACAAATAGTGTAATGTGTAAATTAAATCTAATGTTATGAAATAAGTGACCAGTTATCTTGAACCCTGTGGTTTTTGTATTGCTTCAAATAGTCTTATTGTGTTTTCCAATTTTCTTTTCGTCCAATAAATAAAAAAAATAATGCTTTTTTAGTTAATGTTAAATGATGTTTTTGATAATAAAAATATATAATTAACTAAGTCATAAATGCTGTAATTTGTAATGCAAAGCAAATAATATGATGTTAATTGCCCAGGAAATTTTGCTCCGTCCCTAAAATCCGCTCACGTTTCGGAATGAGTTGCTGGGAACATTTGCCGGCACGCGTTCTGATTTCAGACACGGCTATTGTCAGATACAAATTGTTTGATACTAATGTACTACTTCACTTGCCATTACTGCTATATACACTTTAAGTTTTTTTTTTATATTATAAGGTGGCAAACGAGCAAGCGGCCACCTGAATCCACCGAAATGGAGGGAGTGAATGGAAGGGGGAAGGAAGTTGAGCGAGGCGTTGAGACGACATCCCAATAACGCAGCTAGATATGCCATGCCAGTTGGTGGTTGACACGGAGACTGCGGGGACGCCCGAACCCCCCCAGAGGAAAGCGACCGCTGCCTATAAATATCCGCAATTGCAGATACGTTGCCTACCCTTAGTTGACGAAAGAGGAGACGCACATAAAGAAGACATTTCCCCTTTCTATGCGTCACCTCCACCGTCAAATCCACTTTTCCTTCCTATCCTTTCCTCTTAAGAAAAGGGTGGAAAGGGAAAGGGATTAAAAATGAGGTTTCATAACAAAACTCCAAGAAAACAATATGTGAAAAATTCGCTTAACGAAATATATTCCTCCTTTGAAATAAATAGACTGGACATAGGAAATAACTTTTTTTCACCGGTAACATTTAAAATCTGTCTTATTTTCTATGACGTGATGACTTTATTTTATACATTTTCGGACTAAAATTTAAGCAAAAAAAATCTAACTGTTACGACATAGCTCTCACCAGATACGTTTGTGCGATTATTTATAAACATTATGTTACTTTCATTTTACAAAGTATACATAGAGTATTAAATGACATGTTTTTCCAACAATATACGTTTTCTAGAAAACATTTAAACAAAGAGTAACTAAACCTCTAGGGACTTTAAAAACATTAACCGCATGCGCTCGCCGCGGCTACCGTCCCCGGAATACCACAGGGAGCGCATGTTACTAGAAACAGTGCCCATTGGATTTAAATAAATTAAACCTCACCTTGTATACTTTTGTTGTTCAAGGATGTATTTTACTATTAAAGGATAACGAAGATTGTAACATCTATCTCTAATTCTATCACGATTTTATCTTAACAAAGGAACAAATTGTTGAACAGACTGAGTTTGAATGAGAATATTCAGTAGTTATATTAAATAACATTTATTAAAGACTTTGAGTTCGATTCTCAACTAAGAAACAATGTTTGTTACCTGAATTTGCGTTTAACATGGCTATAGATTCTACAAGTATACTGTTGGAATAATTATTAATTCTACATTACCCAAAAAAAAACAAGGACGACCTTTATTTTAATTGAAAAAAGTTAAAAGTCCAAATTAAATTTACACAGTAAAACTTGATGTAAACATTTGAAGCGGTTTAATTTTTCAGTCACGTAGACTCTTCTTATTCTTAGGACGTTAACCTAAAACACGTCTTGAGCAGGATAAAGTTTAGAACAAAGTCCAGCTAACTCCGCGGACCTTAAAGTCGCTGACCGCATACATTCCGAACACCGTTGGGACTATAAGTTAATACTATTTAAGTGGAACAAACACTAGAGAATTGTCTTAAAAATAAAATGATAAGGCAAACAATATTGAATGAAATGATGTTCGATAACTTATACCTTTGCTCTACTTAACCTAAGTCCGTTTTAGAAAATTAATTAATTGATTTATCGAATACTTTAAACAGTTTTTTAGAGTAGATATCTCATACAAAAGTACACTTAGGAATCCTCTTAGTGGCTATTAATTTAATTTAAGCTACATTTTAATCATAACTTAAATTTTAATATAACTATGAGATTCGAAGCCATTCTATAAGTACTAATTTAGACGTGAAAACCAAATTTGTCTTACGACAAAGTAACTATTAAGTAATTAAAACTTATTTGTATTAACTGAAAGGGAAAGCCTAAATCGACTTGAATAAATTTCATGGTTGCATTAATATTCATTCCTCCGAACTTAAAACTTCAACCGTTTTGAATTTTGTTTACGTTAGTTTATTATTTTACAGCCCGCGGCAAGTTCCGATGGGCTTTACGCAATGTAAGTTCAAAGTCCAGTTTGTTTACAATTAATTTTGTATACCGACGAACTCGAGTTAAATTTAAATCAACCAATAAAGGTTATTACAAAATGTTCTGTTCATATCGATGTAGATATTACCTAGAAGTATTTACTAAATAGAGAGGAAAGATTTGATTGTGTGCTCGGATCGAATAAGCTCTCTTGAACCGATTTCAATTTTTTTTTTATAAGAGAAGGGGGCAAACGAGCGGAGGTAATAAAGAGGTGGTCAACGACGCCGATGGACATCCGCAACACAAGAGAAATTAGAGATGCTTTGCCGGCCTCTGAGGAAATTGTAGGCTCGCTTCTTGAACGACCCTAATTATGACGAATGAACGACACTATTACAAAGTTACATATGGCCGGTTTCCCAGCTACGTTTAACCATTAGTTAGAGTTTTTGGTTCGATAAATTCATGAAATGGGTTTCCGAACTACGTAACTTGAGTTGTACTCCGTTGAAACGTAGGTCGACCGAACACTAATTAATCGCTAGGTAATGACAAAATAAGTGGAAACATCAAAAACCCAGTATTAGTAACATAGGCTGTAATATAAGAGGTCCAACATGAAGGGTGTGGATATCATAGAAAAAACACATGTTAATTTATTCTTTGCCATCCAAGCAATGCTGGGGTTTGTTATAAAACAGGAACTATGAAAATAATTACAGTAAACTCTTTTTCAAAGCCAAACCATTTATTTTTGTATAAACTGTTATTATCATTAATTATTCTTATTTAACAAGCTTTTTCTGCCAGATTTTTGTAATATGAATTCTTATGAGAACGAGAACGAAAGTCTTTTTCTGAAAGATTTGATTAAATCCAATTGCTTTACGTCTGCGCTCTTTTGTTTATAAAATAGCATGCATTGAAATGAATAAAAAACACAAGCTAATTTTTCGGTATATCTCGTTATCACAATTGTCTTTGTAGATTTCAACAAGCGTAATCTCATTACTTTTGATTAAAATTATTCTCTCTTTATGCTATCGAGAGCCTTTATAAAGAACGTTTATGAATTAAGTAGATACGAGCAACATTTTTAAAGGAATCCACTTTGTTTTACAAATAGAATGTTCCAAATAATTTTGAAAAACAAAATCAAATTTAAGACTTTTTTTTTAAATTAAAGGTTAAAACCAGACTATATGTCTATAATTATGATTATATCGATTAATAACAATGAATTTTTGTTCTACAGTGAATTCTCTGAGCCCACCATTGCATGTTTTTTTTCTAACAGGCGCTGTATCAGAGCGGGCGCACACTTTTGACTAAACTATAGCACAACTATTCTGTGATCGTCGATTGTTTCACAGCCCATTCAACTGTTTAGTTCTAAGGAATCAAAGCGAAAACAGTTCTGCGATAGTTTAGTAAATTGTGAGCGCGCGCTCTTAAGTAACTGAAAATCCCTGTCCTAGAAATTGCAAGCACATTATGTTGCAGTGTTAAATAATGGGTTTTTAAATATTGGGAATACAAATTTAAACGCATACATAACTTCGCCATACATAATAAAGGAAGATCCATTACATGTTGGGAAGACGAAATAAAGAAAACAGCTGGTACATCCTGGGCTCCAGAGGCGCAGGATAGGGAGAAGTGGATGTCATTGGAGGAGGCCTTTACCCAAACAGAGGTACCTAGAAAATAAAAAAAAGTATTAAAAAAAAACAGAAACAAAAAAAAGTTTTTTTTAGACGAAGTGTGTAATTTTACTTTTCTTATGTTCACAATTGTAAACAGTGCGTAGTTATAAGTACATTGTTTTTTTATACTTTATGTAAATCTGTAAGGAAATAAATGGCTTTATTATTATTATACATAACTTCTGGTGATATTACATTTTATCTTATCTAATAAAAATCATAATAATTACTTTAAAAAGTCTATTGAAACAAAACATCTTTCGTCAACAACGTAAATATGTAACAAAGTTAAAAATGTACCTATCTCTGGTGGATACCTCTGTCTGCCTTTGAAATATTAATGGCAGTTGAAGGCAACTGTCGGAAGGCTAGGTAAAAGTGACGACTTTGCACTTTATGCTTGAAATAACTTTGGACATAAATTTTAACACATTACTAGAAAAAAAAACTGTTAATCCTACTAATAGTATAAATGCGAAAGTTTGGATGGATGGATGGATAGATGTTTGTTAGAGTTTATAGCCTAAACTGCTGAACGGATCTCGATGAAATTTGGCACAGATGTAGAGAATAGTCTGGAAGAACACATACGCTACTCACTTTTTTTTTAATTCCAAGCGAACGGAGTCGCAGGCGAAAGCCAGTAATCATATAACTGAGTTAAAAAATTACTGACTTTTGTTTTCTTTTAGTAATTATTTACATGAGTTGTGAAATTAGTGTAAAAAGATATCTGCACTAATATTGTAAAAGGAAATATTTGGATTTCATTTGTAACTAATAAACTTAAAAATCAATTCTAAAAATTATTTGCCAATAGAAGAAAAAAGTTACCTGATTTATTTCAAGTATGTATTTTTTCCCCAATAGTGACAAATAAAAATAGTTTTCAAATATGAAAGTGTTTTTGTTGTATATACATGGATATACTATATTTAAATATAGTTAATTAAAATTGCTTCTACCGTACAGTATATTTCATATCATCCGTAGTGTAGCAATCTGTTGCCATGAGATGTTACCACACAGCTACCTGTAAATTTTCCTTACAAAGAATAACATTGTGCTAGAAGCGACATATTGAAATATTCGAAACATAAAATACGACTAAATTTGGCATAGATATAGAGTAAAACCTGGAACAACACGCAGGTTGTTTGCTTTTTTATCTTAAATTCACTCGTATATAGTCCCGAACAATAGTATGTTGCATGTGTATATGTAATGTTCAGTTACATTTGTTTAAACAATATCTTAATACCGTTGGATAGTTTACTTTTTTGTTTGTGTGCTGTCTCGAAGAAAAATAAAGTAGATTTATTTTAAATAACATTGTTGTAATGTGCACGAATAGCTCTTATTAAGTCTACACAGCAAAGTAGACTGATAAGGTCGTTTCTAGAAGCACATTGTTTTAAATATTAAATATTCAATTATTTAATTAATTTCGTTATTGTCTCTACTCCATTACAATGTTTTGACCTCTGAAAAACATATTTCAAATAAGTTTTATTATTGAGGTTTTAAATAAATGTGGAATAATAAAAAAAAGATATAGAGTCGATTATTTGTTTGTATTTATATTTCCTTAGGTTTTATAAAAAAATATGTTTAAGATAACACTTTTGAAAACCCTTCCAGTCTGATATAACAACCGTGAGCTTAAATCTACGGGTTTCATATGTAAATTTATTGCATTCGACGTCGACCTAATTTAGCCCATAAATTTAACACTACTTGTCGTCGTGAGCTAACTTTACTTAAGTTAAAGAGAAATATTACTTTCTTGCGAAATATTAATAAGTATATTCAAGTTTACTACTTAATGAGGATGACAATTATCTGCTATATCTACACTATTATAATAAAGCGTAAACACACACTTCTTTGTTGCCCAAGATGTCAGCAATTACAGCATATTTTTGAATAATTCTTTTTTTTAATAAAAAGCCCTACACTTACGTCACGCTATAGGCTATATATTTTCACGTGATTAAACTTAAGGGGTAAATATTTTGGATAAAAACCCTAATGTGGGAAGGAGACCATAGGTAGCTGCCCACATCAAGAAAGAAAGATTGCTAAGGTTTGTCATGTCATTTTGACATTTGCTATTGATAATTTGACAAATGAAAACAATAAAATAAAATTTTCACAATTTCATGCGGATGAAGCCGCACAGGAACAGCTGGTAGTTGACATTAGATAATTGTAGTTTTGCGTCCTTTGGTTTAGATTGCTGAAAGTCGAAAGTAAAATATTTATGGACAGAAACAATTTTAACGGCACAGGACAGGCAGTGTTGGCGAACACTTTAGGTCCCACTTTAGGTGCAAGAAATTTAAAAGCCTGTTGTACCGTGGTTTTGCGCATTGTGAAGCCAAAGAAGTTAGAAATACTGCCATTTATAATACTGAGAAATATCGTATTTAGTTTCTATAAAGCTACAAACTTTTAGTTTTAACTGAACCATTATTTGTCTGTGTATGCTAATTTTCTTGTTACTAAATAGAATAAAATTAATTAATAATCCGTTTCGTAAACTAAGCATTAAAGTGCTTGAAAACAGTTTACAAAGCGCTGCAAACTTTGAAAGCGGTCTCAGGGCGCCTTAAATGAATTTTACTATCGCATTAATATTCATCGTTTTCAACCTTTATACTTTCACACTTGTGCACAAAGTTAACAGTTCACTTACAATACACAGAATATAATTACACAGTTATTTTACAGAGAGTTAACAAACAAATGTTAACAATAAGTCATTTTAAAACAAGTTTTTTTTGTAACATGTAAACAAAACATATACGGAAATGGAAACGATGGAATCGTGTAATGGTAAATAATATGGATGCCAATAGTAGAATTGTAAAGAATATGGACTGCTGACATACCTGTGCTGGGGTCGAATTCATTCGACTTATACGAGTATATGGAAATATTATTCGAATGAATTCGACCACCATGAGATACAAGCTTTTTTAAGTATACCTGAGATATAGTTATTAAAAATGTTACTAAATCTATCTTCTATCTATACATATAATAAAATTGGAGTGGCTGATTGTAATATCAAAAGAAAAATTTCCAGATTTCGGGAAGATAATGTAGTTGCGTTGCTGATAATGAAAATACATTTAAAAAAATTTTGTCTGTCTGTCCGCAAGCCGCGTTTGTTCCGCGTAGGTTACTTTTTTATCTTTATATTTCGTGGACGATTTCGTGGGCCTCAGCTAGTTTCTGTATAAATATGGTTATAATATAAGATGAATGATAATATACGTGCAATTACTCAATCTATGGGTAATAAATAACTAATCCATTCACGATAATATCTCTACTAATTAGAAATCTATAGTATTAAGTGCTTTCATGTTAACACAAATTGCATGTAATGATACATATATCTTAAGCAACATTAAACTGTAATCTGTTATATTAAGTAATATGCTACAACCTGTTGATATCTATACATATAGTTAGCGTTAAGAACTCCCTTAGTATCTTAACGACCAATTGTTTGGGTTGTAATGGAGGCCATTTTAAAGGAAGCGGATGCGAATGCGGAGGTGAAGGGCTTCACCTCTGCAGAAGCGGAGGCTAACGGAAGCGGCGATCAATAATAAAAATAAATTAACCTCCGTTATAACTCCGCATAAGAAATAACGGAAGCAAAAGCAGTTATCTTTTCTTGCGGAATTTCCGCACTTGCGGATGCGGAAGCGGAGTTCCGTTACAACCCTAATTGTATCTACGGGAATTACTAAATAAAAATCGATTATTTTAATGTTATACTGCCCGTTACATAAGAAACCGCAATTCCTATATAACCGTTTATTCTAATAATAGGTATCTATTTAAATATAGGATACAAAAGTTTGAAACTCAAATGGTAGTTCGAAACAACATTATCTCCGATCTCTCCGGACCTAATTCAATATGCATAAATGGGCTAGTTAATTCTAGGTCCGGTAAATAATTGATGAAAGGTTAATCTAATTATGCAAAACAAACCGGAGTTTGTATTTACTATACAATATGCTAACCTTACTTGTGAATAATGCTTAAATATTTAAGTGTGAGACCGAATTGCTGGTCCACTGAAGGTACCAATTATTAATGATTTTATTGTAAATTTAATTGCGTGCAGATTTCGATGATAAATCCTAGAGATTGGAAATAATAAAAGACGATATGTATTGTAATTTTCACGTTTAAACGAATTAACAAACATAACAAAATAATCTACATCTATACTATTATAATAAAGCGTAAACACACACTTCTTTGTTGCCTAAGATGTCAGCAATTACAACATATTTTTGAATATTCCACTTTTTAATAAAAAGCCCTACACTTACGCCATGCTTTAGGCTATACATTTTTAAGCCATTAAACTTAGGGGGTAAACATTTTAGATAAAAACCCTAATGTGGGAAAGAGATCATAAGTTGCTGCCAACATCAAGAAAGACAGATTGCTAAGGTTTGTCATGTCATGTCATTTTTGCTATTGATAATTGGACAAATGTAAACAATAAAATAAAGTGTTTATAATTTCACGCGGATGAATCTGCACGCGAATAGCTAGTGAATAATAAAAATGTAAAACTCTTGTACCGACTTCAAAAACGAAGTTAAAGTAAATAATATTTCGAAGAGTAAAAATTTGATTAATTACGTCATGCTCTGGCCCATATTATCATGCAGCGCTTCACTCTTAAGATTGAATTATAATATCCATTAAGGCAGTGGCTCGGAATATCAGGAGAAGAGAAATGATTTATGAGGCTTAGATCGCACTTGCATCTTTTTATCGATCAAGAAGGATTTTTAAACACTTTACTACCAAATACATTTTTTAATGTGAATCGAAAAATAGAAGATGTTGAAAATATATTTTAATAACTTACACTCTGAACAGTTTTTATTTAACGCTAAGTAAAGATTTTCATATTAAATCGACATGTTTTTCTTATCATATCAATTATATCCTTCTATACTAATGTTATAAAGATCAATCGTTTGTATTTTTGGATATATGTATGTATTGAAATAATTCAAAAAGTACTGGACCGATTTCAAAAATTCTTGCACCATTAAAAAGCTGTGTTATCACTGAGTAACATAGGTTATGTTAAACTATTCTTTAATTTCACGCGGGTGATTTCGGGAGCAACAGCTAGTATTTAAGACTTTGTGAATGTGGTTTGACATGACGGTTTTTTACATCAGCTTAAAGTTGTTATTATCTATACTTGATATAACAAAGCGTAAACACACACTTCTTTGTTACCTAAGATGTCAGCAATTACAGCATATATTTGAACAATTCGTTTTTTAATAAGAAGCCCTACACTTACGTCACGCTTTAGGCTATATATTTTTACGCCATTAAACTTAGGGGGTAAATATTTTGGGTAAAAACCCTAATGTGCGAAAGAGACCATAAGTTGCTGCCAACATCAAGGAACCAATTGTCATTTGTGCATTTGAATTTTAACATTTCATGCGGATAAAGCCGCACCGGAACAGCAAGTTTATAAGATATTTTAAAAATAAAAACATATACAATGTATGTAGCACCTGGTTTAATTTTAATATAGGCCGTTGTGATCGTTATGGGAAATTTATAGCTTCTGGCTTACGTTTCATTCAGTTTTAGGTTAAATTTATGTGAGTAGTTAAAGCGATGAACATAGGATTAATTGTGTGCACGTTTACGGCCCTTGGCGGTCACATTTTCGTAATTACGCACCGCGGTCTCTACGCTGTTGTAAAATAAGGGCAATGCGATCCGAGAGCGGAATTAACCGTCGGTTTTACTGTTCTTAAGGTACACAATAATGTGCGCTAGTTAACCTAACGTGGAATTTAAATTCTAACATTGTTTACAACTTGCTGTTACTCGTGACTTCACCCATGTGAAATGAAAGAAATGTAAAAATATAGCCTATTTTATTTACAGTTAAATTACCTTTCTAAAGGTGAAAGAATTTTTTAAATCGGCCTAGTAGTTTTTACGTGAATCGAATACAAACAAAAATTTAAATCTTTCATTATAATATTCGTATAGATATCTTCATAAGTAAACATTAGGGTAGAGAAAGAGAAAAGAGGTAGAGAAGGTTTTACATTAGAATCATTTAGGATGAGTATCCATTGTCGTAAATCCTCCTTTACATGTTACAATATTTTCATGCTTCAAAACGGTACAACCAGAACATTTAAAGTGTTATTTCGAATATTAAAAACAATCAAATAAAAATAGAACAATGTTGAAAGTAAAATTAAATAAAAATGCCCATTTCTTTGATAATAGTAATGATTCAAATTAACGCCCTAAATAAATTACTTCGGAAAATTATAACATGACGAATTGATCACTAAAAGGTATCCAGCGTTATTTCCGTTTCTAATTGTGAAAGTTTTAAGTTCCCTTTTTATTGCTTCTGCCCATTGTTCAGTGTGAAATAAATTCGAGCATGTTCTCATTTCTGAAATTGTAAAAGTTTTAATTGTTCTTACTTTTCTAATTACAAAGTACACAGTCCCATGAGCAGAAGAAATTTTTAAGGCAGTTAAAGTTACGGTTACATTTAATATAAAGTCTTAATGAATGCAATGAAACAATTTATGTCGTAACTATGGAAGAAAAAAAATGTCCAAGAAAAGTCGTAAATAAGTTATTTTCAACTTCGCAACTTCTTTGACAATTAAAGACATCAAATAAACAAAGGAAATGACATTTGTGTTTGAAAATAAATAAATACGTGACCAGAGAAAAATGGAATGTAATAAAATGCTTACAAACTTGAATATCACAGAGTAAGCGGTTTGTTGTAATCTAGATAAAGCGCGGCACACAGCAGTTCGTCTGACCATATGTACTTTACAACAATCGACATTAGCATAAGAGTTGTGCGATGGTGTGCGTTCACATTAAATCTACGGATGAACAGGAATGGCGCGTTTGTTCTTAAAAACATCTAGTTCACCTGACAGCTGTCATAGGGATGGGACGCGTACCTTTTCTTCAGTCTAGTTTTGCTCTGTTACACCGATATAGTATCGATTTTTTTAATACGCCATATGATATACCATAACGTATTACAGCTTTTAATACAATTTTAATTATATTTTATCACGATAGAAAGTAGTAATAAATTGGAGAACCATAAAACTCCTTAGAACACATTTTAATTTAACCAGAATGTAATTTTCACGACTAGAATGGATGTGACAGAGAGTAACTTCTACTTGCAGACAAGAACCCGTGTAATCAAATACCATCTTCAAACGTATGGAGCTAGAAATTTATTATTATTACTTATGCTGATAAAAAAGGCATTAATTATGACATTTTAATTATACACTAGTTATTAACTGCTACTAACAATAAAGAAATCTGAGAGGTTTCTCTAAATTTAGTAAGGCACGACTTAAGTAACGGTTAGACCGGACTTAATACAACAGTAAAGACTGAATTCTGAAACGAGACCTAACTCGTAACTCGAACCTAAAACATATCGCGTCGTAAGCGGTGCTGCGCCGCAATAATCTGGCATTTGTAAAAATCTTTATGCAAGTTGGAGTATACTCGTATACGAAATTAGAAATATTTTCGGTGTTATTCTACTAAATACCCACTTACGTTATGAATATGTCTTAGCTAAATCTTTAATACAGAAATCGATTTACTTTAAAAATAACAAAAGAGAAAGTATACAAGAAACAACTAAATGTAACCTACAAAATTGTAATGTAATACGTAATTCGAGTTAACCGATAGGTAACGTTTAAAAATGAAGACAATTGCACAACTTACTCGGAATACGATGCGCTAGAATGCTCCCGGGATTTACGACTAGCTATTTGTTACGAGGAAACGACGCAAAAACTGACCCGCGCTTCACATGTTCCTTACTTAATGCATTTTTTAAAAAGACAGATGAAAATCAGTAATGATGTAATCACTGTAAGTAGACATATTAGCTGTATTTAAATTTGATTAAGGTGTTTTCTATTCCACTAGTTTTCGCCCGCGACTCTATTCGCGTGAAATTAAAAGAAACTCTGTTCCACTTTTATTCCAAATTTATTTGAATTCCGTTCAGCAGTTTAGGCGGTAAACTTTAACAAGCATCTATTTGTCTAAACTTTCGCATTTAAAATATGATATATGTAGGTTAAATTAATTCTAAGATTTCTTCAGTTAAAAAAAAAAGAATTATCAAAATCGGTCCACGAGCGGCGGAGTTATGCCGTAACACACATAAAAAAAAAACATACAGACGAATTGAGTACCTCCTTCTTTTGGGAAGTCGGTCAAAAATAAGAGACGATACGAAATTATAGAGACTTTAATAATTAATATGAAATCAATTAAGGTTCCAACCAAATGAATTCTTAATTAATAAGCTTAAGATTATACTTTAAGCTTTAAATAAAATAAAGGAATCTTTGAAAATGTAGGTTAAACGCATTAGAGCTGACCCAACGGGAGTAAAATACGTATAGAAGAGATCATGATGATGTTTTGTAAACTCTACTTGGGTGACAAATTACAGCTAAACACATAAAACTTACTTCTTACATGGATGAATGTAAGAAATGGATGGATGTTATAGTTGTAGCCTAAACGGCTGATCGGATTTAGATATAGATTTAGAGGATTGTCTAGAAGAATACATAGACTACTCACTTTTGTTTTTTTTAGTTCATCGCTGACTGTGTCAGGGACATAGGCTAGTAAACAATAATAAAAATGACTTGTGAAACTTAGTAAATAAAACAAAACTAATAGTAGTAGATAAAATAGTGTTTAAGCTGTATTTAAGTATATATTTTGGTAGTAGTTAAGTACCAAAAATGGTGTTAAAAGGGAGCTAATAATTATGTTAACAACTACTTTTCAGCTTGAAGGTGGCACCGCTATTCAGTATAATTGGTATGCTAAGAAATTGTACCCCATTAACTCTCATATTGAAGACACTAAAATAGAACTCTAACATAATCTATACTATTATAATAAAGCGTAAACACACACTTCTTTGTTGCCTAACATGTCAGCCAGTACAGCATATTTTTGAATAATTCTTTTTTTTAATAAAAAAAACCCTACACTTACGTCATTTTTTAGGCTATATATTTTCACGCCATTAAACTTAGGGGGTAAATATTTTGGATAAAAAGCCTAATGTGGGAAAGAATCCATAAGTTGCTGCCAACATCAAGAAAGCAATATTGTTAAGGTATATCATGTCATGTCATTTTGACTTTTGCTATTAATAATTTGACAAATGTAAACAATAAAATAAAATTTTCATAATTTCATGCTGATGAAGCCGCACGGGGACAGCTATTTTCATATAAAGGAGTAAGAAAAAATTTAAGCGGAACTATAAAAATGTTCTAATTCTTACGTAGAATTAGGTAGGTACACCAAACTATAAGGCTATTGGCGTTTGCATTAAAAGTGTCATAATCAAGACGACCACTGGAATGACGGAAGATAGGTCCAGAAGACAAAAAGACCTGGTACACTATCCCGTGTGTCATATAAGGGCAGGGGGCATATAAATTCTGTTTTAGTAAATTATAATTTTTCGCCAGCGATTCCGTCAGCGTGGAATTTAAAAAGTAAAACAAAAGTAAGTAACCTAAGTGTTCTTCCAGACTATCCTCTACATCTATGCCAGATTTCATCGAGATCCGTATAGCCGTTTAGGCTACAAACTCTAACAAAAATCCTTCTATCCATCTATCTAACTAACTTTCGCATTTATAATATTAGTGAGATAAAGAAAGTCATTTGGAAAGGCCTATGTCTAGCTGTGGACCGACAAAAGCTGGTGATGATAATTTAATATAAATAAAATCATTTTATCTTTGATTATATTACGAATAACTATATTTATATCTATGATATCGATTAAAACGAGTATTCGAAAGCGTGTAATTATGGCAATGCTATCTGCAGACCCTCGTACGTGCAATAAATGTACAACTAAGCTACGCCGACCAATTACTTAAATTAATCCCATAAATTTAGTAGGTTCTGCGGAATGTAATATAAAAAGCAATTCTTTTGAAAGTCGATTGTATGTATTATACCGACTTAATGCCATTTAAATATCAAAATATTTATTTTGGAAGTTTAAGGAGCACATTTCATTAGCTATATTAGATTATTCTGTTAGGTATGGTAATACTGTTCTCTATATGCCAGTAAGTCAGTCTTATCCGAGCCACCGACGTAAGCGGACGTCACCACTGTACCTATGACGACGAGAATGACCACTTGCTGGCATGCTGCCATGAAGGACAACGGTGTTGCCATACACTTCAGCTACTCTTTTTTTGCACTTGAAGGTTTATGGTTCCATAATTTAATGTAGTGGTAATTAGGAAAGTTTAGACAACTTGAGTGGTAGCCTGTTTTATTACTTGATGTTTCCTGGTTATCGTCTTTGCAACTACGTCTAAAATACATATCTATACTAATATAACATTTTAAAGAGTAAAGATTTGCATTTTGGTATGAATAACAATAATTCATAAACTACTGGGCCGATTTCAAAAATGCATCCACCATTATTATTATTATTATTATTATTATTATTAGAAAGCTACTTCATCAGTAAATAACATAGGCTATATTTTTTTTAATTACACGCCGGCAAAGTCGCAAGCAACAGCTAGTATCTTGTATTATGAGAAGAAAGAAAATTACTTTAACATTTATCGTCAAAGTTGTATCTTGAAAATTCTATGTCTGACAAAATATGTACACTTAGTTGTATTGACAGAGATGAAATATGTTTGTGTATTTGTATGTAGCTAACGTCGTGCTGACGATGGACGACATGTCATAAAGGTGACAGACAGACATATCAGCGGACGCAGGCGGTATTGGCTTAGGATGCAGACAAGCGCTTGCATACAAATATCAGTCCGTTGATGATTACGACTTGTGATTTGAACCATCATAGACTAAATAAATTATTTTATATATTGTTAAGCATTTTATGGTTCAAGTATATTCCGGAAGTTTTATCAGGGTCATGATTGGAGAAAGTTACAAAGTTTCTTGTTTGACAAAAAGAATTTTAACAAACCTATTCATTGAAAGCAAAATAATTCACTTGATTCAGAAATGATTACGAAATGTCTCAGTTTTTACTTCGTAAAAAACGAGCTAATTAAGAAAGTTGTTGATTTTTTATGTTCTTTTATATAATTAATCCATTTCACTTTACAAAAATCTGTTCAATTACGCATATCTAGACGGAGTATGTTTTCAAAATGAATTTGGAAAATGCTTTCTTTGTTAAAAGCGTCTTGTTAATCTATACTTCTATAGTAAAACTGTAAGGAGTAAAGATTTATATTTTTATATGTATTTAATTCACGTAAACTATTTGGTCGATTTCAAATATTCTTTCACCATTGGATAGATAATTTAACTGTGAGTAACATGGGTATTTTTTTTAATTTCACGCAGAAGAAGTTGCCAGCAACAGCAAGTATATATAAAAACATGCGTGAGTTGTTGTAGAACACTATATTCGTAATATTTTATCCCTAGAGACGTATCCTTAAACTATTGTCCCAGAGCAGACTTTATTGGGACATGGTGTTGGATTAGAAAACGTGACTAAAATATGAATAACAAAGGGTGTGTCGCAAACTTCTGTAAACCTTCAACCTTTCTTGGAGCTCTATTGTGAGTGTTTCATTGGATTATTTATATTCATAGAGCCTTCTGTAAGCACTTCAATGTCATATGTTTTTACAATTTAGATCCCCTTCATTCAAAAGAAGTAAAATAATAAACCCGTAGTAATTCACTATTACCAATAAAAGGTTTTTATTTGAATAAATAGATGTCGCTTTTTATAAAAGACTAGCTGTACCCGTAGGGATTCGTCCGCATAAAATTATAAATAATACTTTATTTTACTGTTTACATTTGCAAAATTTTCATTTGGAAATGTTAAAATATAAATGCATAAATGATGACGAAACGTGTCGCGAGTGTAGGGCTATTTATTTAAAAAATAATTATAAAAAAAAATGGCTGAGATTGCTGACATCCTACATAACTATGTGTTTGTGTTTTATTATCTTAGTATAAATGTAGATCGAAGGGAGCCAACAAGAGACGGGAAAACCGAGGTGCTTATCAACGCTAACGGCCATCCGTAACACTAGAACTTCAAATGTGAAGCAACCTTCGAGACTTTCTATATTAACTAATTTTGAAAAGATATTAAAGTATCGGGAGAGTTCTTTCTAAACTAATCACATAGATTAAAACTTATATGTATTGTTAGCTTTTTGACGTATTCTGTATTCTTGAAGGTTGTTAGTCTGTGCTATAAATCAGTACCAGTATCAGTAACAGTATAAAACATAAGAGGTAATGAATTATTAAAGCATAACATGGCTGTGACGCCCATAGTATGGTTGCAAATGTCGAGAATTAAAAATATTCAAGGTCGCATGAGACCATATAATTAATTAATATCTTCTGTTTAGTTGCAATTTAATTATAACTAAAAACTTATTATTCCTTCTATTTTCCAGGAAAGTGTCTAAAAGAATAATAGAGTTGCATAACGTTATTTATTCGCCAACTATCAATCAAAGTGACATATCCAAGCAAGAAAAAGAATTCTCGACTCTTGAATTTAATGCAGCGACGGTTATTAAATTCAAAATACATTTTATGTTTTATTGTGAGTTTTTCATACACAAATATATACAAAATTTTTTTATAACATAAGGTGGCAAACGAGCAAGCGGCCACCTGAATCCACCGTAATGGAAAGCGACCGCTGCCAATAAACATCCGCAATTGCAGATGCGCTGCCTACCCTTAGTGGACGGAGGAGGAGACGCACATAAAGAGAAAACTTTCCCTTCCTATGCGTCTCCTCCACCGTCAAATCCACTTTTCCTTCCCATCTTTTCTTTTTAAGAAAAAATTGGAAAGGGAAGATACTTAAATTAGACCTCATAGGACAACATGGAAGAGGAATAATAAAAAAATGTTGTTTTAATGAAAGATATTTTTTCTATTAATTCTGCATTTCTATTTATTTGATTAAGTTTTTATTAACACATGTACGTTAATAAAATCTATTATTAATTAACTTTAACGTTAATTAGTTGAGATAAAGTAACCCATTGTTTTAAATAAAATTTCCCCTTGAATACAAATTCTTGAAGCGTGAAATAAAATTGTCCTAAACTTTTGGGAGCAATCAAATTGTCCAAATTCCATTTAACATTGCCAGAATTCCTGCTCAGATCCAATCGCATTAAAAGGCTTCTTAAATTTCTTCCTACAAAAGGATTAGGAAAAACAAAATAGATTTTTGCAAAACAAACGTGTTAAAAGAGCTCATTCTGTTTGAACATTCTTAGAAATGTTTCCAGCGAATACTTTTTAAACATCGATTTATTTTAATTGGTATTAAAACTACATTACTATCACTATCGCATTTTTAAGGTTACATAAGTTTCTTAGAATCAAAGTCTAAATATAAACTAAAAGTCTGTGTGTATAATAGAGGACATGCTTAAGACGGGAGTGAATTCAGATACGACTGTTGATATAGATGTATGGAAGACCAGAACATATTATGCTGACCTTCCGTATGGGCAAGGGCAATTAGATGATGATGACCTAAGGGTCTAACTGATCAATTATCATCTGAATATAGTCGAAAACAAAATACGTTATATTATAAATATTATTACGATATTATCTATCTTCACAGGAAATTCCATGACAATGTTTTAGACTTTACATCAACGATAAAATTAATGAAGTAAGAGAAATCGATAACATGTTTTATAGATTTAGTTTTTACACCGCAGTAAAGTTAGAAGTTTACTACCTTCATAGCATTCGTAGCGCTTTGCATTTCAAGTTACTTTACATTTCAAACTGAATTACTCCAAGTAGAAGAATTTTCAACTAATTTTACGGTTCACTGGTAATACGCCACAAACTTCAACTGAAAGTGATTTCCTGTCTGGAAAAGTTATCCGTCCTTGTATGTCATTGACGAAACTATAGAAACTGTAAAATGTTTAAAGAAAATATGAGTATTTAATTAAATACAAGCATATTAAGACTAAGTATAATGTAATAAGCGCCAATAGCCTAATAGTTTGGGGTACGGACTACCAGTCTTGCGGTCGAGGGTTCGAATTCCGCCATTCGACTGTCATGAACCGTATCCTAGCACAAGCCTAGAGCTTATTTGGAGTGGTTAAAGGAAATATTAAAAAATTAACATAAATCTACAAAATTTTTTTTTCATAAAAAAAACTTGTGTAATGGCAAATAAAGCTTTTACATATAAATAAAAGTATTAGAATTCCAGAAAATATGACAAATAAGTAGAAGTAAAGTATTAATTACCTGAAATTTTGAAAAATAATTAAGAGGATAAATAAATTTCGTATAGCTCTTGGATTTCAAGATTATTTTTAATTAATAAAACATCATGTTCAATGTACTTAAACAAAATATACTCCTAGACAACAGTAAAATGTAAAAAAAAAACATTTAAAAATATAACGTTATCAATGTTATTTAATTTCACATGCATTTGTTAATTTTTAAAACAACGCTTTGTTACATTTGATATCGTTTTATAGGATCTTGTCCTTTACAATATAAATGACGTGAATTTTCGTCGGATAGCTTGAAAAAGCGCTTTTTTAAAGACTTGTCAACGTCGTGACAACTAGACAATGATTGATACATTATTTGCGATAAATAAAGCGAAAATTTTACTGAGGTACATTTTACAAGACATTAACTTGTCAGATAGTGAACAATGAAATTCTTTTTTCATAATGTAATTAGTTTGATTTTACTCAATAATACGTATTCATACTGTAGCAATTTACTTTTAACAAAGTATTATTGGATATTTTAATTTCAAATAAACGAAGTAATTACAGTATTTAGTCATTTGCTAGTATAAAACACATTAAGGTCCTGTCCCACTAAAATGTAAATTGTCAGATAATAATCCAACGTGTAAAATATGTAATGGAAATATCAGTGACATGATTTTTAAGCTATCTGTGCCTCTATACGCAGTGGTGTGTCAGGCCCTAAATAATTTTACGTTATAGTTATTTGGAAACATTGAGGTTACGGGTAATATTTAAAAATCATAATTCTCTTTGAGATCTGACCTAAAAAGAAGTTAATGGACTCTTTTCGAACATGTGGAGTACACTTCAAACCGCTTTCAGTTTGGCATTAGTATGGAATAATCATTTTTTACCCGACACAGTTATCAAGACGCGTTACGATTGTTTGGTAAGTAATAAAGTTATTCACAAAACTAGTTTAAAAATGACTACTGTTGTCCTGTAAATTAAATTGCTTCTTCGATGTTATAGGCGAATTCACATCGGTCAGTACGTAGTGTTAAGCGGCAAATAGGTGTTACACTCGCCGTGTTACACACGTGTTACACACGCAACGTCACTACACACCCTATAGCCCACTGCACATGCTCAGTTTTATCACAGTTTAATCCGAACAGTCCGATCGTTCAGAGAAATCTATCAAAAGTGAGAACTGTTCTGTTCTCAGTTTTGCCTACACACGTCAGATTTATCTGTACGATCCAACTGTTGAGGTAAAACTGAACGTGTGTAACGGGCTTTAGACAGACCATAATGACAGGATACATTGAACTTTAAAGTAATCACTGTTATACTCATCGTAACCTCTTCATTTTTCTAGAAAATGAGAGACAACTTGTTTTTGTATAAAGGCAATGAAAACCGATGGAAAGATATTCATATTTCTTAATTCTAGTTTGTAGAACTAACGCTAGTGCTTTATGAAATATGTTTTTATAACACACTTCTCACAAAAGTAGCAGCGAACTTTGCATTCTCGAGCCGTAAGCCCAATTAGCGAACTTCTATCTAGGTCACTCCTCATACTGCATATAGTTTTATAAAAGATGTAACTTCGATTATTTTTACACTCTATAATATGAATAATAATTCATTAAAAGAGGCTTGATGGATTATTTTAATGTAGATAAAAGTTCCGCGAAAAACATGAATCACGATGTCTTCTCATCGTAAGAACGGTTAGTAAATTATGTACATATGAAATTCGAAAAATCTAAAATCACGTTGATACATGGCGGGATTCGAACCCAAGACCTGTTAATTATAAGTCAAGTGCTCAAACCACTGAGCTACTGACGCTCCTAGTTCTAATTACACGTTGCACTTATTTATATGACAATCGTCATTCAAATTTAAAGATAATATATATAACACCCCATCGTTGTAAAAGCTTTAAGCATCCTGGCAAAGCTTTGCTGAATCGACTATTAAAGCACTTCTTTCACTTGTTAAACCTCGTTCACGTCGCATTAAGCGTCTGATTTAAAAAGGACTACGGCTTTGAAAATTAATTCATTAACGCAGCGAAAAATAAGTAGCTTAAGAAAGTTCCTTTCGTTTTTAACGGGCAGAAAATTATATAAAAAAACGCTACTTCAAAAGATTAAAAACGACCCCAGAAAAATGGTAGAAAATGGTTAAGAGTTAAATGAGGTCGTTGTTATTTTTAGTTTGTGTATTAGTAGCTTTAAAACTATGCCAGTGTCAAATCGCATGTTTAATATAACTTATAAGTTATTACTTGCTTTATAAGCATGGATAATAAACTTAGAAACCTTAAGCCAACGTATTCGTACAAAAATAACTTGCATTGTCAATTATACAGTTGTTGCTAGAAATTTGATTCAAATGAGTAAGTATCTAGGTTAAAAACATAATAAACTATCATTGTTATAAAACATGGTATATGTATTTTCTGTAACAAAGAAACTAGCTTTATTCTTCCAAAGGTTGAGTAGAAAAAATATAATTTAATGCTAGCTATGACGGTTCTCGGCTGCGTTTTATGAATATTATATAAAACCACAATTGGCTTCGTGCTTCAATTGGTTCTGATAAATTGACTGACTGTTGATAAAAAATAAAACAGTCAAAACAACACGATTCGAAATGTACGCCACTAAAACATTAATAAGAATGCATATATGCTTTGCTCGGGTTGTTAATTTTTTATTTAAATTTGGAATGTTATATAAACAAATGAAAACGTCGAATACATTTTTAATTTCGCATTCTATGCACGTTGACATAAAAAACTTGGACAAAGTTTCAAATACAATTTAGCTTGAAAATTTATTTCGTGACATTAGATCTCGGCGAAGATTTTTATCATAGTTATTATGCGTAGGCTTACAAAAATGTGATCTACACCAGAAAAAGAAATAAAACACTTGTACCGAAACAATACAGGGATACATATTTACTGTAAAATATATGACCGCTTTGTCGTCTATAATATTATTAAGCGGTCAAAGAATCAAAACATGTGTTGGTCTATAAAAATTATCTCAGTTTCTAGCTGGGTAAAGAATGCAGTGTTGTATGAACACATATTATGGTTTCTATACTAAATAGAAAGAATGTAAGAGATACGAAATATATCATCGTCTCCCCTGCCTTATCCTACTCCCGTAGGGTTGGCGCACCGGATTTTCGTCCTCCAATTAACTACCATCATGTCACCTTTCACGCAATCTATCTCTAGGTCTACCTCTACCGATGTACCCCTCCACATTATTAACTAACGTTCTTCCTGTTACATGCGATTCATCCCTTCTCATAACATGTAAGTGATACGAGATACAAGAAGCAAAAAACTTTGTACACCTTTTTAATTTCGTAAACACAGGTGCACAAACTAAAAAGGCTTTGATTATAATTTGTCGTTAATATTTTACCAACAGGTGACCACTAGTTCTTATAAATCTTTACTAAGTTGTATTTTTACCATCATTTCGCTAAAAATATGGAAAAAACTTCAGTGTACTAATTACTGTTTCAGGAAACAGCCGACCATCTCATCAAATCTAGTAGCGGGAGTTGTCATCAAAAAGTTTTTTCGAGAGGTTTTGTTCGTATAAAGATCCATGATTAAGTATTCTCTATCGTAAAATTTAAAAAGACAGGCAAGTTTTTATAACAAAAATGTCCGAAGTTTCGTCGCTAAAGTTTATGCGTATATTACTTATACAAAATTATTTATACAAAATTGTTGAAAAAGTAGTGGTGGGGCAAATTATTTCGTTCTTAGAGAACAACAGCATTCTGTCAGAATGCCAGTATGGCTTTCGACC
>NW_013525694.1:1059399-1098534 GCF_000836215.1 Papilio polytes
GGGTGTTTGTCGCCAACAAACTGCTGTGCAGTTTGGCGACATTTTTATTTGTAAATTTTTATATATATTTTTTTCTGTATGTAAATAAAAATAAATAAAAAAATAAAAATATTTTCCTAGTTTAAAGGATCACGTTGGTTTAGTACAGAAATTCTAATCTAGAATCTAGACAATAAAAGCGCCTGCCGTATTAAAATGCAAAGCCCTTCTCTGAGTAATTCGGCCGTATGTCTCAAAGCACACTACATAATTGTCTCGTCTTGAACTTCTGTTAAGTTTTTAGAATATTTTGTTTTTACATTTTTCAAACTATAATAAAAAGAATGTAGTTACATTTGTAAATCAATGAAATAAATTCCTTTCGAAATTATGTTCTATTGATTGTAGAATCTGTGCTACGAGTAGTAATCTAAAATGTAGACGCGGATTGTAGCACCCGCGTAGCCAGTGCCGCCGCGGCGTCGTAGCGGATCGGACGTTTGCTACACGCTCCACAAAAGGCGCTACCTTGATATCGCCAAACCGCTACGAACCAACGTATCATAATCGCTAACTTTTATTTCAGTGCAGTGAATTTCAGTTTCGTGCCTACTTTTATTGAGTTATAAATAATGACAATCGTTTATTGTGTTGAATTATTGAAGATTGGTAAAAATTTAAAATACTAATACAATATTTTTAACCACATTTTTTTATGCGCCGTAAATTCATATTTATTTTATTTTAATGTGCTTTGTGAAAATATTAAAAAATACGATTATACGAGTATTACGACTGAATCATTTGTCCACAAATACTATATATGCTTTTTGTATAATCGAAAATTTAGGAAATGATTTATTTGCCAAAATTTTAAATATATTATAAAGTTATATAAGTTATTTAAGTGAGGGGAACCAATCTACGTCACATTATAATACATCTCAGAAAATAATATGAGAAAAACACTAAATTATCGTTATACATATATCGAACATATATCATATGTAATAAATCTATGTTTATCGTATTAATTTGACTTGCTAAATATAAAAAAACGTGTGATTACTGAAAATCAGGTAACCTTAGTTTTAATGTTTTTTTATCACTAATTTCAAAATCTACACATTGTTATACGGTTTCATACGAAGCAAGTTAAAAAAACTGAATCTAATTCCAAGATAAAATACTGTTTGGTGTGTACTTTTAGTGATGGATTACACATTATTAAAATATAGTTTCTGATATAGTTTAAAGCAAGGATTTTCGTTTTAATGAGGCGTATTTGTATTGTTAAATATTTTGTATCAATTAGTACAATATTAAGGGAGGATCGGTTCAGTTAATTCAGTTATACGAGTATAATCTAATGATTAACGTAATCGTTGAAATATTTAACAATAGAATGCTGCGATTTAATTCCATGCGTATTTATAAATTGCATAGCTAATACTGCGGATAAAAGCTTGTTTAAAACAAAAGTGAATTACGCATATCTTGTTGCTAATGGGTATTCAAATTTTATTTTATTTCTATTTATATCGAGTTTTATTATGTGATTCAAATTTTCTAAGGCCTATATTTATGTGTCGCATAGAGTTGACCAATGTAAATAAATTTACTTAAATAATAGTAGATAACATATTTTTTTGTATCCTTTATGAAACTAATCTTCACTAAGTTAATTATTATCCATCTATACTATTATAATAAATGGTAAACACACACTTCTTTGTTGCCTAAGATGTCGGCAATTACGGAATATTTTTGAATGATTCTTTTTTATAAAAAGCCCTACACTTACTTCACGCTTTAGGCTATATATTTTCACGCTATTAAACTTAGGGGTAAATATTTTTTGATAAAAACCCTAATGTGGGAAAGAGACCATAAGTTGCTGCATACATCAAGGAAGCAAAGTTGTCATCATGGCATATCATTTTGACATTCGCAATTTGACACATGTAAACAATAAAATAATTTTATGCTGATGAAATCGTACGGGAACAGCTAATTCATAATAATAATAGACTAGAAATTGAACATGGTTCAAACATAACTGACAACGGAACTGTTTTACAAGAAACAGGCCTTCATCTAAGATATTTCTCGTACAGTATTATGAACAATGGAATTGTTTAATGTCGGAAACGCTTCAGCAACACCCTGAAGCTCTGCCTACGTCCGAGACTGGAGGCCTACGCTTATTGTGTAGCGACCCGGTCATTTGTGCACACTCTATCTATTTTAATATGACGTCATAGTTTATAATTAACATATGATGAAAAAACAATTAATTATTAATAAAATTGTTATAATTGAGTGAGATGAAATTAACACCGAATTCCAATCAAAACCCTGAACAAAAGACAAACCACAATTTGAGCTAAAACTTTTGAAGTCTAAATAGATACTAATAAAAAATTTTAATTATATATATAATTTTAATTAAATTATATATGGTAAATGTTTTATTCAGTAAAGACATAAATTCTTAATCGAGATTTGTTTTTGTTTAGTATAGTATTAGGGCGTTTGGGATTACTGATGTTAAGGCTTGGATTGACGCAAAAAAACAACTATGATTTTATTCATACTTCTCATATTACATGTAGAAATTTTCTGTTAAAACACTTTTCTGTTCAAGAAATATATGGTGAATAAAAATAAAGCCTTTTTTTTCATTAAGCTTAGATTTTAATTCTCCAAACTGTATAAAAAATGCAGACATCGTTTTGTGTTAATTAACTTAAAATTAGTTGTTGGAAAATTTTCAGCAACCTGCCGTTTATTTTACGAAAGCGTACTCGTAAATTGGTTAGGAGCAAGGTGTGCGTTAATTTCGCTTTTGGGTCATTTTAAATTTGTTTACAATATTGAATGGTACGATTTTGGTATTGATTAATCGATTATTTCAATTTTGTATCGATTAAAACTGATAAAAAATGTATTATTTACTAAATGAATACAGACATACTTAACATAGGTTTATAGGAAAATTTATAGGGAAATACTAGAGGAGTATATCATTATTTGCCACCCCTAAATTAGGTAGGCAGTGATATCATTGTCTTAAAATTATGTTAACATTGCTTTTCAAGTCCTATGAAGTAATTTTGAAATAGTTTAAGTAAATTCTTTTGAAGACTCAACATCTCGTTTATGTTATAATACAGTCTCAGTTCCTAAATTATTTTATTACGCACCTATTTAATATTTTATTTATCGTTCGTATTGTCGAGTCATACGATTGCCACATAAATATTGTTATGTAGAATTTAATTTAATTAAAATACAACCTCACGTTTCTTTGACAACGGTCTAAAAAGGGACTAAGAGAAGTTTAAAATAAATCGGTTTTACTGTATGTTTCGGTTTTATTGCTTTGGCTTTTTAACTACGAAAATGTTTAATAAATGTTATCAAATTTGTGAATAAATTAAAATTATGACACACACACTAACGGATGATTACTGAAACGAATCTAAACTTCTGCTTCGAAACGGCCTCTTACAATTCAACAGACGTCAAAATATAACCCAATATGAATTATGAGCTTTGCCTTACCATTTGAAACATTGTTACATATTTAAATATTGTTTCAATATGTGGAAATTAAACAATTGAGAATATTATAATGCGTGTGACGTCTTTTATGGTTAAGTTCTTTCACTGGGACGTATTCTGTTGTCAAGTTTTATCTTTCTTGTTTCCGACATGACATGTCTTCGCTTTTAATTTACATATTGCATAACAACGTAACCTTGCCTACTATAATCAATTCTCATTGTGATAATGCTTAAATTCTGTTGGTGGTATTGGAAAAGCCCTATGTCCAACAGTAGGCAAATAAAGGCTGATGATGAAGAAGAAGATGGTGATGATGATCGTGATGATTAAGATGTTATAATGTCACATACAGTTTTGTTATGATATATTTAAACAAAAATAATTAGCAAAAGCCCGGTTTTAAAGTTGCAGAAATTAAAAAGTGGACTTTGAAGCTAGTTTAGAAAATTTAAATAAATACGTATTGACATTTTAACAAAGCAATGAAGAGTAGGGCATTGGCCTGTTGTTTGTAGGAGAATATTAAAATTTTATAATATGAAATTCCGAACGCTTTAAGCTTTTTTTGTTTTAATATTGGAATATTAGAATTAAATTGTTTTTGTATTAACAACAACTTTTTTTTTAATTCCTAAAATATAAACCATATAATGTTATGGCAGTTATTATAAAATTAATCTTTAAATTCCACAAATAATTTGACGCCTTAATTTATAGACGACGCTTACAAAGTAGTCTGTGGTTCGTTCTTAATTCGGCCGTAAAATAACTATTATCAAATTATTAGTAACGCTTTGTTATATTTTTACTTAGATACAAAACAAGTGACAAATTTAAAAAAATCATGGATCTAATAACATTCATTTGTTTTTCTTTTGTGTATTAAAGACAATAAAAATGGAGAAATAAATTAAGTGGATAAGACTTATGTGGATTTAAAAATGGCGATGGTTATATCTCAAGCGACGAAAGTTGCTATCGGTGGATTCCTGGCGCTGATGATACTGGGCGCTGTGTTGGTTGTGGGCGCGGCGTTTGGATGGTTCGATCCGAAAAGGGAGGATGAAGACACGCCTGCAAAAATTAGCGCAAGACTCCAAGGGCGCACATCCTTCGTTACTCACCGAGCCGTAAGTTTTATTTATTAAAAAATTTGTATATACTGCTGCTCTCAGATTCTTGAAGATCTAAGTGTAAATTTGATATGAGAAATCTAACATGACTACAACTACACTTTCTTATAACTAGTTTCCCAGCTACTTTTAACCTTTCGTTAGTGTTGGCTCCATAAATATCCTGAAAGCCGTTTCCGAACTAGGTTTTACTCCTTTGAAACTTTTTCAAACCTAACACTAATGAATCAATAGTTAATGATAAAATAAATGAAGACTTCAGAAACCGATCATTAGTAGTTAATTAACTCTTAGGCAGATAGTTAAGTTATCATATCATTCCTAGTTAGGCTTATGCCAGTATTAAAATGTAAACTTTCTTGCATCAACTTTCTATTTTACATATTTTGTTAAATTTAATTCGTTATCTTAGTGATTTCCATATGACTTGACCGTTCCCGATTGTTACTCAAGTTTTATCCAATCGTTTGCAACTGCAAATGTGATAACTATCACTTCACTCCATTCGGTAATAATACATTGCGAAGTATATAAATAAATATTATGAAATCTATAAAAGAATGTTAAAGATTTTCCGCTGAATCTTCTTTTACTTCCAGAATTATTTTGTTTACGTGTTACAACTTAATTTTATGACTTGGCACGTGTGAGACTGCGGTATAAAGAAATCCACCACCTTATTACGTTTTGTAGGCATCGTGAAAATACTCAATCACAATATTGGCAGTAAAATCATGTATAAAATAATTTTTCAAACATGAATTCTACGAAATATGTGTGTGTTTTTAGTGAAACAACAAACAAGATAATAGAGAAAACAAAATGTTAATTCAAATCCTATAACAATCGAGTTAATTGTCCTCGGATACCGTTTGTGATAAGCTTTATCTACATTTTAAACAGAAAATGGGTAATTCGTACACAAGGCACGATCTGGTTCAACTGTTTTTCACTTGAGCTACATTTAATTAACGCAAAACGTAAGATAATAATCATTTTATAATTTTAGTCTGCCATTTTAAATTATGAAAATACTAGATTTCGCCCGCGACTCCGACTATTTGAATTAAAAAATACATAAGTAAATAGCCCATGTGTCTGACTATCCTCTACATCTATGCCAAATTTTATTAATATCCTTTCAGCTGTCTAGCCTACAAACTTTAGCAAACATCATCTATCCATCCATCCATCCATCCATCTAAACTTTCGCATTTATAACATTAGTAAGTTTTTTTAAAAATACATTTATAATATTACTCTTTCGTAATATTAGTAGCTGTTGCTGAAATTGAAAAAAAAAATAAAAAATATAGACTATGTTCCTAACAGATAAATTACCTTTCTAATGATGAAAGAATTTTCGAAATCGGCCCAGTAGTTTTTACGTGTATCGAATACAAAAAAAATGCAAAATTGTGGAAATATAAATTTTTCCTCTTTGTATAAGTATTGATTATGGTACAATAACAATCTGTATTTCTATACTGTTTATACTAATATTATGAAGAGGAAAGATTTGCATTTTTTATATATTGAAGTAACATAAAAACTACTGGACCGATTTAAATAATTCCCTTATGATTGAAAACCTACCCTACCGTTGAGTCATATAGGTTATGTGGTTTACAATTTTTAATTTCACATGACCAAAGTTTCGAGCAAAAGCTACTTACTAATATGATGATATCAAATTTTATCAACGGCTTAAAATTAATGATTAATGACAACGGTTACGTTTAATTAATGATTCCTAGGAAGAACCTTCCGTGACTCGAATCATTAAGCTAAACGTGTTTCTATAATATAACGTTGAATAATAAACAGTTGTGAGTATTTTGTAGTCGTATTTTTATAAAGCATATCTACCACTGTAATTACATGAGTGTGGTAATTATTTACTTCATTATTGTTATTGTAAATATGTTTTCGTAATACTAGGATGATTTTAATTTTAAAATAGATTTGGGTATTTTATATTGGTATAGTGGAATAATAACAGATGTTGCATATTTAGACACGAATAAAAGTAGTTCTTTCAGTTTTCTACACAGAAGACAGGCGTGAAGTGGAAGCAATTCTCCATTTCGTCTGAAGAGTGTGGTGCCAGAGGCCTAATTTTTGTCCCTTTCCCTTTCCATCCTTATCTTATGAGGAAAGTATTGGAAGGAAAAGTGCATTTGCTTTCAAATGCACCTTGTCTTCCCCTTTTCACCTTTGGAGTAGATGCACAGGAAGGGAAAGTATCCTCTTTATATGCGTCTCCTCCGCAGCGGTCGCTTGTAGGTATGTCTATTAACTGTGCTTATAGTAAAAGTGAAAGGAGATTTAGAAACTTATCATAAAAATGTATTGTAATCCCAAAGCGATGACCATCTTGTTATTTTTTATAAGCTGATTCAGTTTAATACAATTCCAACTCACTTATACTTAAGGTCCTTTCTTTAACTCGGCAAAATATTCGAATTCGGATTACTTCAATATCGACTGAACTGTATCTACCCGATTGTATGAATTATTTATTTGTATTGCTTCGAGTCCTCTCGTTCCGTCGAGATGTAAGGCGTGACTTGACTGCATTAAAATCACATCTATGTTTTTTGTGTACCAATACGATATTTTATATACAAATATACCCATCATTGAAAATGATAATGGGGGGAAGATTGCATTTACTAATAGATTGAGATCCCAGACCAGGATGACGACACTTATATTCTAAAACTTTACTGTTATATGATTAGATAGTACTCGTCTGTGATGTAACTGAATGGCCATTAGTTATCCTGTCCAATGGGGCAGTTACGGGCTATCACACTCTGAATTTGGTAAAAAACACACCTAAGTTCACTTATTTTCACTATAACTATAGTGGTAGATTTTTTTTTGAAAAAACGTATTAAATCTATTATTAAATTAGCTTTTGCTCGCGACTTCGTACGTAGGAAATTAAAAGAAAAACTCAAAAATAAGCTTATCTGTTCTTCCATACCATGTTGTACATCTGTACCAATCATAAAAATTAGTTTACATGTTGTTGAAGGCATGTCCCTTCCTACAAATGTTGATGTTTGTCCATATATCCATACTTTTAAACTTTTTCATTTATAATGTTAGTAAGATACTGTTATTCTAACAATAATAGAAAGAAAGAAATCATATAAGAAAACGATACATATTGTAGTGTATTTAATTGCTATTAAAATTTATTCCAAATGAAATATAAAAAAAATGATAGTAATTTTATTGTTACAGGTAAACCCAGAAGAAAATAGACTGCCAGTTGTATCACATTCATCGCCGTGTAAGTTTTTAAGTTAATGAAACTCCATTATAATGTGTTAATATGATAAGCTAAAAGCTCTGAATCTCTGCCAAATTTAGTTAGTCTTAAATGAGTTAGTTATTCGGCGAAAGTTCTTGTACGTATTATTAAAGGGTTCTAATACTTTAATAAGCTCTTATTAAGTATAATAAGTTGCATAATTACTCTCAAAAGATATCACCAAGTTATTCGGATTCATGATTTTCTATTTTTATGTGTGATATTTTTAAAAGAGAAGGAACTTAAATATATTTAAAAGTTTTATAATTTCAAGACAATTAAATTGAGGTTAAAAATTTAATGTAATTAGCGCTATAAAGGAAGTTTGATTTACAGATTTCGTTGGACAAAAAGGTGTTAAAAGGGATGAAAATGTGAGTATTGAAACATTTAGTTTTACAGCTATGTTAATACTGTTTAACTATTTCCATTTTGTTCTGTGTTAATATTAATTTACTAACAGTAATCCTTTGTGAATAACATAAAAGGTAATAGAACAAACCCTTTCGCTTTCTAATGGATGCATTGTATAAACAGGGCTCAACTGATGGAACAGTGAATGGAGAACCGCAGGCTTCCGGCACGCTGGCTAAGCTAGGCAGATCTACAGAAGCTAACGTTTGTATTGTTTAAAAAGATAACTAAGCCTTACATCTACAACTTATCCGTCATAGTAGTGAAGAAAGCTATCGTAGTATTTTAAAACTGATGCGACGATGAATTAACTTTATTGTACTAATGATATATGATTTTACTGGTACAATTCATTAAGACATTTTTTTATTTAACTTTTTTAACACAAATGTGTTATTTAATAAATTATTTATATTGCAGTTACCGATATCAGAATATTGTCAGTGTACTCCTAATGATATATCAAGCATTTTGGAGTCTATACCGGGAATAAAGGGTCCACCCGGTCCCCCGGGTCCTACAGGATCTGATGGTACTACTGGAGCGCCAGGAAAAACGGTACGAATTCTAAATTTATTATCTTAAATGAAATAAATAAGGATGTTCTATTTAAAAAAAAAGTTAGCATTTTACAACTTGAAATTTGGTTAGTGTAGAATTCATTTAAGATTGTAATTTTGTTATTTAGGGTCAAATGGGAGATCAGGGTCCACCTGGACCAACTGGTATGAAAGGCGATCAAGGAGAAAAGGGTGAAACTGGCTCACCTGGTATTGAAGGCCAACCGGGGCCAAAGGGAGATCCAGGAGCTGATGGAACGCCTGGCCCACAAGGGCCGGCAGGACCACCCGGACCACCAGGACCAGTATCTTCGGCTTTAATAGTAAACCATTTCAAACCTAACACATTATTTCTGTTTGACTAATGTGGTTATTTTACCTTAACTTCTCAGAATAATCTATTTAATTTACTTTGATTTTCAAAGGTCATCGCTACTTGAAAGCAATGTCCTTTTTTCCACCCGTAATTTTTTATTTATATTATTGTGTACATGTTCTCTAAATCCTTGTAATTTGCCGCTTCCACTTAAACAGGAATCAACGGGATTATACGGGTCTAGTAATCGCGGAACTCTTGCTGCTCCGGGAGACAGAGGGCCAATGGGGTTACCTGGTCCTCAAGGTGAGAGAGGCTATCCAGGGAATAAGGGTGAAAAGGGCTTGCATGGATCAAAAGGGGATAAAGGCGAACGTGTGAGTTTTACTATTGTATCTATTATATATTAATCGATTTAAGATCATATGGTAAGTAACAAATTTAATAATAGATTGAAAGCCATGTAATGTTTCTATTGAAGTCAAGAGAATAAGTTTATTTAAATGTGGTTATCAAAGGAAACAGACATACGTAATAAAGTATAATAAACGAGATTCCAAATTTTATTCGTTAGATGTCAGAGGAAGCTAGGAGAAAAGGATGCGTCGAAAATGTTCTTGACTAATGTAATTTGTAGGGTAATTCTGGGCCTAGAGGGCCACATGGCGTCAAAGGCGAGAGGGGTCAGGCGGGCCGCGACGGCTTGCCGGGACTTCCGGGCCCACACGGCCGCCCCGCGGAGAAGGGCGAGAAAGGTAACAAACTAACTGAACCATTAAAATTTATGACCCACTGTGATCCCGATTATTAGCAATGATTTCGGATCGACTTAGTAATGGAAAAATGTTTCTTTAAATAAATATTTTTCTTTATTCCAAACACAGGTGCTCGCGGTCCACCGGGGCCACCCCCTACGTACAGTCCAACTTTATTAGAAAACTCTATTGGAACTGGACTAGTACGACCGGGTAAGTATTATTTTTTTATCATGCTGTAATCGAAGAAAAAGGTCACAAAACTTCAACTATCGCTGCCAACTAATACCGGCTCAGTCACAAAATTACTTTCCCCACAACTTACGAGAACTTTCCAGAAGTTTGTTCTGTCGGCAACTTTCAAATTATTTAATATTTCAAAACAAACTTTATCTGTTTGACATTTACTAATTGTAGCAGTATTTTCATATCCCATATTACTAAAGCCTTTTCTTACAGAATATGTAATAACATACTCGTTTACCTTAAAACCTCAACTAATAACTCGACCTGTATTTTATATGTTTTCCATAACGTTTACTGAATATAAATGACTTACGGTTCGCTACTTAATGTTGAACATGTCTGTAAAATTACGGTAGCGATTTGTTCCTTCAGTGTACACGTTAAAAGTTATTTTACTGTGAACTCTATTGATATATTACAAAACAAAAACATGTACAATAAAATAATGTTCGCAGGGCTGCGTGACGTTACCTCCCTTTCAAAAGGGGGAAAAGGAGAAAAAGGAGAACGAGGAGAAAAGGTAATTACCTGTCACCAGTAGTTAGAGTAAATTAGTATTTTATGATAAATACATTTTACGTTTGTTGTTTTACCTCGTGATAGAAAAAATTGGATAAACAGTTATGTGATATCATTAATTTTATATGAAATCATTTTTGTAAGTCAGGGTTGACAGCCGTAAACAATGATTCCCGTAAACGTATTTGGTATTTTAGGGTGAAAAGGGTGTAAGAGGTTTAGAAGGTCCTCAAGGATTCCCAGGTAATGATGGTAAGCCCGGTGAACGTGGTGATATTGGACCATCCGGCTTACCCGGGACTCAAGGGGTATCAGGTAATACCGGGCCTAAAGGAGATAAAGGGGAAACAGGTGCGCCTGGACCAGTTGCTATTTCGAGAGATGAAGCTGTTATAATGACAAAGGTAAGTACTTTTTTTCATAAAATATGACATAGAATGGTTTTTTTATCCATGACCACTATTTAAATACTTTTTTCTATACGCTAGGGTGATAAAGGTGAACCTGGTCCAAGAGGAAAACGTGGTCACCCAGGTTCACCAGGAGTTCGAGGCCCACCAGGACTTCCTGGTCCTCCGGGGATACCAGGCACTAACGGGATATCTGGAGATATTGGTTTACCAGGATGGACGGTAAGTTAGAAGATTTAATTGAATGTCAAGATTCAAAGTATGTCAACAAGTTTCAGTATTTATATACATTTTAGGGTCCCCCAGGAGCTACAGGTCAGCCTGGTCCCCAAGGACCTAAAGGTGAAAAAGGTGATTCTGGATTTGATTACGATAAGGTACCACGATTCTATTTCATAAACTTATTGTTGTACTTAATAATGCCTAAATTATTTTTTTTATATCAATATAGGTCAAAGGTGAAAAGGGCGTTCGAGGGGATGATGGAACGCCTGGAAGAGAAGGTCCAAGAGGTCCTCCTGGACCTCCTGGAACCCCGGCAACAAATATACAGTACATATCAGCTCCTGGACCCCCAGGTCCGCCTGGTCCACCTGGAGCTCCGGGTCCTGGTTATATCAATGAGACCCCAGATACGTTAACCGATACCCCAGGTACTAATCGCCGTGGACCAAATCCGGGTAAGATTATAGTCTTAACAAAAGTAAAATTAATCTATGATACTTTCATAAATGCGTTGCAGAGTACAAATAAAAGTACAACGGGATTTATTTTGTGTTTTCCATTAAGGCAAACAACGGGACGCATTGCAAATACTAAGAAGCTTAAATCACCTCATGCAGAATCGTCAAGAGCTTTACGGTAAGTAATTTTTATTTAAATCTTGGTTGTTTTATTGCTGATTCAGTTTTTTCCGTATTAAAATAAGGTTAAAAAATTTTTTTACTACTTTTTGATATTCTCTTTTCCCAATATGTAAGTTACCATCATAAATGTCCTATTAAATAAATCTAAAATTCTTTGCTTCTCCGCTATAGGGTTGCGATAACAGTACATTAAAGCCCAACATCGAGTTTGTTTAGATTTAGTGACCTATGTAAGGATATCGCGATAATCCTAAATAGCCCAGTCCGGGCTCATTCCTTTAATAAATGTCGCACGTTTTCCACAACTCAACTATTATGTAACCTTTCGTTAATACTATTAAGTTAGTAGACTGTTTTAATTGGTTGATATGAAATTTTAAAAGTAACTGTACTAAGAAAGATGAAATAATAGTACCAATACTGGTTACAAATAACTTTGCTGTTGTATTAATTAAAATTATAATTGCCAGTAATTTATACGCCACATACAGAACATACCACTTGATTATATTAATTAGTGTACAATCAAATCAATTACACGTTCTACTAAGGAATAAATCATTGCTCTGTAATTGTACATTTGCTAAAACATTTCACAAAAAAAAATTGTAAAGACTTGTATCTTAGTTTAGATTTTTGGTACTTTTTTTAAAAAATTTCCAAGGCTGGTCTCCTAACATAGTAATCCACTATTCCACAAGATTTTAAAATTTCTGCCATAATTTAGGAAGTATTATGTAATAGGTTTGCGAGATCCAACAGAGAATTTGGAGGATGATATGGATTTCGACGATGATGATGAAGGAAAAGCAATAGTTGGTACCATTCTGTTCAAGACTACGGAATCTTTAATCAAAGTAAGCATTTATTTAAAGACATTTGATTGAATTACTAATAACCTCAGAGAAATTATACCATGTATTAGACGATATACGTCTGACATAAATACTATTACTGTACTGAAGATTCTATTTCCACTTAGCGTCTGATTGCGGCAATGGACACTCACAGCCGCTCTCGATATGGAGTCACTCTGTTAGTGTTCTTTTGTGACAGAACGATTCCAAATGTTCGACAAATACATTATACTATTTGATATTTATTAATATAAATCTAGATCGTTTTAAAATAGTTATGAATAAGAGAGTAGAGAGAGTAAATATTCTGTTGTTAGCTCGGCGTAGCCTGTCCTCGAGGTACTTTGGCGTATATCATCCAGGAGCAAGCGCTGCTTGTTCGTGTCAACAACGGCTGGCAATATGTCGCGGTGAGCAAAGACAAATATCTAAATCTACTACCATATTTTTATTTCGAAGCATGTCTTCATATTAAAATCTATATTAACATTTTTAACCTCGATATTATTGTTTAATTTTATTGAAAGTTAATTTTTTATAAACTTAACGAGAAAATTTTAATTTCAAGAATGGTAATTTTCTCTTTGTTTCCTAACAACGTTTGTATTGTAGATGGGTTCACTTTTGGCGATACAATCTTCTTCTAACGGTACTCCAACTAGAACTCCACTACAGAATATATTGGAAACTTCGAGTCTTGTGCACCATAAAAATCCAGCGGGAGAAGGTCCAGTGGTAAGCATTTAACTACAGAATTTGTTAACATTGCTCTCTAAATGATTCAAACCATTTAAATTATACTCTAATATAATAATATCGGTGATTTTTATCTAGTTAGATGATTTTTTTCTAGTTACGTCTAGCTGCGTTAAATGAACCACATACAGGAGATATGCACGGTGTCAGCAGCACTAACTACGAGTGCCGGAGGCAAGCACAAAGGGCGGGGCTTGAAGGCACTTTCGGCGCGTTCATATCTTCAAGGTATGACTTTGTTGCTGTTGGCGTAAAATCTAAAAAATGTAGAAGCATGTAAACTGGAAATATTATATAGAAGTACAAGTATTTTCAGTTTTTCTTAGCAAAGATTAAAATCTACTGTAATTGAAATGATGCAATTTAAAACAGAATGTAATTATATTAAAAATAAATGTTTTGTATGTACTCGTAAAAGTATGTTCGTGGTAACTTTACAATTTTTTTGCAGAGTGCAAACTATCGACTCAATAGTGAGCTGGGTGGACCGAGAAATACCTGTAGTGAATACACGAGGCGACGTTTTGTTCAACTCGTGGGGTGAAATGTTTGATGGATCGGGTGCACTTTTTGCACACGCTCCGAGAATTTTCAGCTTCAGTGGAAAAAATGTTCTCGTTGATCCGAACTGGTAATTGAAAAATGTACTTTTAAAACTTCTTTAAATAAACTAAAAGTATTTTACATATAGCTTTTGTCTGCGTGGAATTAAAATAAAAAAACAAAGAATTATCATATGTGTTCTTCCAGACTATCTTCTACATCGATGTCAAATTTTATCGACATCCCTTCAGCAGGTTTAGGCTTCAAACTCTAACAAATATAAATGTATCTATCTAAACTTTGATATTCATAATATTAGTACGATTTATTGTAGGCAGATAAAAGCGGTATGGCACGGCGCCGGACCTAATGGGGAACCAGCAATGGACGCGTATTGTGACGCATGGCACAGCAGTAGCGGCGATAAATTTGGACTAGCATCATCACTGCATTCGAACAAATTGTTAGACCAAGAAACGTATGTAACATTATTAAAACATTTGCCAATACCATCGTTTAAAATAATAATTGATTGTCATTTTTTTATTATAGATATTCGTGCAGTACGCGATTGATTGTACTTTGTATTGAAGCGACTCCTGCAGATACAGTCAGAAGAAAAAAACGGTCCAGGTATGTACACGTAGTTAAATATTCAATATATGTATTGTTATGGCAGTTTTTTAAGGCTTACTATAATGAAAATTCGAGTTCTTAAAGAACGTTTTAATCTATCTTTTTAACACACGAAGTTAATTTTGTAACTTGTTTACTAGGTTACCAGTTGCCGAAAAGTTACGATTGCTTAAGCCGATTGAAGATAGAAATAACAGCAGACAAGTGTTATAGATTTAATTTCAAATTATTATGTAAGGCAATTTTTGAAGACTGTAAATATTTTAAATGTAGGCTAAACAGAAATCTATCGAAGCAATTGATTCCCGTGGAGCATAATGACAATATTCAATTGATCACAATTTAATGAAATAATTGTAATTTATAAGAACGATTTTTAACGATACAATGATTTCATCATTTTCATTAACGATTCACGATCTTCATTTGTTTTTGTGAATTCTCTCGGTTTATAATTTCTTATTCATGTCAATAGTTGTTATTAAGTTAAGCGAAGGATTCTATTTAGACTATAAAAAGCCACCATTATGAGATTTTCAATTTGTTTTATGTTAATTTGAGAAGATCGTTAGAAATAAAAAGAACTGTAGATTTTAATTGACTATCGTATATTTGAGTTTGATATATCCTAATTAATGTAATGTCTAAAATGTCTAGCAAAATTTATGTTTCGAACGCTATAGTTTAAGAGCCATCGAAATTTGATCTTCGTCAATGCATAATGTATATTCATACCACTTAATACTACTAGAATTCATCACCACTACTTCAACTAGAATATTGTCATCCTTATATTTCCCTTTGTTTATTTTTCTATTTGAATAAATAGATATAAATCTGTATAGATGCTTCTTCAGTGTTAATTTACGTTTTTATTTTAATATTGTGAATCTAGATAATATATAAATAGGCATATTTAATATGTAAATACGTTACAAAATGCTTTATCGTTTTATTAGAATAATATGGACTATTCTGATTAGGTTGTAACAAATTACTTTTAGATTAAAAGCATTTCATGTTTCATTTTTATGTATATAGCTTGTAAAATATACACAAAATTATTATAGATTTTAGGTACGATAATTAGAGTAAATACGTTTTAATTTTAATTTTCTTTACGTTTCATATAAAGAATTGCATTTATTATTACAAGGTAAGAATATTAGAAAATTGGTATTGTTACAAAATGAGATTTACCTATTTTTGTGTTTCTAATCCGCCCTTGATTGTCAGCTGTTTATTATAGGCCTATTGTAAATAGATGGCTTCTGATATTTCTAAGTATACATAAGCTTCTTCGAAGTTAAAAAATAAAGTTAAAAATATTTTAGTGTCAGTCCTACCCAATTGTAAATTGTTTGATAACAATCGATCGAGTAAAGTATGCGATGGAAATATCGGATTGTGTTATCTGATAGTGACGTCATTTTCAAGCTATCAGAGCATCAGTTAGTGGTGACACAGGCTCTTAGAGTTGTAAATAATTTCAAATAATATTGCTGTCAATACTAGAATGAATACTGCCATTTTGGTACTTAGTGGTTTGTATTATATAAATTTATTCATTATGTAATTTGATTTGGTTATATAAAGTTTATTTCGGTAACATAAAGAATGAGTCGAACGTATTTTTTTTTTGAAGGATAATTCCTACTGAATATTGTAAGTAAACATAATGTTTAAGGGAATTACATGTTAAGTTATTTTGCTGTTCCACATTTCTTCGTTCAAGCGATTACCTTTTTTAACCTGAAATTATTTGTCTGCTAAGAACTGTGATATTGTTTACTCCAAATAAGAATTGTTTTCAATGTAAAGCATTAGTAACTATTTGTTTATTATTAAAAATTAAATCTTAAGTTTGAAATTTATTTTAAGCACAATTGAGCTCTTTATTGTACTTTAACAGTACAGCTGTTTTAAAAATAAATGAAAAATGTTTAATTTATTTTTGTTTTAATTTATATCCCTGGTATACTAAAAAACAACGCTTCTTTTAGTCTTTGAAATAATTGAAACGGACTTATTATCGAAATAACATTTCAACTATGATACAGAAAACATTTCCTATTGTGACAAATTGTTAAAAGTAAAAAGAAGTAAATTAGCACAGACTCATCATTGATAAGATAAAAAAATACTGGTGACTAAAAAAAATCTTACAATAACCTAAGTAATGAAGCTATTTTCATTGACGTAATCATTCTTTACTGGCTGGCTGATAAAAATTGCACTCTATTATATTTTATTGTTAAAAAAAACAATCGAATCGTCTGGTTTTGTGTAAATCGAGAATAGAGTCGCGTGATTTGCGTCCCACGCGTCCCGCACACGCAAATTGGATTACACCGTACGGCTGAAAGGACTAAAATGTTGCCAACAGATAAATTGCTTGTGTCAAGTTAATGGCAAACATTGAGTCAGATGGAAATCGTTAACTGGACTCTAATTGCTTTTGCGACGCAGCCACTTTCATTTCATCAATTATCTTTTGATTAACTTCGATGTTTTTACATCAGATAATAATACATGTTAAAACTCCCATTGTATTTAGTTTAATGACACTTTTATGTGATACGGTTCGTCTGGATGAATCCTTTAGAAGTACAACCCTAAAACAAAAGGGTAATAAATGTGAGTAAAACCTTCCAAACTAAGTAAATCGTTTCGTATTTGTTTGTGTTATTAAATAAAAAGACAAGAATTATTAAGATAATTTTCAATAGAAACTAATCATCATCAGAGGTACAACAGCCGTGGATGGGCTTGGGCCTGGTCCAATAAATTCCTCCATACCGGACTATCTTGGTTTTTGTTTCCAGCCCTGAATGCCGACATTTTTAAGATCTCGTTCGACATCATCTTGCCATCTTAGTTTCGGCCTCCCGCGTGATCTACGTCCCTCTGGTTGTCTATCTAATAGGCGCTTGGGGTCTCTGCAGTCATTCATCCTCGCTACATGTCCTGCCCAGCGTAGCCGAACAATTTTGATGGCCTTGACGACATTTGGCTCATTAAAGATTTGGTGAAGTTCGTGATTGTATCGGGTTAGCCATTGATTATTTAATAGAAGCTAATGGTAAATGCTAAATGCTAATGCTAAATCTAAGCGGAATTAAAAACAAATTTCAAATCTCGATTAAAGTTTCCTTTATAGTTAAAATGAAGATCATTTTGTGTAAACTTCTGTTCGTAACGATCGATTTGGGAATAGTCGTTTTCTATTTTTAAACTTCTCGCATGACTACCAGCAGTTGATTTTCAATTCGTGACCACTCCGACAGGTGTGTTTACAGAACATGATTCCAGCAAACAGTTAAAGTTAGATACTCAGTTGTACTCGTGTTGTTTCGTGTACTAATAACGTATTATCCCGCAATAATAGTTAAATGTTACGAGAATGTTACATAATACTAATAAAGCGCTTTGTGAAATTTAAACATAGAATTTGAGGTTTAATCGTTAGAAAATTAAGGCTGAGTTAGTAAAATTAGGATTTTACAAATTGAGTTTACTCAAGTATCTATTTTTACTTTATTTAAAATCTTACTATGTATTCATAAATGGGAAAGGCCTTAAAATATACACTTCATGAATTAATTAAATGAAGATTGCTAAAAATGTCCTGTGTTGTCTTTGTAAATAAATGGTTTATTCTTTCACTTTTGAAAACTATAGACTTCATGAGAGCCTTGGCTCCTGCAGCACAGGGGAACCTAGTACAGGAGCCAAGGGTCTCATGAAGTGTATAGTGTTTCAAAAGTGATTCAAAACCATTTATTTATAAAGACAACACAGGACATTTCTAGCAATCTTCATTTAAATTTACAAAGCAATAATTTGTTTTAGTTTAACAATGACAAAGAAATACTTATATATTAAATGTTTAAATAAAACATATTCCAAATTGAACACAATAATTAAAGAAAAATATTTTAGTAGAATATCTTCGGCAAAGCTTTTTAAATACACTCCCGAAATTATGCGAATTTTGGGCGCTGGTGCATTGCGGCAAACGAGCGGTTGATAACGGTTCTTTAATTTAAACCGCATATAAAATTATAACATAACAAACTCATATAAGAGTAAGAAAAATACAAGCTTTATATCCTTGTAACAAACTTGCTTCAGTCTAAGTATTTAATGCGAATTAGAGTACAGGAAATTAACGACAATTAACTTTTTTTTGGCATGGAAATGCATAAAAGCCCAGGTGTGAAATTGTAAAACAGATTCAAAATAAAATTTGTAAAATGATTTCTAATATTTTTAATCTGCAAAAATGTTAAGCGCTTTCTAACGTATTCGTATTTAATGTTAAAACAGAATACACATAGAATAAATTCTACTACAGAATATTATATTTTTATATTCTTCGTTGTTTTCTCTGCAACAAACGGTAATAATGTATCTAGGTTTTTTTGTCGACCTAAATCCGAGTTAGGTAAGCTATTGTTACCGGTTATGATATATTTTTTACTGCACTAATAATAAAATTTATTACCAACATTTTCGTTACAGTTAGCAATTCCATTTTACATTTTGGTTTTTGTTAACGAATATTACGAGCGTCTTCAAGCGTTTGCAGATTATAAACTTTTTTGGCGATATTTTACTCGGTCGCTAAATGTACGAAAATGTATGGTGGTAAAGTAATTACACTGTAATTGTTTTATGTGATTTTGGCTCTACAGCCCAATTTGATTAAAATATAAGTCTGTAAATTTTTTTTAAAGATTGCTACATCAATCTCAAGAGTAGCATTTTTGGGATGTTTCATATTGTTTTATTTAGAAATTTGTTATAGAGAATTGGAACAATAAACGAGGATCTTAGAGCTCCCACAGACTTAATTGACCGATAGCTTAGTCGGTTGACTAATGAGTATGAACATTTATGGAAGCCCATTACACCAATTTTGTTTTATATGACAGCTCATCACCAGCTCACTATACGTCCCCACCGAGGGGCTCGGAGCCTACCCTAATACAGGATGACTAGGCCATAGTCAACCACGCTGGCCAAGTGCGGGTTGGTCGACTTCACACATATCTTTGAATTTCCACGCCGATATTTGCAGGTTGCATCACGATGTTTTCCTTCACCGTAAGAACGTCGGGTAAATTATATGGCAGCTCGATACCATTAAACTCATGGCAGATAAGAAGTCTGTAGTCTGTGTGGTCTCTTAAAGTTTTTAAAATCAATCAAGAGAGCAGTATTTTGTCGACGTGTTTCGTTTAGTTTTCAATTTATTTACAAAGTTGTTATAGAGGATTGCAACAACAAAGCATCGTGTTGTTTCCAATACATCATCTGCACGGTTATGATAGATTGCAGCGCCTTTGCCTTTGAAATTTATATTATTTATTTTACGAAGTTTTATAATGTTCAGTTTCTTGGTATTATTAAAATATTTTATTCAAACGAGAAAGTAACCTCATAATACAAATAATTTGCTCATACTCCATTCAAACATCTAAAGTAAATAAAGGGGCGTTCTTCTCCAGCAATTTTTTTGAGATTTTGACACCGTTCCACTAGACGCAAACGGACGTCAAATACTATAAAGGAAGACAAAGTTATCTAATCTTACTAATATTATAATCGCGAAAGTTTAGATGAATGGATGTTTGTTAGAGTTTTTACCCTAACGGCTTATCTTATCTCGATGAAATTTGACATAGATGTAGAGGAAAGTCTGGAAAAACACATAGGCTATTTACTTTGTATTTTTTAATCCCACGCGAAAGTTAGTTTCCCATAAAAGAAGTTATTGGTTTTTCTAATAACAATAACTTATACTTTAAACTTACATACTTTGATTACCCTAGAGTTTTGATTAAAATTGCACCATCCTGTCATAAGACAGTCTTAGTGAAGCGACTCATGCATTTTTCACGCTCGTGTCTGACTAAAATTCAGAGGGAATTTTTAAATTGAAAAAGAATGTTAAACTTTGTAATTTTTTATTACCTTCACTTTTCATGCACTGCACTAATAGAATATTTTAAAAGTACTCTGTAATAATATTAATTATCTTAAAACTGGTTGTATTTGTAGAAGCACGTTGTTACATTTAGGAAAAGAATAAGAAGAAAATTTCAAATTAATGTTTTAATAAACTACAAGTGCCTATTGGTTACTTAAAAGGAAGTCCCTACACCTGATTAACTTGTAACTTAACTTGATTTAATAAAAATTATTTTACTTTTTTTTATGTTTTACTACTGGTATACTAAGTAAATAAAATTTTACGGACTTACTGAAAGACTTCACGTACATATAATTTTTTTATAGCTTTAGCCTACTCTAACAGGATTTTTATCGTAGTTAAATATAAAAACGAGTTCGCATTTTTTTTAATTGTGCAGATAAATAAAATACTACATAAAAACAAATCCTATAAACATTTATACTATTATTATTATTTTACATGTTACTAATATTATAAATGCGAATGTTTAGATGTATGTTTGTTAGAATTTGTAGCCTACACGACTAAAAGGATCTAGATGGAATTTGGTCTAGATGTAGAGGATAGTCTGAAAGATCACATAAGGTACTTATTCTTGTTTGTTTTTTGAAATTCTACGTGTACGTGTCGCCAACGAAAGCTAGTGTTTTACTAATTACAACCAATCAAAATGATCGTTAGGAGTGGCGGTAAGTTGCGGTCATTATAACATCCAATGTAATTTCCGTATCGTGGTCACAATACCTATTAAAATATCAGTTTTGTAGATTTATTGTCGATTTCCATTTGAAGGATTTAAATAACGTGTCGCGCTGTGGTCAGCTGTGTGCGATTGCAATTTAAAATGACTCCTATATGATGAAATGTTGCGGCTTTATAACTTGTATTTTGACGTCAGGGAATTTATTTTACGATAATACGATTCATATTTACTTATTTACATTTTAATAAAATCAGTACATTTAATATCAAGATTGAGTACGAGTATACTTGTTTAAATCATCCTTCATTACTTTCGACTTTTTTTTTCATATTAATAATTGTATTGTTTTCAAAAGTTATCCTTTGAGTATTAAAGTTAAGTTCAGGAATTTAATTATTTATTAATAAAATCATTATAAGACATGCATTCAAATGGATTTAAAACATTTAATTCTCAAATAATCTCTACCCTGACCTGGTGCTGGAATGTTTCTAATATTGGATTAGATAAGTCATTAAAAGATTTAGTTTTATTAACCCGTACTAAGCCGGTAATACCAATCGAACTAATTTTGTTAAATCAAATTATAAAAGTCCAGGTTAAGTACATTATACATTCCAATACTATAAAAACTGTTTTCTAAAATAGATAAGAACATATGGATGTCAATGTTACCACTATATAAATATACGAGCTGTCGCCTGCAAACTTCGTTAGCGCAAATTTGGATAACCCGTTACGACATTTCGACAGCGCGGAATTAAAAGAAGTAGTCTATTATATGCCCGTCCATGTCAGCTACCCTTCAGATAAAGTCCGGTCTAAATCGGCCCAGCCGTTTCAAAGACTACTCGGAACAAACACGGTTTGCGGACAGACAGACAGACAGATAAAAATTTTTCAAAATGCCATTTTCGTTATCAGTAACGCAAACATCATCTTCCCGATTTTTGGAATTTTTCTTTTGATATTACATACAAACACGTCAATTTTATTATACTCGTAAATTTGGATAAAAACTTTGTATGTATGTTCGTCGTCAAATGATAATACACTTTGTAGGACGTTCCAAGGATGGCAGAAATCTGAACATAAAAGTTCTCATAAAAAATATTTGTATTTACTAAAACTTTTCTTGGCCTATCTCTCTCTGCTAATATATAATAGACAAGTCAATATTACAAAGTATAGTAGACAAACATTATTTTCTTTTATATATTTATTATATAATATAAAATATGAAATATAAATATATAATGAAATTATAATATTGTTAGAGCGGGCGCACACCTTTGACTAAACTATCGCAAAACTGTTGTGCGACTGTCAATTGTTTCGCAGCCCATTCCACACTTTAGTTGCACAACAATAATCGAGTATATACCTACTTATAAGCTTATAGGAATAAAGCGTGACTGGACAGTTGTTCAATATTTAGTCAAAAGTGTGCGCCTGATTTTAGAATAACGTGGTTAAATCACATTAGTCCTAACATCTACTGTTTTAATACTCTATTAATGTTGATAATTTGCTACATACAACTAAAAGTACTTAACATAATCCTCTCTAGTCTATACAATGTTTTTAAAGCGTTTGCAGTAATTACATTAGCTTCGACAAGAGTGTAGACACGCAGTCTGCGATAGCACGACAGGTGTACATACGTTCTTATTGTTATAGCTTAGCTTTTACCCGCGACTCCGTCCGCATGAAAAAAAAGTAAGCAGCATCTGTTCTTCCAGACTATCTACATATAACAAATTTCATCAAGTTCCGTTTTACAGTTGCTTTTGTTAAGAGTAAATTTTGTTAGAAAAATGTTATTTATATCATAATGTAGCCAATGAATTTGCCGAAATAATAACCGCTGTCTGTAGGTTTTGCAATTGCAGAATTGCTTACTTATGATGTGAAAATCTAATTAGAAAATGTAACTGTGCAACAATGAGGACTTCAGATCCAAATTATGGCAAAATAGAATACATAGAACATTGTCCTGTATAATTTAACATCTAATAAATGTTTACTTACAAGTTACAAAATATATATATATTTCAGATATGTACTCGTATGTATTTTCTCTATGAAATTACGTACAAGCAGATAATGGACGTAATACTGTTAGGAATCTGTGTTACGTAAGTAAATTGTAGGTGTGATTAAGAGCACGCAATAAAGGTTCAATTCAATGTATGGCTTCTTTTCATTCCCTACGTAATACTTTAAAAAAAAGGATAAATCTCCCGTTCATTTTGAAGAAAATTATAAACAAAAAAATGTTATGTTTTAATGTTTAAAATTCAAAGTCCTTTACTTGAATAAAACCTCCCTACACCTTTCCTAATAGGTTAATTTAATCCTATACGAAACTTGAAATCCTTCGGTATTTTTAATGGTGAGACTATTGGTATGTAAGGTGCGAACTTTACAAAAACAATAATTATTATTATACAAAAATTATTTCTCTGAAACATATGATAGAAAATTACATCTAGAGAAAATAACGATAACAAGATTGTCTTTTTATTTTTTTATTTATACGCAAATTTTCTAGCATAATAAAAGTATTTCATTTTTAATAACTTTGTTATGATCCTATTAACTCTTGATTTATTTGAAGTAAAAATGGTTGTGATTTCTTTTTTAAATACTAGCTTTCGCCCGCGACTCCGTCAGCGTGGAAAAAAAATGAGTAGGCTATGTGTTCTTCCAGACTATACTCTACATATATACCAAATTTCATCGAAATCCGTTCAGCCGTTTAGGCTACAAACTCTTATAAACATCCATCCATCTATCTAAACTTTCGCATTTATAATATTAAAATGATTTTTCTTTTAAAAATTGTTCAATAGTGTTTACGTATTCTTTCTTCGCTTCATATTTCAATCACTTCTAAATTACGAATACATCCAGAAGACATAGCTGTTTAGTTTATAAATTATCCCTAAAATATGTAAATCGTAACAAATTAGTTAAAAGCATCCCATGTCAAGCGGACCCTGGTTTTCTCAGAAATGTTGGAATTTTGTTGCATGAATACACTGATCCCTAACTTGAGATATTCACCCTTCAAAATCTTACCTTTGAGATAATTTAACCCACAAATAAGAATTTCAACTATGCGTGCTGTCGGCGTACCTGTTCACATTCATTAGAAATTACTTCTGAGTATGTTAATTTATGCGTAGATGTCTAAATTGTGAAGTACAAGAAAAAAAAAACATTTTCACTATTTAAATGCTATTTAAAAATTCAAATATATTTTTAATGTGCTTTTAACTGTTAATCTATATAATAAAGCGTAAACACACACTTCTTTATGGCGTAAGATGTCAGAAATCACGGCATGTTTTTGAATAATTCATTCTTTAATAAAAAGTCCTACACTTCTTCGCGCGTTATATATTTTCACGCTTTTAAACTTAGAGGGTAAATACATTGGATAAAAACACTAATGTGGAAAAGGGACCATAGGCTGTAGCCTATGGCCTATGGCATATTGGCAGCTTGTAAGCTGCCAATATTAAGTAAGATTACCATGGTTTGTCATCAAGTCATGTCATTTTGCCATTTGCAATTGATAATTCGACACCTGTAAACAATAAAATAAAACATTAAGTCATGCGGATGTGCACGGGAACAGCTAGTATAAAATATTAGTAAAAAAATATTCCTTTAACATTAAAACAATGCGAAGTTATGTAGCCTAAAAAAATAAATAAGACTTTATTAATAAGATACAAAATTTACTTAAATTTAATAATACCTAACACGATATAACCTAATTATAAAAGTTACCCTTACATTAAAGAAATAATTCCCCTTACTAAAACCCTACATCGTTAAGAAAATTAATGCTCTTATCAGAGTTGTGAGGCCGAATATTTGAAATTAACAGCGGCCTCGTGTGACACGTAACCTTCGTAGGATAAACGTTTCACGTCACTCCGTACAATGGGTTGTCCCTTTAAATTAAGGCCCCTTCCCATAATACCGACTAAAGGATTATACGCTAGTGAAGGTTAAGCACTTTAAACTGATATGTGAACCGTTAATTAGGGGATTAATGTTATTTTAGTGCTATTTATATATTCTAAGAGATTCTAAAACAAAACCGTTAGAACAGATACTTAAATTTAAAATCTCCTACCTAAAACGTATTGAACATATTTTTTTAAATTTATTCATATAATAAAAAGGATAAAGAGGGTAAGATATCATACATATGTTTCGACAACTTAATCTTAATCTATATATTTAGTATTGTAATAAAGCGTATACACAAACTTCTTTGTTGCCTAAGATGTCAGCAATTACAGCATATTTTTGAATAACTCTTTTTTTAATAAGAAGCCCTACACTTACGTCACGCTTTAGGCTATATATTTTCACGCCATTAAACTTAGGGGGTAAATATTTTGGATAAAAACCTTAATGTGGCAAAGAGACCATAAGTTGTTGCCAACATCAAGGAAGCAAGACTTCCAAGGTTTGACATGTCATTTTTAAATTTGCCATTGATAATTTGACAAACGTAAACGATAATATAAAATTTTCATAATTATATGCGGATGAAGCCGCACGGGAACAGCTAGTAATGTGATAAATGCGAAAGTTTATTAGAGTCTCCAATTTAAACAGCTAATGAGATCTCGATGAAGTATGACGTAAATATAGAGCATAGGTTGAAAGAACTACTTTCGTAACCCTTACGTGCCCCAAATGTAGTAGAATTGTAACGGGGGTCAACATTAGCAAACCTACTGTAGGAATCCCTTGAGGCAGCTGTCCTCATTTCTAGGAATTCGAAATAGACTTTTTTCTAAGGCAACTCTTTACTACACTATTGACTTTAGAAAACTTGCAAATGACCAGATATAACCGACTTCAAATCATTTTTTTAGGAAAAGTGAAGTTTTTTTAAGTCGATGTTTTCTTTATGCCTTATTTTGAAGATTTAAGCTATTCAAACTGCAATTACCTCTAATAGAATTAAGGCATAATTTAACAATCAGGATAACCGAAAAATCAGCGCACAAACTACCGGGCTTAGAAGTTTGGAATCTTGCATCCGTTATTATGTAGATTACTACTAAGTTAATACTTTTGGTAATAGGTTGATAAAGGGGCGAACGTAACGTTTGCACTTTCAAATTTCACGCGGACGAAGTCGCGGGCAACAGCTAGTGTAATATTTTAGAATTCATTGAGCATTTTTTACACTTTGGTCTAGTATATATCATTAAAAAATAAATCCAACTATAATAAAATGTGTTACTCAATAGGCTACCTAAACAAAGATAATATAGGCTTTTTAGTTATTTTTCTTTATTTGTTCAAATGTTTATAACATATATAAAGATAAACAAGAAAGGGTGAATTTAATAAGAATAATGTATAATCTGAATATCGACATGGAAAACTTTTTCAGGAATTAATTTATATTGCGCTTGGAGAATTCCAGCTTTCCAAGAACTTCTTTACGAAACACGTTGAAAAATATTCCCAATTCGAGAACATTTTAAGGTTATTTGTAAATACACTTTTGCATATTAAGGAATAAACCAAGGATTGTAATTGCAATATAAAAAGTAAGTATACGAAGTGTAAACACTTTTATACAATTACGCAACGTCTATAAACAATTAATTTAAATCGAAATAAATTAGAAATTGCGTTGTAATTCCGAACAAATACGTCCACAAACCACACCCACGTCACGGCCTTCACACAGTAATATGTTTTGATTTAATCACTTGCATTATAAATAGTTACAACACCGGGGGCAGTTCATATCAGAATGTATTAAAATAAGTCACGACTTTTCACGCCTACCATAAATTATACACAGCAATATTCTCAACACCACAACCCTAGTCTCCATAGTTATTTTGAACTTTATTACATTGTAAATATGTTTCTTAACGATTTATTTTAAAATTACATGTTTATAAAATTTGTTTTAGGTTTTTGTCAGTACAAAGTGATCAATAAATCTGACGGATAGGTAGTGTTAAAATAGAATAACAATAGACAACTGCATTTATGTATGGAAAAAAATCCCTTTCCTGTACATTCCCTTCTCCGTTAATCGCATTTCCTCTTAGTATCCTTTTCCGCAGCTATTTATTAAACTATTCATAATTAAAGAAAAGGCTTTTAAGTGTACTCAACTTATGAAAATAATCGTGTTATATTTTCAGTTCAACCCTTGTCATTACAGACAACTAATGGAATTCTAATTCCTGGATACATCTAATATTTAGGATAACCCTAAAATCCTAACGTTACGGTAATTATTCCTTTACTCGTAGATAGGAATTTCAATTATGAATAGAAAATCTTTTGTCCCTATTTAATTTTGGCTACCTTTAGACATGGAATATTTTGAATCATTATATTTTTTTATTCGTTCATATTTAAATGCGTGTAATATATTTATATAAGATTGTTGGTAGCTCAGTGCTTTAAACATATAACTTAGGTACAAGTCTTGGGTTCGAATTCCGCCGTGTACCAATGTGATTTTCGATTTTTCTAATTTCGATATATACATAATTTACCCGACGTTCTTACGGTGAAGTAAAACATCGTGATGCAACCTGCACATATTGGGGAAGAAATTTAAAGTTATGTGTGAAGTCAACCAACCTGCACTAGGCCAGCGTGGTTGACTATGGCCTAGTCACCCCTTATTAGGGTAGGACCTATAGTAAGCTGATAATGATGATGATGAATATATTTCTAAAACAAGTGATGATTTAAAATCACTTCATGTGAAAATTATGGTTAAAGGTAGACACGAGTAATGTGTTTGTTTTCTTCAAAAAAAACTTTTTTCAAAAGCAAAGTAGCCAGTCCCAATTAAAATTCTTTTCTACTTAATATGTAAAAGGTCTCATTTGAATTTCAGCTACATGTTCCGATAAAATTAACATTCTTCTTCAAGTATTTTATGTTTGTAGATTCATGCAAAAGTATATATTAATTTGAATATAACGGTGAGATATTTTCAATTGCATGATAGTAGAATGAAAAGAAAAAAATATCCAATGCTGATTTAACACTTCTAGTGTTACAGGATGAGACCAACTTTCTGTCAAGTTGTACTACTTACTAGTCAATAGTCAATCCTTAAAGACGTGCCTTGTCGTAATCTAGTTGGCTTCGTTCAGACTTGAACTATACATTGCTTAAGTCTTCAAAACTTAGAACACAAATGCACTGAATCAGGTCTTCTTTCAACGCTCCTGACAGAAGGATATTTTCCACGAGTTTTTGTGTTAGTATGTGTGTATTAACTCATTATTCTTCTAACTAGTATCCAGAAAGCGTAAATCAGCACTTGAGAGTAAAATTTAACGCCTACCAAATTTTGAATCTCTTATAAATTGTGATTTATCTCAAGAATACGTGTACAGTGGGCTAAAAATAACTGTACTTGACGAATTTTGATCTGTTTACTCACTTCACTGATTTATCAAAAACAATATGCTTGAACAGGCCGTGGGCTTTGTAGTGTATTGTACTTCATTCTATCCGATTAAATATTTTCTGGTATTAACAATTTCGAAACGGCGTGTAGGCTGTTTATATTAAATTTAATACTAACAATAAATATAAAGTTGTTCCTAGAAAATGCCTGTTTCAAACAAACTTAATTGTAAATTATATTTGAAAGAAATCGAATGGTGAAGTTTTTATAATGTACTACTTTTACTACTACATACAAGCACATTATTTGCTGTATTATAAGAGAATCTTATAGATTCAACAGACTTGCGGGAAATTTACTCCATTATATGTATGAGGGAGTCAACGGTTTGCAGAAAATAATATCGAAGGCAGCTGACACGGTAACCATCATCCATTGAAATAACAATCACATAATATCGTTAACAAAATCCTTCAATCTTTAGTAAAAACAGCACACTATCTAACTGGATTGAAAAAAATTACAGAGATTAACCAATTGACTTTATACGTGCGCACAATCAAAGCGCATCGTTCCACTATTCAATGACAACTGTCATCTGTTATTTGATAGCCTTGACATCTATCATACATGTGAATCAATGTTCAGTATTGGCTGAATGTTCAGCCAATGCTAAATTCTTTGAGAGTAACTTTTGTTAAAAAATTAACGACCGTTTTGTACCATTATGTACTCAAATATCTTAATAATTCATCAGTAACTTAAAATTGCAAATAACAAGCAATTTGAGTATTAAAATTTGAAAGATTTATCTACAAATTATAACATGATTGTCAATAAGCGTTCCGCTGCAGTGCAAGTGTAAACAATCATTAAAGTTAAGCAACGCCCGCACGCTCGGCAACGTCTGACGTAATTATATTATCTTTTTAAAAATATATTGCGAAAAGCTCGCAGGGAATACGGGCAACGATTATTAAATTTTATTATCCAACGGTAATGTAAAAAAGATAAGTAAGCTATAAAAATTGTGACAAAAATGAATTCATAGAATAAGAAATCAATTACTAAATCTGTTTTAATTTTTTATTTCTGTTTTTCGCGGTAACATAAAATATTCAATAGTTAATCTAAAATTATTTACATTGAGGTACTTTTAATTTATAAATTCAATTATAAATTCAAATAATATGAAATCGAAATAGGCGTGAATTTATACTCGTAGTATCGACAAATTGTCTGGAACTTCAGTAACTGATAACATGAAACAATCTTCACTTAGTTTAAGTTACGCACTTTAACAATTAATTTAATACACTTGAGGCAATCGGTAAGTTATAACGGTTATAGTTAAACTTGTAATAATCCCACAGATTATCTAATAAATTTTATAACTGTAAAGTAACTTATTTAAAATTCTGGTGTTGCCAGTATTTTTATAGGGTATAGGAGAATATAAGTTAAGATCATTGGAAAAGTAACTAAGTTTTAATAAAAAACCAAAAGGACATTCTTCGATGTAATTTGATGGTTTGTAAATCTTTAAAAATGTATAAAATGTGATACAAATGCACGTTTTTACGTGTAGCAAAATAAATTAAGAAAATTGGGGCTTACCGGATTTACATAAAGGTTTTATTTTTTTTTATTTTTTCCGTATTAAGAAAAATAGATCACTTCGAATAACATCTTATCTCGACGATTACCTTAAGTTATTGAAGCGTACACAAAGGAAAGTCGATGTCCCGAAAGAAAATTCATGCAATGTTTATTCAATAACATTTTAACGGAATATAATATCGGAAAGCCGATTATTGAGATATATAAGCTTTTGTTCAATTTTCTATTTAATTTTACCTTTTGAACCATAATCTGAATGAAGGTTTATGAAAAAAAATGTTAAACGTATGTAGATGTCACCGGACGATTATGGTTTTCGCCACTTAATAAACTTACTAGACTTATTTTAACCGTCGAGAAATATCGACTTTTGTTGTCCTCAAATATTATTATAATGCTATGAGTGGAAAGTATGCTTCAAGGTCCTATTTTAATTAAAATTGTGTTTAAAATGAAATATTAAAATTAATTACAGAATAATTGCGTGCTTAAAAGGATTCAATTAAAGAACGGAAAGACACTATTTAAACAATTTGTTCTCGAAATAAAAGATCAAAAGGAGTTTAGAAAGTTTCAAGAAATTAGCTCTTAATATTTAACCAGCCACTCCAACTTTGTGAAGAATTAATTAAGAACATGGCCAAAGTTTTATTGAAGGGGCTCGATTTCAATCTGTATGTAATTTGTTTTTGTCCATTGCTTTTGGAGGACAACTTAAAAAGCGACGTAAACACGATTTGGCTCTAACATTACGCGTGTGATGACAATTATTATAATTAAGGTATGAAAAATATTAACAAAATACGAATATTAGAAAAGAAAATTTGTGTAAAAAAATATGGCAAGCGTTTAATACTTATATGATATTGAATAGCAAAACTTTTATAAAAGTGCTAGAAAGTATGTACAATCGCGGAATCTAGCAGTGTTCTACCTTCTAGAGCAAGTAAACCACTGGACGCAGCTTTTAAATGTGTCTGTATTATAAATGGTCTGTCAGTGGTATAGGCTTATTGCTTTTATAATGACATCATTTGAAAAATCTGTTGCTACCTAATTGGTACCTAATTACAATGCTACCTATTTATCTGCAAAAAGCGGCGGAGTTTTTCGTAACGGAAAGAAGAGCGCAATTTTTTTGTAAGTAAAACACTGCGACTTTCCGTAATTGTACATAAATTTTTAAATTTGATTCCACCAAACTGTATCTTCTGTTCACCCTTTCCCGGCAAAAAAAAGGATTAAAAGTATCATAAAACAAGTTAAAACACAAAGTGAAGTAACTTTATGCATAAAAGAAAGAATTATTCAAAATGAAAATTGCCGATTTTACTTCGCCGGTTAACAAATAACACAAAGCCGATAAAAACCATTTGCTCGTAGATTGAAATAGCCTCTCACAAAACTTTGGCAATGTTTTAATTAATACTTCTTAAAGATCCAACCGGTTGTTTAAATTTAAAGATATTACTTCGTACAACTTGAATATTTCTTTGATCTTACGGTTAATCTAAATTACTCCTTTTTTTATTTTTCTCTTTACACGTTTCTTTTAAAATGATGATGAAATCATTTAATTCTCACTTCCCAAAAGAAGGAATATTCAATTCGTCTGCATTTTTTGATAACAAAATGTCAAGAGTAGCTTAGAGTAGATATGCATTAGGAATTAGATGTGAAATGATTTTGACTCAAATTAATTAGATAAAAGACAGACATTTGAACAGTGGTAGCACCCGCTTTAACATCTTAGCACGAATGGGCCGGCACGCCCGGTGTAATACCACGACCACACAGAAGACAGGCGTGAAATGGAAGCAATTCCGTGTTTCGTCTGATGATTGCGGTGCCGGAGGCCTAACTTAAGTCCCTTTCTCTTTACCACTCTTTTCTTATAAGGAGAGGATGGATAGGGGAAGTGGATTGGACGGCAGAGGAGATGCATAGGAAGAGGAAATATCCTCTTTATGTGCGTCTCCTCCTTCGTCGGATAAGGGTAGGCAACGCATCTGCAATTGCGGATGTCTATCGGCAGCCGTCGCTTTGCAATTTTGGCGGATTTAAGTGGCCGCTTGCTCGTTTGCGTTATGTTATAAAAAAAAAATTGAAGACGTGAACTTATGTCTGTTTATTAAAGCGTTACAATATGTAACATAATGATATTCATAAAAGGTATTAACCGCGAATACTGTTATTTTGTTTTCTATTTACGTCGAAATGGAAGGTACAATTTGCATAAGCCGGCAATTTAATTTTGCCTGTCACACACCCTAATACCTCCCAGGTGTTAGTGTTCAGCTGAATTGTTAAATTATTATAATATAGTGATGTGTTTTTTAAGGTTTTTTTCACACGTCGTACTTAATTTATAAACATAAATGGTACATTTTTAATTTAGCCCCATTTAGGTCTCTTCAATTGACCGCTTTTAGAGCGTCGGTGTATTAGAGGTTTTAGCATTTAACTTGTAATCTATCGGGTCTTGAGTTCGAATCTCGTCATGTACCATTGTGATTTTCGATTTTTAAATTTCTTATGTACATAATTTACCCGACGTTCTCACGGTGAAGAAAAACATCGTGATGCAACCTACACATATCGGGGAAGGAATTCAAAAAACATGTGTGAAGTCAACCACCCCATCCCCGCACTGGATCACTGGTGTACTATAACTATAACCCTAACTTAGAATAACCTCTAAGCACCTCTGTGGGGGCGTATAGGGAGCTGGTGATGGTGAATTAGAAATTTAACTCCTATCGTATACATAAGGCTACTGTGGATAAAAACATAACATTCTGAGTTTTACGCTTTATTTAATATCAAAATTAAAGCAAAACAAATAATATTAGTATAAAAATGTAATTTAAAACCACTTAGCTATATTCGGTGTTAAATGATGCATGAAGCTTAACTCCCTGATGTATCCGTAACAAAACAAAACGGCACCTTAATATTCTGCGGTATATCATTTTTATTCAAATAAGTAACGAATGTATTTTGTGAGTGTACAAGATAACTCCTTAGGTAACTGAAATGTTAATAAAAGTGTTTATTTTTATTGAGATAATATAAAAATACTCCGCCTTGTATATGTACTTACTTGATTATAAGTTTGTAATCATACTTCATACTAATATTATAATTGCGTAAGTTTAGATGGATGGATGTTTGTTAGAGTTTGTAGCCTAAACGGCTGAACGGATTTCGATTAAATTTGGCATAGATGTAGAGGATAGTCTAGAATAATACATAAGCTACTTACATTTGTTTTTTATTTTAAATTCCGCGGGCGCAAGCTAGTTATGTTATAATGACAAACATTCGAATTAAAACTTGCGAAGAGCGGAGTGGTGCATAGCGGGCTAAAATGAAGCTGACATTTCATTCCACTGTACGTAGACATTCAAAATATCAGATGTCTATGTAAGAGACTTTAGCCCACTGTTTCTCGCTGCCTCCGTCGCGTCGCCCCGCTCGTCGTAAGTTTCATGACCGCGGCCTTACAATCGCAATTAAAGACGCTCAATAGAAAGTAAAGAAGTCCCTGATTAAGATTTCTTATACTTAAGCGACACTAAAAATGTGCCTTAAAGACTAACGACTGAACAAATCAGTAATTCAATCAGTTTTGAATATAGTTTAACATTTTGTACATTCTTGATAATATATATAATATTAATTTTTAATATCTCACTTGAAGCGCTTCTTTAATATGATACAGGAAAAGGCGTTTTAATGAAATCCGATATTAATATAGCACCTACTGCGTACTCACTGAATAGATGAAAAAATGTATCCTTATATTGTACTTCGCTGTCATATTAATATTATATGTTCATTCATGTTTGTTGCTGAAACATTTTGGGCCTTGCCATAAACATTTTAGACAGTGTTTTAATATATTTTAGCTGAAACACATACGTTAACTGTTTTTAAACTAGTCTTTTATTTAGAAACACTTATATCTATACTATTATAATAAAACGTAAACACACACTTCTTTGTTGCCTAAGATGTCAGCAATTACAGCAGATTTTTGAATATTTTTTTTTAAAAAAAAGCCCCACACTTACGTCACGCTTTAGGCTATATATTTTCACGCCATTAAACTTAGAGGGTAAATATTTTGGATAAAAACCCTAATGTGAGAAAAAGACCATAAGTTGCTGCCACCATCAAGGAAGCCAAGCTGTCATCATGTCATGTCATTTTGACATTTGTAATTGATAATTTGACACATGTAAACAATATAACAAAATTTTAATAATTTTACGCGGATGAAGAACAGCTAGTTTTGCTATAAATTAGTCGTCTGAGTTTTAACTTAACATCAATTTCCGTAGCAATATCTACATGTTACGGAGCAAAGATTGCTAATTTATTTTTGAAGGATACTGTCAGTGCCAAATATTAGTTTTCGAGATAGTCAATTTATGAATAAGTTTGCAGCGTTTCGAAATGCAATGTGCTACTAGTAAGTAATAATCAGTAGCAATTTATTGACACAAAAACATTTACCCTATAATTCCGCGACGGTCTTACATATCTTATCGAAATTTGGTATATATATAACACGAGTCTGAATTAACACATGGGATACAGTTCATCCCCGAACAATGTAAAGTCCCCAAAGGACGTCGCCTTTTGTTTTACATAGTTCATATGTTTTCTATTACCTCTACAAAGTCGCGGGTTGTTATTGTTACCCGTCTAGTCTATACTATTATAATAAAGCGTAAACACACATTCGTGGCGTAGGATGTCAGCAATCACATAAACTACAAGCTGCCAACATTAAGGAAGCAAGCTTGAAATAGAGAATTTTACAAATGTAAATAGTTAATTAAAGTTTTTTATAATTTCATGCGGATGAAGCCGAACGGCAACAGCTATACTATACTAATGTTATAAAGAGGAAAGATTTTTATTTTTGTATGTATTGAAATAACTCACAAACTACTGGGCCGATTTCAAAAATTCTTACACCATTAAAAAGCTAAATTTTCAGTGAGTAACATAGGTTATGATTTTAGTTTTTTTTTGAATTTACGTCGAAGTCGCGAGCAACAGCTAGTTCTGTAACAAAACGAGTTACATTATTTTTAAGCTTAATACATAAATCGGACACATTGTGGACATAATTTTAATTTCTATGTAAATCTATCTCTAAGCCTTGATTTAATAAGATTTAGTGTTAATATCGATATTACGAAATAAACTTATGATAACAATAGTCTTTACTTAATTAATTCTATTGTTAAGGGACGTAATACGATTAAGTAAGACGTGCTGAGCTGCGGATCATACGGACTGGGGCCTTAAATTTTATATTACGCTAAGAATCCATTATTACAGATTCGATTATGATTAACATAATAGAACTTCTTAAGCCATAAGTGGATACTTTATGAAATACAATGTCATCCAAGGTCACTAACATTTTCGTACCGCGACCACTTGCTTGTTTCCCACCTGATGTTATAAATTTACCTTTTTTAATTTACATTTAATGTAAGTTTATATTTAATTTAAAAATTTAATATTATTTGCATTGTAAATGTGAGGCTAGAAAAGATGAAAATCATACTTCATACTACATACCAATATTATAAATGCGATAGTTTAGATGGATGGATGTTTGTTAGAGTTTGTAGCCTAAACGGCTGGACGGATTTCGATGAAATTTGGCATAGACGTAGAGGATAGTCTGGAAGAACACATTGGCTACTCAGTTTTGGTTTTATTAACTCCACGCGGACGGAGTCCTGGTCGAAAGCTAGTAACTTATAAATGATCCAACGACATTACAAATTAAAAACTCTTTTTAAATCGTTAAAACAAATCTAATATTCTATTTAATTTAATTAATTTCATAATTAAACTTGCTTTGGAATTATTTTAATAATAATTAAATTTAATTACTTGATAATAATGTGTTTTATGATACGTAGCATTTTATGAAAGTTTAAATAAAATATTTTCGGCTAGAGTTATCAATTATCTACTTTGGCGTCGTGCCCGTCGACCTGGAAGATAAATTTAAAATGAACAACGTACTGGCACACGGCAGAAGAGATAAAAAGAAACAATGGCAAGGAAAGGAAACCTGAAATAATACATTGTGTTGGGAATAAATATTAATGTATAAAAAATAAAAAAGTTCCATAAGCATAAGGTAGGAACTTGTTTTTGAGCATAATTAGGTTTGGAGTTTAACCAAGTGTACTAAACAAAAATTGTGGAAACAGAATTGAAATAACTATATATTTTTATGAGAGAAAATTCCATTAACAATTAATCATACTTCAAACTAATGTTATAAATGCGAATGTTTAGATGGATGGATGTTTATAAGAGTTTGTAGCTTAAACGGCTGAACGAATCTGGATGAAATTTGGCATAGATGTAGAACATAGTCTGAAATACCACATAGGCTTGCTTTTGTTTATTTTTTTTATTCTCAAGTAGACGGAGTCGCGGAAAAAAGTTAATCAACACAAAAATGTGAGAGATTTTTATATTACCGAATTTCTTCTTAATACATGTCAGAACATTTTAAAACAAACTATTTTAGTACTGAAAGCATTGTATTGGTTCGCTTTCATTTTTAAAACTGTAGGCATAAAGACAATAGACGGCGAGTGGACCGGAGTGGAATCAAATGCAGAATGCAACTATACAAGTTTTAAGTTGTACTTTTAGAAGTATAAATGCTTCCTATACGTTTCTTTTGTTTGCATACTACTATATAAATATGCTGAAGCTACACTTACTAAAATAATAATACTGAGACTTCGTTCGCATAAAAAAAAAGAATATAATAGCTTATGTTACTTGCACATAAATCACCTTTCTAACGGTGAAATGATGTTTTATCTGACTAGTAGTTTTTGAGTTATTTCAATACATACAAAAATACAAATATTTTCTCTTTATAATCTATACTAATATAAGAAAGCGTAAACACACACTTCTTTGTTGCCTAAGATGTCAGCAATTACAGCATATTTTTTAATAATCCTTTTTTTAATAAAAAAGCCCTATACTTACGTAACGCTTTTGGCTATATATTTGCACGCCATTCAACTTAGGGGTAAATATTTTGGATAAGAACCCTAATGTGGGAAAGAGACCATGAGTTGCTGCCAACATCAAGAAAGCAAGGTTGCAGTGGTTTGACATCATGTCATGTTATTTTGACTTTTGCAGGTGATAAGTTGACAAATGTAAACAATAAAATTATTTTTTTTATAATTTTATGCGGATGAAGTCGCATGGGAACAGCTAGTATTGGTATAATTGGGCATCGCGAGCTTATGATCAAGTGGAAGCTAGCAATGTGGTCTTAATATTTTTATCTATTTTTCGTTTGACAACCTATTAAGGAGGACTACATGTTCTCTTTTGTTCTTATACGTTTACCATTTTCGAAACGATCGACATTCAACTGTTTTTATCATTAGTTATTATTCTTTTGTTATTCTATCATGATAAACATCTAAGTCCAAGAATACTCGTACGTGCTACATAGTGACGTCTTGTTTGTACATCGCACAGTAATCTTAGAGGCGCTCTACTTACAAAGGCAATGTAGGCGCACCGTGCTCACGGGGAGCTGGATTCAATTATCCTTTGACGTGTCTAACAATGCACCCTGGATACAAAAGCTTGTAATACTATCTATATGTGCTCTGTTCTCTAGTTTTCTTTGCAAGAAAATGTACTTTTATAATTTAAGTCCAAGGGATTTAGCAGAGAAGAACTGTGCGTTTCGTTTTTCAATTCATGGTAGACAAGACATCTGCAAATCTGTCAAAGGTCGCTTCGTTTCTTAGCTATTATGTAGAATTAAGCCGGCCTAATTATTTGTTAACTTATATTATAAAAAAAACTGCGAGGAACTAATTTTAATAGTTCAAATTAGTTGCTCTCTTTAAATTTAATTTCTAGAAAATAGTCACACAAAAATCAAAATGCGTGGAATACACAAGGGTGGGTAAATTTGGATAAAAACATCAGAGCATTTAGTTTTTTTTTTTAGTTTTAGCATTTTTTTTAATTACTGCTTGTATTGGATTTATACCCAACAGCTTTATAATAAAAGAAACAAATAAAACCGCAATAAATATTATTTCAGCAATTATTAATAATGTACAATGAATGGGAATTCCATTATTATTTTACAATCGAATTAATTCAATTTTGATTAAAATTAAAACTTCATTTTTGGATTACGAACTTAAATCGTTCGATTAAATTTATGTTTAAATCATATCAACGTTTCTGATAATGAAGTGCGTAATTATCGTTGGCAATTTATTAACATCATTGTCATATTTTTTACCTTACTTTTAAAGCTGATTATCTTTTATTTTAACTAGCTTTTGCTCGCGACTCCGTCCTCGTGGAATTAAATTAATAAAAAAACAAAACCGACTTCCAAACAAAATACACTAAAAACAAAACAAAATGCACTAAAAACAAAACCAAATACACCAAAAACAAA